>NC_087553.1:47220308-47820308 GCF_036250125.1 Pseudopipra pipra | reverse complement strand
TTCCCCATGTCTCATAGATCCAATGCTATCAGGCTCCAACAGCCAGTCCTGATACCCCTAGAACCTTGCTCAATTATTATGTCCATGAATGTATTAAAAACACTGTGTTGTAATGCAAAATTTTACCTGTACTATTCTGATAACATCTGAAGATGGGTTTTTTTTAAAGTTACAATGACAAGTTGTTTTAGGACAGCTGAACTTTAACCTGCTTTGTCCTTTTCTCAAAAGAAAACCAAAAAAGTATGAAAATAGGGGTAAAGCAATTTTATGTCAAATGTAAAGCCATTCTATTACAGAGTTTGACTCAAAAGTGGCAGCTCTTACATGAAAAATGATGGCGAGGCAAGAGTAAGTGGAGGAAAACACTGTGTTCTATTTCCACTTAGATAAAAAAATATTCATTTGTTTCATGTTTAATTATTAATGATAAAATATAAATATAAATTTTGAGAGTAATTTTTACACTCATTGATACTATATATTAGATACAGCATTTTTTTCCTTAAATCCTACTATATAGACTACTTTATAGCAGCATACCATTTGTAGAAGTAATTACTTTTTTATTATGATCATATAGCACCTCTCCTGGCTGTGAAGTTCATGGACTGTGGATATATTTTTGAGTTACAAAATCATACTAATGTTAGTATCTTGTAATAGCAATATATTTTGTATGACAACTAAACATGCCTCTGGACTGAAATCTCCCGTTCATCTGGATAGCTAAATCCTGATACCTTCATGTTGAACAGTGCAAGGTCATCACTTCTTTTGTCATACACAAAATTCCTACTGAACTTCAGCTTGGAAGCTAGTTGGAACAATATACTTCAGAAATGAAAACAGTGTGACTGTTTTCATGATTCACTGACTATTTTTTTCTACAAAATAAAATTACTTTTCACAGGTGGTAATTACTACCTGATCACTATACACAAGCCATTTTAATGCCAAAACACTGTAACACACAATAAAAATAGTCATGTTTTTGTCACATAGCAACAAGAATTTAATTAATATCACACTTTTTTTTTCCTTTATTGAGAGTGCAAACATTTCTTATAAGGTTTTAAAATTTCATGACTGTATGCACCTATCCAAATGTAATGGTGTATTTCAAAACAAAGAGAAAAAAAATACAAGCTGATGTGAGAAAGATTTTATTGACCTTCATTCACAGATGTGTTATTCACAGTGACAACATTTCCTCTGCTTTCTAAGGAAAACACAGGTCACTAGTTTCTAGAGCAGAAAAGCCCTCAAACATAGGGACCAAGCTGCACCAAACTCTTGGATCATTATTGGTGATGTTTTAACTGTACTGTCTATGATATTTCTCTTCCAAGGCAAACTGCCCAGGAAAATGTCACTACCATTTTCAGAAATGCTAAAACACACAAAAAGTTTAGTAGTTTGTAAATTTTTAGGCCATAAAACTAAAAGCATTTTGATTTGTTTTAACAGTTGTACTGCTTCTTTCTGGGACTATTCTGTATAACAGCTAATATTAAGTACAGAAGGATTATTACCTAATACCTTACCTTTTGCTGTATGAAGGAAGCAGAGACAACATAATCTCTACATTTGCCTTGCTATCATGAATATAGAATCAAACAAATCCTTATCATCATAAATGAATGAAATCGATGTTTGTATTTTAGCCACTGCTTGTCTTAGGATCAAACACAAGATATTTACTAAAGAAGTATCCATGACAAGGTAAAATAAACAAACGACTGAAAAACAGACAACCAAATTTCTGAACACAGTTGCCTGAAGCATCAACTTGTCTTCTCTGATAGACTAAGACATTCTTTAGTGAGCAGGTTTCCTAGAACAGTCTGTAGAGGGAAACTTAATTGAATTTCTCCTTTGTCTAGAGTGGCAGTAAGATCTAGATATGAAAGTAGGTGTGTAGTGTATGTACATATATATAAGTATATATCAATATGTACATTTATGCTGGTTAAGGAAAAGAAATACTTTTCCATGTAAGTTTCAAACTTTTAAAACAAAGTCAGATGTTTTCAATCAATATTTAGTACTGTTCTGTTTGCAAAGCAGAAATTTAGCTCATCCTACTGCATAGATCTCAAAGAGTGCTGTTAGAAATCTCTAAAAGATATAGCTATAACCCTTGGCTGGCACAGTAGAAGTCATAGATAAGTCTAGTGGCAAGGGTTAACTCTTAAAATCTGTAACAGTATGTGCAATCACTAAGTTGTTTCTAGTAGGAAACAATGAACACTGTATAAGTACCATGTCAGGAACTTAATCAAATTATGAGTAAAATCACATTTCTTTCAGTAACTTCATGCTTCTGTGTTTGACCTTAAACAAGGAAACAAAAAACCAAAGAATCAAACTTTTATTTAACTGATATTTTCTATGTTTTTTGAATGACGCATTTAGTTTGAATTGTGATCAAAGACTTGAGAGAGCTTTTCATAATTCAATATTCTTTGTGGTTGAGGCACTGGGCTGACATATGAGACTCTTTACAGTGAAGTAGCAAAAGATTAGTTCATTAACGCTTGAGAAACGCTCTGATACCCCAGAGGTGCAGGTGTATAAAGAAGTGTAAATGTGGCTTACAACTTCAAGGTTGGTTGGAATGAATTTCTGCAATTTTCTGTCCCAATCAAGACCTCATTAGAGGATTAAAATTTTATTTATGGAGAATATATGCACCTCTAAGAAACCTTTTAACATATATGTAGTGATATCCCAAACAAGATGGTAAACGAGATCACTGATGGTCACGAACAGACATACTCCATATCATTTTACTCTTATGACAATTTGAATTTTAATTAATGTGAAAGAACCACGTTATCCATGAGATCCCCAAATTGTCTCCAATTTAATTTCTCTAGGTGCTCTCTTGGATATATCTTCTATAGGCACACAGAATTTCCCCTCCCAATCTACCTTGTTTAATTTCCTTATTTCTTAGAGGTGACAATATCACTGACAAGTTGATGAATGGGCACAGAGCTGTGGTGAGTTTTCTACGCTCCATTGCTCCCTGTGTCTTTCTGTGTTGTCCATTGTAAAGGTGAGACTCAAGGCCTTAGCTGTATTTAGTAAGGATAGTGTGGCTATAGTTCACAGTTTACAGAGGCTGTTTGGGATCCTGCGCTGTGAGTAGCACAGAACAGTTAAGTGTGTGAGGGAGCGCAGGAAGCAGTTAATTACTACCCTCAGATGAGACAGTAGAGTTGATTGAGGTAACTGGCTTAAAGTGTAAGAAACCAACAGTGGAAAGAACCAGTGTAAAAATCTAATAGAAGTTTTACTGTGATAAAGCATCTACAACTAGATTAGGATTTGAGTGCAAATCAGATGAAAGACTCAGAGGAGCATGCTAGTAACTAAGATTCAATATTTGAGAAGATTAGATACATTGACGTAAACTAGTTGTTGAAGTGAATTGGGTAAGGGATGTGACAGCCTGTTTCTTTAAGGAACAGGAACAACAGCTTTCTAAAGAAGGGATGCAGAACCTAGGGAGGAAATAAGCATTTCTGTAAGAACAAAAAAACCAGAGTTCTGCACTGGAAAAATTCATATTGGGAAAGCAACACTTGGACTCTAGCAAACAATAAAATCTCAACACTAAAAATTCAGAAAAACCAGGTCAGTATGTTATCATGCTAACAGAAATTCACATATAATGATTCTTCTGTTTAGCTCCAGGTTTGTATCACCCTTAGATGATGCTGCTTTTGGATGAGGTAACAGAATCATCCATCTTCTTTCAGTTGTGTGCAGTATACAGAGAAATCATCCAGATCTCAGGGGTTTTTTGGGTCTATATATCACCGGCATTTGAAAGCATTGTTGTAGGCTGATTTTTTCTACTTGCTAAAGCATCCTAATGCTTGCAGTAAGAAAAAAAATTCTGCTAGGCGATACTTCCTCTGTGAAATGATTAGTGGTACTAGCTAATGACAGGATTTCAGAATGATTATTTCCTATCACAGAGAAATGATCATGAAACCCAGTGGTGATTCAACAGTGTATCTGAAGAGGTGCTCTCAGGAGCTGAATTGACAGAGTGAAATCTCTGTGTGATTTTAAAGGCCCTGGTGAGATTTCAAATCTCATATCACGTTCCATGGCCAGCATATTAAGGAAGAATTAACTGAAATCACAACATCTGAAGAGAAGGGGTGTAGATTTTTAGGGAAATGAAGAGCACAGCTCTCAGGAAAAGAGATTAATCCAGCAAAATGAAACATGAGGGAAGATATTGTTACTCAATATGAGTATGTCATGGGGGCAAGCACGTGAGAGAAAACTTTTTTTTTAAATAAAAGGTCAGACTGGCATGAGAACAGGTGACTATCAACTGACTATGAGTAAGTTGAAGCCAGAATGAGAAGTCGGGTTCTAACTGTCAGAGCACAGTTCTGGGTCAGTTTTCCAGGCAGAAGTACTGAGGTAGTTCACCTCCAAATGCTTTAAAGATAGAACTTGGAGGGTTTATGAAAGTGATTTCATGTTTGATTTGTCTGCAGGGAGCTGACTCAAGAGGTCTCTGGCAGCCCTGTGAACAGACCATATACCTTCATCCTTTCCTTCAAACCCTTTTGGAGCACTCATTTTTCTAGGCAGTCTCTTCTATATTACTGATCACTATTCTTTATCTCTAGTTTCCCAAGTGTCCCGTACTTTGTCTTTCTTTCTTTTGTATGGTGTGTTATTGTGATCTCCACAGTCCACAGAATTTATCTTTCACACAATGGCACTTATGTTCAAAGCAGTAAAGAGATGATTAATAGTAATTAATATTACCATCTGGACTATCAGGAAATAACAATTATATAATCATCAGCCTTTAAAAAAATATTCTGAGTTAGAAGGGAACCATAAGGATCATCAAGTCCAACTCTGAAGTGAATGAAGGGATTGAACCTGCAATCTTGGCATTATTAGCACCATGCTCTAAACAACTTAGCTAATCATCCTTTCATCTGAGTCACCCAGACAGCTATTTCATTAACTTGAATTTTTCAAAATGTAAGTAAATTTAAAAATTTCCTCAAAGAATATATACATACTGAATAGAATAAAAATCTGAAACTATTTCTGGATTCACATATGCATAATATACATGGCTATATATAATGCATAAGTCTATATATAAAATATATATTAAGTGGAATAAAAAATAATATGAAATAATGTAATGTGATGAAATTAGTATACTGTATTGCTCAATATCATTTAAGAAAAAATCCTTAATGAAAATTTGATTTAGAATGGAAATGGTCACAATTTAATATTCATTATGTTATGATTATGCCAAAGGCAGTGACCTTTCGAGGAAATCAAGCATGCTATAACCTGGAAGTGCTCATTTAATCAATGCTTGTGGTACGGGCAAGAGAGAGCACCAATTTGTGTTACTGTTTATGGTGCCAAGTGGGATTAATCTGACATTTCATTTTCATTGTCCATATATTATGTCTCCTGGGTTTTGGAGTAGTCTGTCGTCTAAAGGGAGGGCAAACACAATTCTCATGTCTCTGCAGACTGGTCTCACATCAAAAGATTTTCCCTGTGCTCCTGTTTCAGTTCTTTCCCTGATGTTGAGTAATTTAAGCAGGATTGACAAGGCAGCAGTGCTGTAAATTGTTATTCATGCCCAGGTGCCTAAAAAGCAATTGACCACAGAATCTTTAGAAAGCAGCAAGAGTTGAATGAAAAACTTACAAATCAGAATCCTTGGCACATTAATAGCAGTCATTCATTGAAGCAAATTGAATTGCTGCATGCAAATTAGTTTTAAAGACTAAAGTAAGGGTGACTAGGTACTACCCCTGGTGTCACAGTATGGAACTGATGAGTTACATATGGTGTTCCCCTGACCTGTCTGTAGTTTATGTATTAACAATTAGAGAGAAGCTAAATTACAACTTAATTTCCCCAAATGCAGTTTATGAACAAAATTTCAAGGCATGATAATGACAGAAGACTAAACTTCGTGTTTGTTCCATTTCCATGATAATTGGAAATAAAATAAAGACTGACACAGATGTCAAAATTCTTAAAAGGCCATGACTTTTTAACTGATTTTAAATAATAAATTAATTAATGGGCATGCTTTTAAATGAAAAAAATATTGTAGTACGGGTATGTAGTATCCTGATATGGTTTCTGTCTAACAAAAAGCATATTTTCACTCTATATGACAGACATTAGTCTAACCTGACAACATTTGGGATTGAAAAAAACTTGTTAACACAGCAGTACTGTGGCCCTGTATCTGTTCAGATGGTGCAGGTGTGGTGCATGTTGTGCTGGGTAGATCACTTTTGTACAAATTTTGATTGTGTGCAAATGTTAGTTGTGCACACATACAGTATACATCATAAATCTGTGTGCAAATTCTGGATCTTTGCAAAAGATGACACATCCTCTTGCAAAGGAAATTTTCCTGATTGAAAGCTGTTTAAGAGTCATCACTTGAACTACATTGTAAAGTGGTGCCACTAAATAATTTATTGAGTATTTCAAAATAATTTTCTCTGAAATGTTATAATGGGTATAATTTATTCAGAAGCCTACTTCTAGGAATCATTATTAAGATGACGCTTATAAATGTTATCTTAGTTTAAGGTTAAGAACCAAAACATATCAGTGAATTTGTCTTCCAGTTACAAATTAAACTCACAAAAAACCAGAAAACAAACAAACAAAAAACCCCAACCAACAACCAACCAAACAAAACCCAAAAAGAGAACAACAACAACAAAAGGTGGAGAAGGCCTACTATCTTTACTCCTATGGTTCATGCACTGAAACTTGAGCTTTTTCCATTGATTTCCCAAGAGGAAGCTGATGACAGGCTGTTGCAAAAGTGAGTAGACATTTCAGACCTAATAGAATTTCATCCTGTTAAAGATTATCTCCATGGACCAAGACTTTGGAGCCTTTTATTCTCTAAAAATGGATATATGAATTGTGTTTCATTCAAATCAAGCAAAGTAATTTGTTCAAGTTGTTTCCAAAGATCTCAGTTTCTTATATTGGGGAGTTCACCTCCCAGTGAAAGAAGAAATTCAGAATATCTTAAAATCAAAACATTATTTGGGTCAGAGTACAACTTTTTTAACTTCTATCTCCTTTGGCGCAGAACTCAGCAAAACTTGACATTTTACTTTATCACTTGGTCTTATAATTTTAGATCCTGGAGTGATTTACAAGTGTGAATTTACTGCTTACATATCCTTCCAGTAGATATCATTTATGCCTATATAATGAGTAGCATTTCTTATAATGCTACCCATAGGATACTGGATTAAATTCAAACTGATCTTCACCTTTCAGTGTCCTTTATAAGCAAAGCTGAAGGCCATCTTTACCCATTTATCTTGATATTTTTGGAAATATATTTCCAAGAAAAGAAATTGTGTCCTTCATTCCTTGGCTTTATACCTCTAATATAATTTAGACATAGACAGTCTCTGGTGGTGAAGCTGTGAAATGAAGAATATTGTGCACCTTCCTAGCAGTGCTGGAAACCTGTCTAACAACAGAAGAAGAGACTTTTCTCTGCAGAAGACTCAACTTTGTGACTCTTCTGATCAGCAAACCTCTCATGTTTATTAAACACTAGGGACCTTTATCCTCTGTTTTTATTTGGAACAGAATCTGACCCAATCTATCACTTGCACAAATATCCATAGTAAAATGAAAGGCCCAGTTTGCCTGTCCATATTTAGCATCTTGTCTTGTATATGTAGTCTGCCAGGTCCTCCAGAGAAATATTATGGGTTGCCCACATTGCTCCTGTTGCAAAACACGCAGCCAATGCTGCCATATCAATCTGCCATATCAAGTATCTCACAAAAATGAAAGTAGCTAAAGTATTTATGACTAGGCAGAGCCCTTGGGATATTTTCCTGGTCAAACCCTGTATTAATCACTGATATTGCTTTGTAACATTTTATTTATGGGAAATTTGCTGTTTTCTTTTTTAATGTATTATTCTTTATATTAAATTTATTTTTTGCATATATTGACATTGGCCCTCTGAAATTCTTCCATTTGTCAAAACTTTGCTCTGTGGCAAGGAGATTCTGAGTTTCTTGATGAACTAGATTAGGTAAAGAAACTTAAAGGTGATGTTATTTATTCTATTCTTGCCAATCCCAGACAAGCTAGAATTTAGTTTCCCTGATATTACCATGCTGATAATTTCGTATTGATTTTTTTCTTTGATGTCCTGCTCCAAATCTTCTTGCGTATGCAAAGGAAATGTTCTTCCATTTAATGCTTCCACAACATTTGCAAGAAACATGAAGCTTTTTTTTAATAAATACCTAAACACAAGCAATATATTTTATGAACTAACAAGAGAGGCTGTCAGTCTATACCTGTACTGACAGGATGGCAGGTGTACAGCACTTGGTGGGGAAAATGCTGCTTTTTCAATCCAGCCATATTGTTTCCACGTTAGGGCCTGGGTCCAGTGTAGGTAATGGAACTCCTCTGACATGCTAAAAAACTAGTTTAATATACTCAGTCTACAGTAGAAATCTGCTTCTCATTTTAGAAATTTATTTAATCTGTTTTTTTCTATTTAAATAATTTTTTTTAATTACTGCCATGTTCTCCCTACACTTTATCCAAAAGTTAATCCATATAAAAAGTTCTTGTTTAGTTTATGTCTGGGAAGAACAGTATTTAGTTTTGTTCTCCCTATCCTTGTGAACTTTCCAGTGCCAATTATTCACATTATACTATTGCTTCACTTGCTCTGCTTGCTTTAGAAATATGCACATTCTTCCATTTATCCTACCATATCTGCATTTGAAATCCCTGACATCTGCCTTTTGACTATTGCTTAATCTCATTGATTTCTATGCTGCTTTCTGACACTTAGATTTTATGAGTATTAATAAAGATTTTACTCTTTCTATCTCTTCCTGAAATATGTTCTGATTTTTTCATTACACATGTTCTGTACAATAGTTGACTGCAATCATCTTTCTTGAACTCATTACATATTCTCTGCAAATGTGCCTTTTAAATTTTAATGTCTTCAGCTCCTTTCTTTCCCAGATAAAGTCTGATGATGGACTATGCAACTGTATGAGGCTACATTGGATAATTCAGAATGTATTTCCAAGACTGCTTCCTCACGTAGACCACACAGCATTCTCATTTCATTATAATATCAATGTATTTGCTTTTCTCCAATTAATTTTATTGCTGCATGGGAAGGAGAGACTATTTTCCCAAACAGTCCTTCAGTCACATTTAGCAACTCAAAAAATACAATTTTCAAATGTTAAGGCATTATTTGACAACAATATATAATATATTACACATAAACATCTTACAAATGATACCAAAAGCATATATTGCATGGACTCTTTTTGTGGAAAGTGTATTATAAAGATTATTGCTTTATTAATATAATAAGTAAATAAACCATACAGACCCAGCTAGCTTGGGAGTTCATTGCCAAATCCTTTTTATTCAAATGAGACAATAGCTTATATATGCACCTCAAAGCAATATGTGACCCTCTTGACCAATAACCAGGGGTATCTCACTACGCATGTGCATGGGAGTACTTTGGGACTTTGTTTCCCAGGATGACTCATTCAGCATCCTTCCTAAAACCCAACTCCTACAAGACATGAAAGTGCACACTATTTGTCTTTAATCTCAGACCCTCTGGGAATGTATATGTATGGCCAGTCTTCGCTAGCGAAGATTTGGGAAAGGTCATTACTCTTCGAGCCTGCGCAGTGGATTTTTTAGGTGAGACACAGTGTGCGCTGAACTGAGCCCACCCTTTAATCCTGAGGCTCATCTGCTGGGACCGAGCAACCTTGGACAGTGGCAGTGAGGTCCTCTGGACCCCTGGTGGTCTAGTGGTTAGGATGCAGCACTCTCACTGCCGCGGCCCGGGTTCGATTCCCGGTCAAGGGAAACTCCCCCAGGCAGATGGAGCTCGTCAGCCCTGTAAGGCCATCCATCTAAGAGAAGGTCACTCTAAACAAACCTCTGGGAATAATATTCTAAATTAAGAAACAAGTTTCTTCATTTCAATTTCTACTTTCTAACATACCTTTAATAACAAAAAACCCTGTCTATAGCTTAATGAAATGTCTGGGTTCAAAGAAGTCTTTAAGACAGTTGAACACCTCAGCATATACCTTGAGTGAAGTAAAGTAATGGTCCCTTAATATTTTTTCTACATACTTAATATATTCCTTAGATACATTTTTAGTCCGCATCTCAGGAGCCCCACACAACTCACACAAATGTGCGTGCAAGGGAATTTGGGCCAGTAGTACAGTTTAACTTTTCAAAATGATACTTTTCTTTTTGTCCATCAGTTTATGTTTAGATTGCGTTGCCAGGTGTGACTGCTAGACTTCCAAATTTTTTTAATAGCCAACAGGAGGGGATTTCAGTACTTCTAAAAACATCTTCTACACTGACTGATACTACAATTAGTGACTCAATCAATCCCATAGATGATAACTTAAGTCCCTGATCAGAGTTCTAACTCTGCTCTTGTTCTGTTTCAATGACATCATATTTCTCCATGTATCTTCCCATCTTTCCAAAGTTCCATAACTGAATATAAAGCAGACTGAAGAGGATCCGTGTCAAAACATACTTAGAAAATCATTGAATATGTGTATGGACTCTTTTTTTCCCAAGTTACTCCTGACTTACCTTAAAGCTGTATTGCTAGCATAATTTAACTTTTCTTTGCAGTACTATCTTTCATGTACAAATCTCCAGTATGTGTATATTCATGGCAACGTCAAGTAATTTATCCTTCTTCATAATACTTATTTTGCCCCCTAGATTTTCTCACTTTGTCGAAGTCTCAGTTGTCTCCTTATATCTTTTATTATTGCAGTTTGCGGCAAAGCATCAGTAACACTATCACCTCAACAAACTATTGTTTACCCTATTATCATAGAATAAATTGTGGAATATAGCAAGAAGAAATAAAATATAGAAGCAAAAAATCCAGATGATAAAATCTTCCAGTAGCCATGGCTGATATATGCCTATTGATTTCTATACAATTCTAGATATGAAATAATATGTTACTCAATATAAAGTAGACCTTGACACATCTCAGTTGTAGCGAGAGTGGGAAATCATATGACTGATCTAAAACATTAGTTATTTAATATAAACATTACAGGTTTTTCTGACCTTATTGGATGCTGTTGGTTATTGAAGGAGACAAATTATGGTAGATAAGAGTTTTACCTTAGCTATATATCTTTTCATGTCACCAAAACAAACAGCAACGTTGATGGGCCGAGGGTCTCCAGGGTATTTCTCCTGTATGTTTGCCAATGGTTACTTAGATATCAGTCTGAAATGTCAATGCTGTGGCCTTGTTTTCCACACACAGAAGTAGGAGAAAATCTGCATTTGCTACTAGAGGACTATTCTGAACCCCTGTGGGGTTCACTGTATCCCAACTATCTGTGGGATACAGCGCAACCCTAGCACTAGATAGTTGCTGGGCCAAAATACACATTCCATTTATTGAGGATGGATTTACACTGTCTCCATCATCTAGTTAGAGCCACAGAAAAAAGCCCTTTAGGTCTCTCAGTGGTCAGTGCAGGATATATATAGTCATTGAAGTTCTGTGCCTTGCCAGGGGAATATTCAGAGCAGCTGATTAATGTAGGCGATATTAATAATCTTCTGGAGTATAATTCCCATGGACAAAATTCATTTGTTCACAGACATGAATTTTGTGCCACTTTTGGTGCACTAGAAAATTTAGCCTGGTCTTAGCTCCTGTCCATAGTGGGACAGGTCTCCTGTAAACTCCATGTCTAAGAATGTAATGGCTTTAGGTGTCTATGTCTGGCTGACTTCTAAACTAAACATAGTGGGAGATTAAGAAATAAGGGATACACAAACAGGGAGAAAAAATTAATTTGGCTGAGCAGAGATATTTTTGAGATCCCATGTTAGCTGAAAGGATTGCAGACACAATTGGATTGGCAGACACAATAATGGATTTATGGGTAACACATGATGCTTCTAGAAACATAATTGTAAGCCAGGTAGAATATCCTAGGGAAATCGACTTGGCTGTGTGTTTAGAGAACTAAATCCTACCTCATCTGTTTTATTCTCAGTGTTAGTGATCAGGGCTCTGAAATCGTTGTTGCTTGGACACAAGAGCTTAGTATTATCTGAGATACTTTTTAATCTCTTTGTTCTTTTTTTCATTTTTACCATCTTTCATGAGAAAATTTCAAGTTACTTTATAGAAGTTTGTGGCATAATCTATTCATTTGACTTTGTTTTCTCAGTAGGAAAGTACAGACCTATGACTGCACCTGGTTCAACATAACCAAAGAGCCCAGTATGGGCTGAGATCTCTGTGGCTGAGGTGCAGCCTTGATGAAAGGGACCTGTGGGTCCTGATGGAGAAGCCGAACATGTGTTATCAGTGCGCTGCTGCAGCACCGAAGGCATTGCTAGCAGAGACAGAGATGTGACCATCCCACTCAGAGCTTGTCAAGCCACACCTGGAGTATTGTGTTCAGTTCTGGTCCCCCTAATTCAAGAAAGACACAGGCAGATTATGGTGTTTGTTGCCTACTGGAATCAACCTACAACAATCAGGTTTTTAGCTTTTAACAAACTCTGTGTACCTGTATAAAACAATTTCCCGCCATATATGCGAACACAGACGGAAACACATTGATCAAAAGGAGAAAACCAGCAAGATTATCCACTATAGAAGGATATTTCTATCACTGAATTGTCCCAGAGGATGTATAAAATGTATAAAATTACATTTCAAATTCTCCAAGTGTTTACAAATATATGTCTGCTTTCATTTGATTCTACAAGGAAAGGGCTTAGAAAGTAATTAGGTAGCATGGGTAAGGTGAACTGACTTCCTAAACACAAATAACATCTGTGAGCATTTAGGAATCATAGTAATTGGAGTGATGTTTCAGATTTTTTTCTCACTTTTGCTATTTCCCCTTAGGTTGTGAACTTATTCAAGTGAGTTTACCAGCACTTTATTGTTCTCCAGAGTTCAGATAGTTGCTAAAATACTCGTTGCAGCTTTACATTTAAAACAGTTGTTATAACTCCCTACGGAACAATAAAACATTATGCCTTTCCCCCACTTGAACATACAGAAGAATACTTTTAACACCTTTGTTATTGCTGCTATTCAAACTAATACATTTACCACTCAAAACCAATTGCCATCACTTTATAATTAGAAAAGAGCGGGAGGAAGAAAGCCTTCCATAACAAATGGCCATGATGGTTTCTTCTTCATGTGGATATGTACAAAGGAGGACAATTCTGCACAAAAATCTTATAAATTAACAGAGGAATATTCAAATAATCACGTGCTCGTGACCCCGCAAATGCACTAATGCTACCGTACTGATGTGGAAGAACTTTGGATTTCAATAATACTCCAAAAGTTAGTTTCAAACAAGTCTAATCAGTTGGAAAGCCATTAACATTTCACACTGATTTCTACAGAAATCTTCTTGTGAGAACAAGCCAAACACACAGACACAATGCATGACTGTGGAGATTACAAGGATAAAAGCACACAAGCTGGGGACATAAACAATGTTAGGTTGAAAAACATTGTCACCTGAATGTGCCCTGAAATATCTGAATATTGTAAATTATATTTCAGCACCTAACATACAATAAAGGTAAAAGAAAAGTTTGTGATGTTTACAGTCTGGCTTGTGGCACTTACATCAAGAACATGATGATAATTTAACTTTAACTAGGGTAAAAGTAACACATACTCCAACTAAAGCAGAGTGTTCTGAATTTATGATTCCAAACACAAGAAAACCCAGGGAACAACTTGCGATAAGAATTACAGGATGTAAATACATTTTAGTAAAGAGAAAGGAGAGAAAAAGGCCAAATCAAAGTGCAAGGTTGCTGCTTTTAGTACTTCTTTGGTCAGAGGGCTGATCAATGAATTTCTCTTTGCATTGACAGTGATAAAAGCAGAAAAGCAGATTATATGAACTGTAGAAGTTGTCTATTCTTGCAAAATTATATTTCACATTTCATGAGATACGTGCCATAGGAAAGTGCATTCACAATTCTGTCAGATACTATTAAATGCTATATACATTTTCTTCTTCTGTATGCTTATCAAAGTTGGATGCTTCTAAACTCCCATAATGCAAGAATCAACACACACCGTAACTTCACCTGATTAGGTGCTTAATTTAAATGGGTCATCTAAGCTTATTATTCAGGTAGTGAAAGTGATAGGCACCTTTAGAAGCCACTTTTTCTTTCATAATTTCTGTGAGCATAGTATTCTGATAACATCAATTAAATGTAGTGGATCATCTTATAAAAAACTAATTGAGCAAATGGAATATTTTGGCATAAATATTATGTACATTAATATTATTCACACTTAATAGTTAAAGTTTAGATTGTGATTTTAAAAATGTCAAAGATATTTGAGAGAAATTTATATTAAAGACAATGCAGAAACATAATGTATTGAAAAGAAAGAAGGTACCTTTTTGGACAGATACTATTTGTCATAGTTGGGAACTTGTACTATTCCACTGAGAAAAATTAGAGGCCTAACTACACTGGATCTGAATCCATCTCTTTTGAAACCTTCATCCCTCCATGAGTGATGTAGAAGCTCTGGTTAGTTAGGGTTTTTTGCTGAGCAATATCCCATACATGCCCGAATTTGGTTAGAAACAACTTGGTCTATGATCTCCATGATTTTACATCAATGTACACCAGTATCTCTTTGTACAAAAAAGTACTGGCGTGTTTGGGGGCATAATTCATAAATATTTTCCTATATTATATATAGCAGATTGACTGGATATACAGACAAAAACATTTGATCATGTCTGAGCTTTACTGAGTGACATTTTAGTCACCACACTCTCTCCTTGAAATCAGTGTGACTACACTCAGCATGTGCGGTGAAAGGGAATCTGACCCATGATATATTGCTTCTGGTAAAAAACCAGGATATTAAACAAGCTGCATCAGATAACAGTAATACCCAGAATGCTCTTTTAAAATTAGCTTTGTTGATTGACAGATTATTTTCTGTTGCAGACTCCAAGATAAAAAGGTCATTAGAAACATGTTGTAATTGAAGTCCTGCTTGTGTTTCCTGTTACCTTCACATTTTCATATTCATTCTGTTATAATCCCCTGCTTCACAATACCGAATCTGAAAAGTAATCCTATTTTTTCATCTTTTCCTGCTAGCTTCTATTTCATTTCCTTTCTTTTTTTTTCTCCTTCTGTTCTTGTATTCCTACTCTTTCCTGGTTGCTAGTCTCACTTAATTAAAATATAAAAATGTCACTCACTTCTTTACAACATCAAACTAATTTAATCTACCTCATTCTCCTACTGGCTGCAGGAAAATTCCTTGTCTAAATATCAATTGTACTAAACATTATGTATAAATTTGTGTTCCTATCCCCTCTCCAGCTGCAGTCTTCCTCTGGAGCTGTAATAGTAAGAGATTGAGGGAACCTGGAAGGGCAGATGGGGCAAGATTCTGAAGATAAATGACCAAAGGTAAAAATGCCAGGACTAAAAGAAAAGGGTGGTTTTGCACCTGGAAGAATGAGATTTGCATTGTGTTGGATAAAATGAAGAAGAGTGGCTAAACCAGTAAAATCTATTTATACACAATTCTTTCTTTAGAAAAGGGAAGTATACAATTACATGAGAAGAGACAGAAAGGTCATTTTGTAAAGAAATTGCTTTGTAAAACACTCCCCATGTTACAGAAATTTGTTCTGAGAATGCAATGATAAATAGCTTTCTATCCCAAGAAGAAAAGCAGTGAAGATGTTTTGCTTTAGACAAACATTGTCACTTGCCCCGCTTGTGATCTGGAAGCAGAGACAGTGGGCCCCTGCTAACAGCACGTACCCAGTACAATACACACCATACATAATCTCTGTATGAAGAGCATTACTGTTCACCTGCTGGTGGAGAAGGGGGAAGGGTGGCACACATTTGTGGTGGTACAACATCAGTAAAACCAAAGCACACTAAGTATTCTGTGGGTGCAAAATATGTAGAGGGTAACATGGTTCCTATGACAGGAGTGTAGTCATTGGTAGGTTGTGGGTTTTATTTGTTTTGGTTTGGTTTTTTGTTTCTTTTGTTTTGTTTGCTTTTATTTTTAATATTATCTTAGAAAAAATTAGAGTTTCATCTTTTCTTCTCTGTCCCCATTGACCCACCTTCAACTGTTCACTTCATTTAACTACAATGTCTTTGTGTAGCAGTCAATAAAGACATGCTTCATATCACCTAAATTCGGATATCTAAAAGCTAGAGGCAGGTAATTTCCTTAGGCTACCAGTATAATTGTTGGAGAGAAATGGATACTCCAAACTGAGTTTCAGCTGCTCTTTGTCGTATATTCTGCAAGGCACGATTCTTTCTGTGTTGTCTTTTCTCCTAAAGGGTGATCCTGCGTGCTTTCTCAAAAGCATCAGCAGCGTTACAGATGGTGTGTCTCCAGACCTCCCAACTGGAGGGCAGAGTAGACCAGTTATGTTGATCAATATGGCCAAGGCTGAGATGTTGTTTCAGGGAGTCCTTGTATCTTTTCTTCAGAGCTCCTCTCTTGCGGCAGCCGGTGGCAAGTTCACCATAAAGCAAGATCTTAGGGAGGCGGTGGTCCTTCATGCTGGAGACGTGCTTAGAAATTCATTTACATTTTTCATAAAAAAAGAAAGTGAAGATAGCCTCCCTTTCAGTGGCTGTTCTACAAACCTTTAATTTTCGTGGTTAATGTGACTGTTTTGCTGACACTTTACTGTGCCATTTTACTTCTCTGCATTTACCTGGCAAGTAACTGATATACAAATGTTCTCTTTATACTAATTCTAAAAATATCTTTCAGTTTGTATCACTATCCAGGGTTGGCAATCAATGAAAGGACTATTGTTTGAATTTTATAGAAATGTCATCAAATTGTCATGAATATATTAAGCATTTTTTTTCCCAAGTCAATAGAGAGACATCTATGCAATTGATTTCATCTCATTCATCTTTAATTTTTTTTTTGGTGTTAAGAGAAGAAGTATGATCAGAAGGGAATGCTCTTTCTGCATACTTTAGACCAGTTAAAAGTGCTCATTTTATCCATCAACACTGTGTGAGAACTCCGCTCAAGTGGAAGTTCAAGTGAACTTCAGTTTCTCTCTTTTGTCTCTTGTCCCATTGATTGGCACTACAAAGAAGAGTCTGGTTCCATCCTTTTGACATCCTCTTTTTATATGATGCATATACAGAAACAGTTAGTGAAGAATTTAATTAATCTCTGCTAATTAATCATGATATTTTAGCTTTATTTTTTACTCTCCACTTAGCTTGAAAAGGAGATGCATTTAATTCATATTAAGACAAGAATTTAATTCATTTGAATATCCAGACAAAGTGTTGGATAATACAAAAAATTGTAGTTCAGTGCAAAAATATTCTGGTCACTGAATGTATCTGTCCACAAACTAGCCTGAAAGGTGTCGTCAAAGGAAAGGTCATCAGACCTCTACTCTGACGAGAATTGTGACTGTTATCTAGATATTTAAGACTCTGAAGTTGCTGGAAAGAAAAATATAGGAATGTGGAATTAATTATACTGACCCAAATGTTCATGAGGCACTCAAAGATTAAACTGATAAACATCTAATTGGGGCATAATTTACTGCTTATTTCAAGGCTATTTCAAGAAAAGGAGGGAGGAAAATAAGATTCAAAATATGAAAAGTGTTTGGAGACCAGATTTCTATATCAAGCAGCTTGTTAAAAACGATAATAAAGAACAGGATGAATAAACACATGCAAAAAATATTTCACGCTATGGAACAGGTGACTTGGAAAGAAGATACATTGAGCAGGTGTATTGGGAGGAATTAGTGAGTGTGTGAGCAATTGATTCATATAAGGTACTTTTGTTTAAAAAAACTCAAAAACTATGAGAGGGAAGAGAGGTCCTCTTCTAAGGATTAGGAAATGACTGAAGAATAAGAATCCTAACACTGGGATAGGTTTCTCAATGGTAGAAAAGTTACACCCACAATTTTGTGCATAGATCTCTGCTGTCCAGTACCTCATTAAGTAAAGTCATAAAGATGAAGAATAATGAATTGAAAAATTCTCACATTCAATCATAATAAGAGGCTGAAGAAAACTTACCAGGCATTTACAGGGTCCAGTCAGAGTCCACAGTACAGAAAACCAACCTGACTGCTAATAGTTACAGAAAACATTAGTCCCCCTTCTGACAGCTCTCACTGCCCATATTCCATCTAATCCCAACCTACCCCACCCCATTGCATCGCACCCCACCCCACCCCAACTCCAGGTGACACTCCTCTAATTGCTTTAAGTAGATGAAAATATGCACACCCTTTTATGCTTTGGATACTCAGAAAATTATCCTGGGAGTCTGAATTCTTTTAGGAAGCTTGCTTAATAGATGCATTTCACTTCTGTGTGAGGAATGTCTTACTGTTAACAACTTATCAGTTGTATTTCAGTCTACCATGTATCTAATTCCATCTTAAGTAAAATGCAGAAGAATTTATTTTTCTTACAACATGCAAAAGAGGCAAAACAATTTACAAGGCAGGGTGGTGGAAGCGAAACTGTGTTTAACCTGCTTCCTTTATTGTTAAAGTGAGAAAGAGCTATATTTTTCTTCCTTTCTCTCAGATTTAGGTGATTTTTGATAAGTTGCCAGGACAAGGTGATTGTCAGCAATTTTCTATTTTTGCTTATCATGCTCCTCATGTTGCATTATTAGAGAGCAGACTATCTTGGTGATGCATGTTGGCTTTTATAGCCAATCTCTCCTTTGAAATCCTCCAAAGTTTCAGACATAAAATCTCTTTCCTTAAAACTTTTTTAATGTCTTTCTTCTGCAAGAAATTGTCATGTGTCTTAAAGCAAAGAAGTAGATTAATCCACATTCTTGGAAATGTTAATGTGTCTTTGTTAAATCAGATGTAATTTTGTCTACTTTGCTAGCTAATAAACAACTTTTGACTTATCAAGAAGTAAATCCTCTTTCCTCACCTTTGTTAACCCATTGTGTACATTTCATTGTAAAGTGTAATTCAAATTAAAATGTATGTTTTACATAAATCTTAATTTTATATCAGTCTGCCTATAAAGGTATATCTAAAGATACAAAGTAGATAAATGTATGTACCTTATCATTGATTCTTGAATAGAGGTTAGAAAAGACATTAATTAGCTTCTCTCACATGACAACAGGTCTGCGTGATTTACCCTTCCTATATGCCTCTTAAACAATATTCTTATAGTAGAAACTCCAAGTGGTTGCCTAGAAAGACAGGACAGTTTCACAATACTGAGTGATTAGGTGAAAAAATGACAAATAAAATTCGGTGTAGACAAATGGGAAGCAATGCACATAGGGAAAAATATATCTATAATGATAGACTTTTAATTACTTAAAACCACTCAAAGAAAATAAAAATTCTCTGAAAAACTCATTGCATAATCCAAAATGGTCAGAAAAGCAAATATACTGTTAAGAATTATTCGAAAAGGAATGAGAAACCAATAGAGTAATCATTATTCCACTAAGAATCCATGGCATGCTTTTAATTTAAAAATTTCTGCAAGTTCTAAGCTTCCTTTATCAAAAAGAAACAAAGAACTCAGAAAGGCACAGGGAAGTGTAGCAAAAGGTTATTAAAGGTCTGAAGCAACCTTTTATTGAAAAGTGAAGCTTACTCAAAAAGTTGACCAGAATTCTTCAGATTAGAAAGGCAATTTAAAGAAAGATAACATAATGGTTTGTACCATTGTAAATAGTGTGGGACTTTTTTCCCCCTCATTTATTTAACTCTGAAACTCATTGCTACAGGGTGCTGTAAAAGCAGAAGTGTAAAAGCAGACAAAGCAGTCTATGAGTCTTCAGGTTTGAAAAAGAGATGAGGGGAAAGACAATGGAAGTTCATAAAAGCAAATATTGTGTGGAGAAGGTAAACTGGGAACAGTTTACACAGTGTCTCCATTATTAAACTCTGGATCTCATTGCTGCAAGTCTCATGGAGGTCAAAGCATAAATGGTTTCAAAAAGAAATTCATAATGTTTAGCTCCACCAGAGAATATTTAACATTATGGTTCAAGCACCATTTCTATTTAAAGGTACTAAGTTACTCTTTTCTAGAAATGATTTCTCTATACAGACCATGTTTCTTACAGTTTTCCCCAAGAATACTCTTTTAGCCACTGTCAGAGAGAGAACGCTGAGACAGACTGATGTTTTGTTCCTGTGCTCCTATGGTTGTTTTAACTAATCACAGAGCTTTTAGAGCCACAGGTGCTCTTCCATACATTTATTTGCTCTCAAATCAGGGCAGAGTGCAAGTGAGACTTGTATATACTCTTTTTTCTATGTACTTGTGATTAAGTACAGCTTGAATATGTAGTTGAACCTTTTCTCACTGATGAGTTACATGGATCATATTGATCTAGTAAGAGGAGTAGCTTGGCTTACTTGAAAAACTTTGTGATTTTTCCTATACAGAAATGCTTATATTTAGTCCTACAGGTTTTCCAGAAGTTTAGATAATGAATGATTTTTACTTATCTGCAGATTTTTTAATAAAGTCTTTCTGATTTGATGTGCTTTTCTTCCCCCCCCCCCCTATAATTTTGGGAAAAGGGAAAAGGCAGAAAATGTCCTTAGGAAAAGAGATTTTATTTCAAGGCATGTGCCTGCTACTGATGTAGTTTTGAAGTATAGTTGTTGTCACTTTGCCTCAGAAAAACTTCTTTAAGAAAATATCGCTAGGGTAGCATACATGCAAGGAAGGTGCCAAAACATCTATGATGTTAAAAAAAAAGAAGTAATTAACATTGGACATCTTATTTCAGGGCCTTAAAGGCCATGCAGTATACAATTTGAGGCACGTGATATGTCACCTCAATAAAAGTCTTGCAATAGTATCATAAAATGCAATGAAGTTGTAGGTCACAGTGAAGTAACAAAATGTTTCAGCTATCCATCTCCTTTGTTGTTAGGCTAATATTACTTTAACTGCTGCTATTCACAGTATTTATAATTTAGATGTAATTTAAATAGATAAAGTGCCAGAAGAAATCCATGATGTGTTGCAGATCATGATTGATATGATGCTCTTTTCATTTGAATACATTTGTATGTGAACAGTCATCCAAATATATCTATTATAACACCAGCAGTATGACAGAATCATCATTTCTTAAAATCTCTATTACTAGACTGTAAGTGGACTGTTAAACTTTGGCTCAAGGGCACAATAACCCTCACATCAGCATAATTTAATCATAAACTAATGGAAAGTTAAATTCAGTGTTCAAGACAGTGTAATTCTTTCCTGTTTCAGATATTTCACACCTATAGATTTTCCAAAATGAGTAAGTTTTTTTTATATTGAATGTCTTTCCAGACATAAATACTTTAATGCATTTTTATTCTCTTATTATTTGATAGAAAGGAAATTATCTTATTTCTTGATTATCCGCCTTAAGAATGATGTTTTTAGTCTTCTGGAAAATATTTTCTGTTATATTACTTTCAAGAAATTGAAGTATATATTCATCTGTACTGGGTACTTTGACAATAGTTTCCTTTAACTGACAAAAGCTTTTTCTGGGATGCTGTTTACAACTGTATAAAATATGCTAGTTGGCCTACAAAAGATTGTGGACATTTAATTATAAAGGGAAGTGACTGAACAGAATTTCATAAATATCCTTTTGCTTGATATATGAATCTGTCCCAAAGATTTTCTCTGTCATGTTACAGCCAAGGGTCACAGAACAAAACAAGGACATGCCAAACAAGAGCATAGACTGTACATCATCCTGACAATGTAGATTGAGGTAGATCATGGCTGCTCCACACTTTTTAGGGCATGTCTGATGGATATGGAAACATTGCTTCATTTTCTGGGGACAGCTGAAGCATACAGAAGCTTTCCTGGCACCTTCTCCTTTCTGTTTGTATTCTCTGTGCTGGTAATGCTAAGCACAGCATATAGCAGTGTACAGGCAATAAACAGCCTTCACTTGCAGCTGGACAGATTGCGCCAAGCAGGTTAGCACCCGAATTCTTTGCTGTACTAACCTGATGTAAACCAAGTTAAATAAAGAGTAGGACTGGGACCAATGTCTCTGTGACACTGTGTGGGGTTGATACGAAGAAAGCAATGACAGTTTTGTTGCAGTGATCCCATTGGACGTTTTTCTGTGCTACTTGCAATGTGTCTTCCTTTCTTCAAATTGTAGCACATTGTAAATTCAACCTGTTCTTTCAAAACACTCTAAAATTTCTTCTTCTGTGTCAATCAGTGATATTATCATAGCTCTCATCATAGACACTAATTTCATTCTTAATATGTCCTATCAATAAAAAGATAAAACACAGATCATCTTTAGCCTTTTTTCCAGGTTCTTCTACATTTTCCTTTTCACTGAGTGATTGCTTGACCTCTTGTGACTTCCTTTTGTCCTTAAAATCATCTGGGCTATGAAGAATTGATGGAGTGGCCTTGCATGAGTCTGATTCTGATTCTACATGTGAGTGTGGAAACCGAATATAACTTAATGGAATTAAACCTCTAACAACATCTGGTTTATGTTAAATGAGAATTCAGGCCATCCAACCTCTTTGCAATTATTTTCCTCCCTTTAAAAAATTTTATTAAGTTAAAATGTGTTAATCAAAACATATATTACCTGTTAATCCAAAGTCATCTCCAAAGTTTAAAAGATCCAGGGAATCTTAAAGTATTTGGATAGAATGTTGTCACAGTGTTGCATGGTCAAATAGGGCATTTAAGAGTTAATCATTTAGTTCATACCAAACATTTCCTTGTTATATATTGGTTATATTTATTACTACAGTTGATTTGAAAAAGGAACAAATTTTTTTTTGTTACACTAGAAATGGATCTTTAGCACAAATTTTATTGGATTTTTTCTTGTAATATATTTAAATTTTATAAGTCTTGGAGTTATCTTTTTAATCATAAGACAGAAGTGTTCTGCATGACTGAGAAAAAAAAAGTTGTAATGACTAAAATGTTTGGAGTTTAACTAACATCTATTTAGTTCTAGTTTTCTGTACACCATTGTCTGACATAAAATCTTTGTCAAAGTTTCAAAAATGGAGCCTCTTCAGCTAAAGAATGATCCTAAACATTGAGATGTTTAATATGATATTCTTTCAAAGCCAAGGAAGAGCAAGCTCTATTTTCTTATCACTTATAGATAGGAAAACCAGTCAGGAATTATATCTTCAGGAAAAAAACCAGACCAAACAAAAAAAAAAACCCAAATAAAAAATCAAACAACCAAATAAAACAACCACCTCTCCCCAAAAAAAACCAAACAAAAAAAAAAAAAAAACACAAACAAAAAAACCACCAAAATAACCCCAAACAAACCAACTTATTGTCATCAGATATGTCCATGAAGAGCATGGCTTCATTAGTTTGATGCCACAGCGTGGCAGACAACAAAACAGGTATTGAAAGGGGAATTTATTAAAGACACTGCATAATGGAAAATGGGTTAAGAGCAATTGGATTCCCAGGTTAGGAATGCCAAATAAGTCTTCTATCTTGCTTTATAAAACACCTCATCTTGTAGGATTAAATCTGCACAATATTGTTGAAAAATAGTTAGAGTTGATGGTTGTTGACAGAAAAATTGCTGAATGAACATGAAACTTGTTAAGGACAAGAAGGTAGCTGATTGTGATGAAAAGAGAATATTAAGTGGGAAGATATGAGTAGTGCATTCCTCATCTCATGCTGGTGGCATGAAAATTGGTTTGCATTATTGACGTTTTACAAAGACACAAATTTAAGTACTTTGTCAAAGAATGAAGTATTGAATGTTTTTATCTAATAGAACTGAGCAAAATTTCATCAAGAAAATTAACCCCCTGACTTTTTGCATTTAGATGTTAAATCAGGAAGCAGAACAAACACAGGGAGACAACCATCTAACATTAGATAGTTACAACATACTTATGAACAACTAGTACACTTTGATACTAAAAAAGTTAATTTATCTGAAGTTGCTTTAGGAATGATATTCTAACACACTGGAGGATCACATTAACTCTTTTTAAAAGACCCTATTGAAACTTCCCTGGTAATAATGTAATCATTGCACACGTGTTCAAGGCAGATGAATTTGGAATGCAAATGTGAATAAAGTCTATTAGCTGTATCAGAGAACGAAATCTAACACACAGAGTGAGGTAAAAGAATTTATCTTGTATAGCTATGAAGGGTCAAGACTACTACCTGTAAGTGCACCAGGGAATAAAGGTTACACAAACTGAAGGTAAATGTTATCCCAAGAACAAACAAGGGTAACTCATCATGAATAACTGTAAGTGAAAATTCAAAAACAATTGTCTAACCATCAGAGAGTTTGTTTCGGAAATTACTTCCTTGTAAAGGAACACAAATCATTATTTTAAGGTAGATGTCAGATCATTGTGTTTAACCTAATTGAAAAGGATCTAAACCTTAAATTCACAAGGTCAGGTTAGTAGAAGTATTTTAAATAAGTTCAGAATAAAGTACTTTGAATTGTCCAAGTTAATGAGGTATCAAAGCTGAATGAATACTGATACTCCTACTGTGATAAGAAGCTTCTTCTCTCCAGTGGTGAAGGTAAGCTAACTTGCTCTACTCCCATGGAAGGCAACTGGGCTTTTCTCATCCCACATATACAAGAGGTCAGTTACTCAATCACTCGTAGTATCTGCCCACAAGAGAGGCTCACTGTCTTGGCATAATCAAGACAAGGTGAGGCAGCTTTTTGTTCAGTGGAAGAAGGGTTGGTTGCCTCTCATTTACTGCAGGGCATGGATGGATCAGCTTCGAGTGACCTCTGAGCAGAGGACAGTGGAACTGCAGTTTAAATATTTCAGGGTGACTTCCTAATGGACAAATCTAAAATAACCCTTGGATATTGCATCCCTAATGGATGGAGAAATGTCATGTTGCATTTAGATAACTATAGTATATGGCATGATGTAATTGCCTGCCTGTAAGTTACTGGACTGAATGATCCAACAGGTTCATTTTCATATATACTACATGTACCCTTAAAAATGATCATTTCATAGTAAATGAGATAGGGGTGTCAAGCAAGTTTTAGATTTGATAATGTTATCAGTATTGCCATTTCTGGATGCAGAAAGATGTGGTACTTACTTGTTTCTCATGTTACCTCCACCTCTAGCTTTAGTTTAGGTCCTTGGAGCTGAGAGCCTCCCTCAGGCAAAAGCTGCCTCAGAAAGTGTGAATGCAAATACTACATGTATTTGCATTTTGAAAGGTAAGATGCATACTGCTCCTTTATGTTTGTAATGTCTGTCCTATTATCTTTGATTGCTGAGATATGAAAAAAATAATTTAAAATACATTAAAATTCTTGTAATTTTCACATAAGGAAATTTCAATTTCAAAAAAGGAAATAAATCCCTTCGTGTTTGGCTTTTTATCCACTTTCTGTGTCTCAGAAATATATTTTTGATATTATAGCATCTGTAGCTTCAAAACAGTACACCAGGCAATTATACAGCTATGGGAATCCATAGGGAGAAGGTGAACCTACTGGAATAGCAACCATTCTGTCAGATAAGTGCTTTCAAAATAAAGATAACTCTATACAAATGCAACTTATTTTTATAGGCATATAAGCACATGGCAGCACAGATTTTCCTTTTTTAATAGGTTCAAAAACTGTACCATCTTATGTCAGTTGCACATGAGGGTCTCTCTCCTCTCTCAAAGAATTTAATATGTTCTGTATTTCTGAATATGAGTGGATTGGTTTGGAGTAGATGAATTCTCTCTGCACTAAATACTAAGCACTGAGATGTAAGCAGTAAATTTCACAACAAGTATTGTGCATTACCGTTTCTTCATGCCAGGCTCTGGGTATGGAAATCACAAGTCAGCACGAAATATGTGATTATCCAGAACAAATAAAGTGTTCCAGAGGGTGTTTACATCCATCCTCACGCTGAAGAAACAACCCATTGACTGAGCAGGAAATTGTTTTCTTAGGTTTGACAAAACTTCAGTCTAAAGCAGTTTTCACTTCTCGTGTACCTCATTTGCATCTTGGAATTTGCATGATCCCATACAGATTTTTGTCCTCAGCAATGTGCTCTCTGTTGTCACTCCAGCATAGCTGTTTTCAGGCTGTGCCTACCAGATTACTCAACTCAGCAGATTTAGGTCTAGTGCGGAATTAGAAACAGCCTTATGTACAAGAGAGGCACACAAAAGCTGGTGAACTGCTCCATGAAGGTGAACTTGGGCACACACAACAGGCAACACATTAAGTTTTCTAATAAAAATGTAGACCCAATGGAGTATGAGTCATCTGAGTAGATATATATGCATACAAAGTAGACTCCTTATGGTTATTGAAGTGGGTACTTCCATGGCATAATCTCATCCTAATGTTAATGCCTAAAATAGAACTGAATTGTACTTTATATAGTTTTGGTCATTCATTATAAAAAGCTTTGAATGATTAGCTCATACACAAATGCTACCATTGTAGACCCAAGACATGAGAAAAAACTCCTACAGACACTGTAGATATCTAGATATCTAGATCATGAATCCCATATGGGCTGCTGAACATTTAAGCAGTTCTTAGGTTAAACAGTATTCTTACAGATAATTCTTTTGGATGTATGTTTCCAAATTCTACTTAAAACATACTGTAGGTACTGGAATGATTTTTTTATAGCTTGGCTTAATATAGGGGACTTTATACAGAACTATAGGGGACTAGCCAATTGCTATAGGGAAAATCCAATTCTAAACAATGAAGACCCAGAATACTGTAAGAAAATGAGATTTGGAGTCTTCCCACAGTCTGATTTAAGTTCCATTGTCCTCATTATATCCTCTTTCTGAGAGAAGGAATTGAAATATATTCTGTTGGACATGGAGAAAAATATGTTTTATAAATCTCACTGAAAGCAAAGCCTAGTCCTTAAAAGTTCTTTTTACATTCTTCAATATAGGTTAAACATGAAATAAGAGTAGCTTCTTTAAAGTGGTGTTACTGGTTAAATTTAGCATTTTAAAAATTTGAATTTTGCCTATATTCAAGAGGAGCTTTAGGTGGTAAAACATCTTTTATATTTCTGGAAGTCAAATGACACCTATATATCTAAATCTTTGCCTGTCTAAAGCACTTCACTACATTTAAGTGCTTAACTTATTACATTTTCCTTACATTTGTATGGTTTCAGTCTGCCTTGTGAATCTAGTGCTTTCTTCTTGTCTTGGTTTTAACAATTCCATAAAGCAACCTAAGACTACAGAATTTCTTCATTCTTATTATTTTGTTCACAGTCAGATGCACCATTGCCATAGAAATAAGTAGAAGGGATAACATGTCACAAAGAAGCATATTGATCTGCTGGAGCTATGTGTTCTTTGTTCTAATTTACGTTCTACTGTAAAGGCTCTCCAGCTCATCATCACAGTACAGCTGATTGGTTACAGTCTCATTACTGGACACAAGGTCAGTGTGACTCAGAAAATACTGCCCGAAGACTGTATGTAACTTATACTGGTTTCATTGCATTAATGTAAATGGCAGAAAGTTAAATGATAATTTTTTCCTAAAGTGACTGCAGATAACATGTAATACCTTGCCCTGGACCAGAATTTTAATTAATTTTGTGGTGCCTATATTGCAAAATGGAGAGAGGTCAGAGTTCAATGGAAAGGAAAAGAGAGTAAAAAGTTCATTTTTTGCAGTTCTCCAGTCATAAAAGCATTCAGAGCATGATCATTTCCCATAGTAAGTTTCCAATGTTGTTACTGTCATTAGCTATATTGGCATCAATCTCGTTCATGGGCTAGCACGCCACTGTATTAAAAAGTAAAAACAACAATAATAAAAAGGTCTCTTCTGCAGAGAATCAGTATTCTAAACACAAGGGATGAAACATGAGACAGGTACAAGCACTGGAAAAAAACCCATGCACATCAATACGACAGACAGTCCTGCCACCATATCTGTTGCCTGTTTTTTACCATTATTTTTTCCCCTTGAGATTTTAATAAAAAAGGAATTGACTTAAAGAAGATAAAGACAAGTACAATCGTATACAAGTAGCTCCTTCCAAGTAGCAAAGGTATTTGGTTGAAAATTTTTCCTGGTGGGTGGCAGAGAATATGATTGTGGTCTAGTCAAGGAAAAATTCCTGGATAAAAGATGGCTACAGAGAAGGGTACTATATTTAACACAGTACAGAATGGGTACACAGAGGGAGAATAGAGAATGAGGTGGATAATGGTTAAAATTTAAAGGAGTAGAAACAAAATATTTGTAGCAGCGTCTCTATGGTTATCGATAAGGAGGATTGTCTTTTCTAATCTGAAAAAAAAAAAATCCTCTCAGATGCTGGGATGCAAGGTAGTGAGAGTTTTATCTTTGTGAATGGACAGGACAGGCTGTCTCTTAGATCTGTCACTAAGGCTCCAGGTCTTAAGAAAATCCTTTATATAGAGTAAGAGAATGCTTTTAGCCAAAGATGAAATACAGGGTGAGGATGTTGACCTGCAGTTCTCAATAAAAGAGCTAGCAAGAAATGTTTTTCAATAGAAATAAGTCAATTTAGCTATAATGATTAGACATTTCTAAAATAAAGTTGGAGAAATCACTGATTTGAAAAAGCAACATTGGAGAAATTAATAATGCTCTTCTGCACCCCCCAAAAGCCTACCCTATGGAACCACTATCCAGACATATTCCAAGAGATGATGTCAGGATAGATGAATGTTTAAAGGTTTTTATGCTGACTTTTTGCAATTAAACCACGTCTATGTTTTCTATATTGGGTATATTTTTGGTTTGTATTGTCATATCAGGTTTAGATTGAAATCTTCAAGTGATCACATTACAAAAGACCTCAACTCTGCACAAAGAATCCTGACAAATAAAATCCAAAAAAGGGAAGAAAATTTTATGCATTTATCCCTGAAGTCCATAACAGCCATTTCCATAAATAATAATAAAAATCAAACTATGTCTGAAGAAAAATTAAACTAAGAAACCATACCAGTGCTCATCGTATTTTTTTGTTGAAGTGCTCACTCATAGATATTTTCCTGGGGAAAAAGGGATCTACCAGTAGGATTGCATTTTGATCTTTGTTTAGGAAACCTATGATTTTCACAAGACAGCCAATTAAGCCCCACTAAGATCAGTTGTGAAATATCAGCTGCCTGTATGCAGTGACCTAGAACCTGACATGATATGAATAATAGAGACTAAACAAAGAACACAGGCATTAACTTCTGAAGTGGAAAAAAAGAGCAAATTATATTTTAATTTATATGTACTTTGAATAGATTTGCCTGAAGAATTTTTGAGCTTAGGATAAAATGGAAATTCATTCACTTATCTACTTTGTTCTACTTCTCTGCATGGTGGCAGTCAGATCTATTGAGACTGGTTAAAACTAATGAACGAAAAATGTATTTGGCAAAGACAAGTCCTCTGTGCTATGTAATAACCTGCAAATAAATATGTTGTCTGAAAAAATAATACTTTTAAAATTCAGGTTAATTATTTAGGATGCTGATATCTGGTATTATAATAGTCGAATTAATATCTAGATTTATTAAATGTTGCAGTTCTAAATTGTGTAGTAGCATAAACCGATTTTATTATCCAACCTGCACAGAGTGGGACTTAAGGAAGATTCACTGACCAGAAAGATTAACTTGGCACTATATTGTTAATTTATCATAAAACAGCCAGTACTATTAGTAGGACAGGGACAGGATTTCCACACACAGGGAGGCCTTGATTGACAAAATCTGTTAAAATGTGACAGATAACTGACTAAAATAAATCAATGGAAATATGTTTTCAAGAGAACTGTGCAGAAAATTTACTGCATCAAGTGGCATATGACTGTATCAAGGTATGCATGTACTTGTGCAAGACAGGGAAGGACAGGGAGCAGTATTATCTGCCTGTCTCCAACGAGGAGTACCTGAACCTGGAGCCTGGATATAAATGTGTGTGCTGTGCTCTTGAAGTAAGTGCATGTTAGAGCCCCAGAACAGGGGAAACACAGGGGTTGTACCAAGCTGTTGTGAAATATGCACATAGATGAGACTGACAGCAATGAACTGCAGAGAGGTGACCAAGAGGTCAGAGCAGAGATGGGAGAGAGAAAAAGCTACAAGAAGATGCAGGCATGGCCTGACTGGTTCTCCCCATCATTTGGCATGCAGAGGTGGAGAGGGATTCTGACAGACTTACAACAGCACCCCTTTACAGATTCTTAGAGGTAATGCTAGCCAAAAACAGGTGAGATAGGTACAAAGGAAGCAGAACCAGTACAACAGAGGCTTGCATCTTGGATACTTGTAACAAGATCGGTGTTCAGAAGTCTCGTTGAAATTTATTTACGCATGTGGCCTTTATGGTTCAGAAAAAAATTCTGGAATTGCCACTGGGACATAACTTGGGAAGTGCTCACATGGTGTGTGTGTGTGTGTGCACATGTACGTGCACGTGCACCTCAAGACAGGTTAGTAAAAATGGCTCTGAGGGGGTGAGCATCTCATTTCATGGCTTATTCAGAAAAATAAATTGGTGAGTTCACAAGTGTCACCTAACAAGCGGCATTCAGTTCTATACTCTAGTTGAAATGAGAGGAATAGACTAAAATAAATGGAACTCATTAACAAAACAAATACTGTGGAGGCTGACGTGTTTACAATTTTAATAATTTCCATATATAATTTAACTGAGAATTTCAGTATGATTTCATTTTTGTGTTGAAACGAAATGCAGATTGTCCACATGAGGCCATAATATCTGATGACTATTGCTGAGGCCTCATATCCAGGTCTCACAGACCTGCTTGTGGGATGCTGGCCATGCCAGCAAGGTCACTTCCCAGTACACAGCATTAGAGTAAATGATATCCCACTCTTGTGTGCACACACACAAGCATGTACACACAGTGCTCTAAACCAATTCCTCTAGGAATCTGATGGATCCTCAACACTTTATCAAGCCAGATATAAGCCCTGGTGAAGACACTGCAGGTACCTTAATACACCGGTACTGCTTAAGCTTTTAGAAAAGCAAGATTTCTGTCCCTTGTATCTTGTGATTCTCCTTCAACAAAACACTACATTTAATAAATGCTTTTTAAAACCCACTGAAGCAATTAAATCCACAGTTAAAGACCCTTTTAACATCTAAGAATGCTACAGAGCATAAGAAGTATCATCTATGAAGTGTTTCTTTTGCAAATTAATTCCCAGCAATCAAAGAAAGCTGGATACATAGCGGATGAAAAAAATAGCATACTTAGGCCATAAACGTCAAGGCTGTTATTTACTGAAGTCTAGAAAATAGCACACTTTGGAACAAATTTTCAGCAGTTATTGGAGTGGTATAGCTAAATTTTCATAAGCACCTTTGTGAAAATATAAATGCCAGAACATATAAAAACAAGAATTTAATCACTTTTTAAGTAAGATTGTAAATATTTTAAAAGTAATTCCATTTAAGTTCTAGGTTGATTGTACTAGAATCAAAACTTATTTTCCTTCTTAAGAGGTCACCTGCTAACAGACAAATTGCTGGGGTTTTTTTAATGCAAAAAATTATCTGAGTGCCTTATGAAACTTTGACTATGAAACTATCTGAATCAGAGTTAACAATAAGTAAATAACACCAGCAATCACTGTGCTTGTGGCCTTGATTTTATGAAATAGACTTACAAATTTTAATGATCAAACCAATATGGCAATATAATTAAACATAATATTATACCTACAAAAGTCTTATCACAGGAAGATTTATCACTTCACAGTGATAAGACTATTTCTTTATGATTTCATCATCTTTCATTTATGCTGTGAATTATAGTTTCAGTCTGACTGATCTGAATAATGTTTTACTGTTATTGTATAAAAGCAGATATATTCACATAAATATAATCTTTTGTAGATTAATGATTCAAAATTGTTAACAAGAAAATCGTGCTGAAATTCTGACATTTTCAAAGAAATATTTCCTTGGAAATCTCTTTTAGAAAATGTTGACATTTGTATTTTTCATTTTAATCATAATAAGAACAGATTCCAAAATGTCAGAATTTCCTACAGAATGGTAATTCTCTTTTCTGAGTCAAATAATGGTGGCCACAGCTGTATCTTCTTGGGACATCATATTCTCTTTCTGATGTGAGATGTCACTACTGGTCAGTGACATCTGTTTGAAGTCAGAAACATCATCTTCCCAAGACAGGGGCACCCAGTCAAAGTCTACTGTAAACTGTATTTACTCTACAGGCTTCTAATGGTATAAGTGGTACAGGTGGTAACTATTGACTGGTTTATCTCTAGAGGGAAGTGCAGATGGTGAATGAAATGGCCAACAAATGATGTAAAGGGTAATATGAAAGGTAGGCACAAATCTACAATATGTGTTCCTGTGATATTGTTCACCAGGAACAAAAGTCTGAAAATTAAAAGTCCCTTAAGAGAACTAAGAAATAAAGAATAGATGCCAATCTGCTATCCAAAGGCATGCACTAGTAGACACTTTGATGCACCCCAGCTCCATAGTGTCAATGAGTTTCTGCAATGCTCAGAAGATTCCACAATAATAGAAATCTCCTGTTCAGTCACCCTACTGTTTTCTTTTCACTCTCATGCAGAACTGATGAACACTGTCAGTGACTCAGATCTTACCCTGATCTTGTACAACATGATTTAATAACACCTGAAGAGAGCGAGAGCAAGAGCAGGAACTTAAAAAGAGGTCATAAAAGAAAAGACCTTTGAATTACTCACAGTGGTTTTAGATCTTTATTACAAAAAGATAAGCCATTCTTAACATGCAGAACATTTCTTTACAGTATTATCTTGATAAAATCTGGATAACAGTATTATCTTGATAAAATCTGGATAGTTGGGTACTTGTAGAAAAGTTAGTCTTCAATCACTGCTCAATTTGACCTACTTCTGTGAAGTATGCAATTTGGAAGGTTATTGAATATCTGTAGAAAATGTTCTCTGTGATCATAGAGCTATAATGACTCATCATATATAATGACTTTTTGTGCCCATGGTGGTAGGGTGAAGGTACATGGGACCAGAATAAATCAGGGGGCCTCTCTGAAGTGCTTAGTACAATATTTCATTATTTCAGGCAACAGTACAATTTGATCTCATTTTTACATTCAGTAACTTGTATTTAGCAAAATGCTAAATTTGCTTCAAGCAGGTGTAAAACAGATACCAGAAAAATATCCCAGATAATTGAACATTGGAGTAATATGGTGTTGGCCATGAACACACATGATATTGTTGCACACACATGATGTTGCTATGATCTAGTTGAAAAAATCCTATTGATATCTAGTAGGATATCCCTTGGTGCCATTGGTTATGTGTTTTGCATTGGTTGGTTGAAGGGATACTTAAAAGCAAGAATAACATAATTCCTGGAATGCTACCCCATAATTTTAAATCTGGCACAACATCTGGTTAAATTATGTCTATAAAAATCAAAGGTATAGGTGCAATACTGAAAACAATTACTGGAAAGAGAAGTGATAACTGCCTATTGTATAGCAGAATCTGTTGTAAAACAAATAATTCTAAGCCAACGTGACTGAGACCAACAGTATGAGATTTAACAAGGCCAAGTGTTGAGTCCTGCCCTTGGGTCACAACAACCCCATGCAGCACTACAAGCTGGGAGTAGAGTGGCCAGAAAGTTGCCCAGTGGAAAAGAACCTGAGGACGCTGGTCAACAACCACTGAATGTGAGGCAGCAGTGTGCCCAGGTGACCAAGAAGGCCAATGGCATCGTGGCTTATATCAGAAATAGTGTGGTCAGCAGGACTAGCGAAGTGATTGTTCCTCTGTACTTGGTGCTGGTGAGGTGGCACCTCGAGTACTGTGTGCAGTTCTGGGCCCTTCAGTTAAGGAAGGATATTGAGGTGCTGGAGCAGGTCCAGAGAAGGGTAATGAAGCTGGGGAAGGGTCTAGAGAGTAAATCATTGAAGGAGCAGCTGAGGGAGCTCAGGTTATTTAGCATGGAGGAAATGAGGCTCAGGGGAGACCTTATCGCTCTCTACAACTACCTGAAAGGAGGTTGTAGACAGGTGGGGGTTGGCCTCTTCTGACAGGCAACTAGTGACGGGATGAGAGGACATATCCTCAAGCTGCACCAGGGGAGGTTCAGTTTGGACATCAGGAAAAATTTCTTCATGGAGAGGGTTATTAAGCATCAGAATAGACTGCTCAGGGAGGTGGTGGAGTCACCATCCCTGGACATGTTCAAGAAATGACTGGATGTGGCACTTAGTGCTGTAATCTAGTTGACAAGGTGGTGATTGGTCAAAAGATAGACTTGATGATCATGGAGGTCTGTTCCAACATTAATGATTCCATGATTCTGTGAAAAGCCTGTAGGCAAAATGAGGAACTACCAAAACCACAAAGGAGAAGCCTATTGATGATCTACAGGTCCTATTTCAAACTACTGGGGAAAAAAAAATCACTTTGATTGGAATTCACTGACCTCATCTTTATTCTTGACCTCTTATGTTGAGCTAATCGTCATTTGATTATTAACTTGGCCGAGCTAGAATCAGGGTGGAGCACAGCAGTCAACCATCAGCACAACTTTCCACGAGACGACCATAGAAGGTTTTTTTCTCTCAGTAAACATTGATGGAAAGAAATGGTAGTGTAACACTTAAACTATTTTGGAGGTTAGCACACTCACTGAAGGTATGGAGAAAGAAAGAAAGAAAGATTTAATTATTTTATCCTCATAAAAATAATGCACAAATTTTCCAATCTTAGTTTCATAAAAGTGTTTACCTCTGATAGATCTTTTCTGTCCTATGTCATATGGGAAGCCCTTCTTCCTCCTTTTCTTATGTTTTTTGTATCTCATACCCCTCTTTTTGTAGTCCTTATTGTTTGGGTAATATAGTAATTTTAACAGAGGAATTACAATGCAGGAGATTGATTCCTCTCCTTCTGTTGTATACTGAATTCAAGTCTACAAACCACACTCTGGCTTCCCTATCTAGGAAAGATAGTCATACCACTGTATGACTTTCAGACTATAGCAACTGATACTCTTTACCAAGTTCTTGTCATAGCTCTGAGGTTCAGAAATTGCAGATACCCCTTAAATCATTCAAGATCAGTAGGAATGCAAATGCTCACTACCTTCCAGTATCAGGCTGGTTTAATTTAAAAGGGTATTTATTGTTACAGAATTTCTTCTGATTCTAAGTGTCATCATTTCAAGATCACTTTACTCTCTGCAGAAGTTTGGAAACATGACATTATTGTACTATAGACAGGCTGGAACAGTGATAGTATTTGATTTAACTTCCAAAAGATCTAGTTCCTGGGGGAAAAAATTCCATCAATGTCTCTTGATATAAACATACACAGCAACAAAGATACAAGCTTGAACTCAGGAAGTCCCTAAGCTTCAAATTGCTGAAAATGAGAACAATGCACTGGAATTGTCATTTGTTTGTGCTGTTTTCATACTTATTTTGCAAAAGCAGCTATCATTTGTCTGCTATTAAAAATTTGGGCTGATCAGATTTTTAGTCTGTCCTAGCATGGCTGTTGCATTATTTTGGTAAGTGCATTGCATTATCATATACTGTCATCTTGTTTTTTCAAGGAAAGTCAGTAGAAATATAAATATTTGACTCTTACAAGATTTGCAGTGAAGTCTGTTTCTCTGAAATATGTTTCCTTAAAAACGATTGTTGGGTTAGAACATTAGCTTGTTCTCTTTATTACCTGATGTGAATGCAATTAACTTGTGTACATACTAATAGCAGCATCAGTGGACAAAGATATACTTCAGTACAAATGAAAAAATTCTCAGCAGCCCACATATCCTAACTTATCCTGAATATTCTTTCAGCTGATGTAAAATGCAACCTAGAAGTTTAAAGGCAATAAAACATAAAATAGGAATACAAACAAGTTTACTGATGACACAAAGCTGAGAGGAGTGGCTGATATCCCAGAGTGTTGTTCAGCCCTTCAGAAGGACTTCAGCAGGTTGAAGAGATGGGCAGAAATTTAACAAAGGCAAATGCAGGTCCTACAACTTGGGAAGAATAACCCCAGGCACCAGCACGGGCTGGGGGTTGACCTGCTGGAAAGCAGCTCTGCAGAGAAGGACCTGGGGGTCCTGAACAAGCTGTCCATGAGCCAGCAGTGTGCCCTGGTGGCCAAGAAAGTCAATGGTATCTTGGACTGTATTAGGAAGAGCATTGCCAGGAGGTCAAGGGAGGTGATTCTGCCCCTCTGCTCAGCCCTCCTGAGGCCATATCTGGAGTGCTGTGTCCAGTTTTGGGTTCCTCAGTACAAGAGAGACAGGGAGATCCTGGAGCAGGTCCAGTGGAGGGCAACAAAGATGTTTAAGGGACTGGAGCATCTGTCTTGTGAGTAAAGGCTGAGGGAGCTGGGCCTGTTCAGCTTCGAGAAGAGATAACTGAGAGGGGATGTCATGAATATCTACAAGTATCTGAAGGGACGATGTCAAGAGAATGGATCCAGGCTCTTGTCAGTGGTGCCAAGAAATGGGACGAGGGGAAGTGGGCAGAAATAGATGCACAGGAAGTTCTACCTAAATAAGAGGAACAACTTTACTGTGTGAGTGACTGCGCACTGGAACAGATTACCCAGAAAGGTTGTGGAGTCTCCCTCACTGGAGATATTCAAGAATCATCTGGACAGAATCCTTTGCGATGTGCTCTAGGATGATCCTGCTTGAGTAAGGAGGTTGGACCAGATGACCTACTATGGTCCCTTCCAACCTTACCCATTCTGTGATTCTGTGGAGTTCAGTGCTCCACACAATGGAGGAGGCCAAGATCCTCTGCAGACAGAAATGCATTATGCAGCACATATATACAACACAATATAGGTTATAGATTGTTTACAGATAATTTTTTAAAATATATGACTAGGTCTAATGACTGAGATAACTCAATGGGACGAAGAAAATCACTGGACACAATGTAAGAAACCACTGGATGGGGCAGTGGCAGAGCAAAGAGCAAAAAAATTTATAGGTAGTGACATGAAGCTGTCTGTGTCCACGGGTGTATGAGGGAATTACAGGAAAGATGGTCAACTTTGCAGATAATGGGGGTTCAGTGATATTTTAGGGATAAAATTCCTCAAAGGTCAGTAATGCCTAGTGCAAAGGTATTAATGCTAACACATAAGGGAGCACCAGTGCAACGGGCATACTGAAACTGGGATCAGTGGTGGTACAGCAAGTATCAGCAGGTTGTTTCTTTGAGACTGGGAGTGCGAAAAGGGAAGCACAGAGGTGGTGAAAAAGGGGGTCAAAACCCAGGAAAACAGAGAACAAAGTCTGCACATTTCAACAATTGATATTGCTGTTAGGGCCACGTGAGTGTTGAACCTATTTCTGCAGTGAGGAGGATGGGAATGGTCTCCCTGGCTTGCAAGGTTAAAACTTGGACTTGATGGATTGTGGGGTCTGATTTCACTACATCAGTGCCTGTTTGAGCCTGGCAGGCAGCTGTTATGATCCATTTATAAAGAGATGAGTGCCTAAATTAAGATGCAAACGAGACCATACGGCAAAGTCAAGAGTATGGATTTTATTTAACAGTAAGAGTGAGGTGGAGAGATAGAAAGAAATAGGAGAAGGGATGGGGGAAGAGAAAGAGACAGGTTAAGTAGAAAGATATCACCACCCTGTGGATTCTGTGGCATCCTGCTGGTCCTTCTTCACCCTGGTCTTCTCAGAGGTGGCATCCCAGAGTCATTCTTTTGGGGTATCACCTTTGTACAGTCCAAGTGCCAGGTATCCATGGGATGTAGATGCCATTCCCATAACTTGAGATGGCATGTGCAAATTGTTTTCTTTCCCACTGCTTGACACTGCAATTTTTTGTCCAGATAGGTTACCCAGATCTGCCTCACCGGGCCTGGAATTAGCATCTTCCTGTTGTTGCTGTCTGAGTTTATCTCAAGTTCCCACAGTCCACACAGTGGGAATTTTTTGTTCAGTGGCTTATCTTACAGCAAGTTCCTTCCGTGGTTTTGACAGTGTTTTGAGACAAGAAACTGCATTCTTTAACTCCTGACAGCGGCATCAGCATTTTCCCAATAATTGCCTAATAGAAGTAATTGGTAAAATATTTAGTAAAAACTTCTTTGGGGCCAGTGGGAAGTAGAAAGTGGAGGCAACAACGTCTGTTTCCACTTGCTAAATAAATGATCTGGCTAAATTGCCTTTTTATTTACCACTTGCTTAATGGGGCCTTCAGTTCATTTTTCTAGCATTGCTTTCTGCAGAAATTCATTACAGTAAATAATGTTGTGGGTTTTTTCCAGGTTCTAAGTTATAGCCCATGTCATTTTCTAAAATTCACATCTCATAGGCTGAAGTCAGATAAAATAATATGCTCATATACCTATAATTTTCATATGCACCCATCCTCAGTATATACATAGAAAACACAGATGAGTATCAGCTGCAGTAGTTTTCAAAAAAGTTTTCAAAATTGACACCTTTAGTATCATGTGCTTGCATACAATAACCTGACTAAATATAGATTTGTCTATATATTCCAGGTTATATTATAATAAACAATCTACAATCCAATCCCTTCCCTCTTCTCAAACTAAGAAAGTGACAAGCACCTGTATTTCCCCATATTTGCCTGGACTCTTACTATGTTCTTGATTCATCCTTCCTATAAGAAAATAATTACTTCAAACTTCCAGACTTCAAGAGCTACATGGCAACCACCACTTGAAAGATTACTAAAATATAATAACATATAACCATAATTCTACTGGATATTTGATACTTTATGTCAATTAACAAATGAAGATTAAAGATATTTGCATAGGAAAATAGAGTAGATTCACAGCCCTGTGCTACTCAATAGTCAGATTCTGAATCGCATCAGTACACATGAACACCTTTTTCCACAGGCTTTTCTTCTCTGGTTTAATTGAAAAGGCTTGGAGAAAGTTTGTTGTGTGTGTAAATTGTGAAGGTAGTGATAGGATATTAATGATATTTTTATGCTAAGCATGGCAGTGATTTTTTCACTGACCAGCTGCAAGGCATTTTTTCGCTAGGCGATGCAGAGTGCTCGCAAAACACAGCTGATAGTCTTTTCATGTCCATCTGGGGTCTGCTCTGGCACTGCTTTCTTTGTTACAACTTAGGGACTTTTCACAGCAAAACTGTGGCCCAAAATGGTCTTATTGTCATTCAATTCCTCTTCTTAAAGTTCTGTTTCTTCTCTCCCTCTTTTGCTCTTTACTGTGGAAATACTTGACATCCTTTCTATGGAGTTGCTCATTTCATGCCAACAGAGAAAATAGACTTGGCAGGTAGTTTGGCAACAATTGTTCATATCCAAACAGTAATTGAATTTTGTTTGCTGTCATAATGGAAGAAGCCAACACCATGCCGACAATGGGCACCAAATTACATTACTCATTTCATTGCTTATGCTCCAATCCACTTATCTGGATATAAAACTCTACAAGTTACATAGGTGGGAAGGGTAGAGAGAAGGAAAAGACTGAGGACTCAGCATGACTGTGACTATATGAGGTGGCTTGCTGCTGTCAGATTAAGAACTAGAGCTGTTTTCCCCTTTTTCAAATCCTTTCCCAAGAAAATACACTGTGCTTTGATTTCAGACAAGCATTTTTTGCTTGTTTCATATTATCAGCTCCATAGTTTTCAGGGCAATAATTTCAGATTACTGTCTGGGGAACCTATCTGCAATATTTATTTTTCAATGGGCCAGACACTCCATTTTGGCAACTGTGTGGAACACCAGCTGGGAATTGTGCTCAGTTTTTCTTAATCACAAGCAGTGTAATTGACTCTGTATGTAACACAAGAGACACTTTTGTGTCTGTTACAATATGACACTTGCCACCAAGATTTTGAGGGTTATTTACTGACAGTTCTTTCAGATGTGAATAACAATAAAGCAAGGAGTCTGACAGTCCTGTTCCCCCACCCCTAGTCCCTACAGTATTCTTAATCCCTGCTAGGTGTGTTAATTGTTTCAAAAAATTAACAGGGACCACTTGAGACACAGCTAGAGGGAGGAGAGCAGACTGAAGTCAGGACACACATTTCAGTGTCATGCACACTTCTGCACAAGTGGATGCAAATGGATCCTACCTACATCTGTAGGTGAGAGCAGAACAGCCTGAAAAGAGGAAGAGTACTGAGAGGAAAGGAAAAAATCTTTCAAGTGCTGACAGACTCTGAAAACTTGTCATCCTGCTCTCTCCTCAAGAATGGAAGACTCAGATCCTGCTGAGTGTGTGTAAGGCCACCAGGCCATGCTGGCACCAAGGAGGGGGTTGTGCAGCTCAGTCCACATCTGAGGTGCCAGTGGCAGCTGTGCAGAGACACCAGCTCTGCATGTGCTGCTGAGGAAACCTGGGACCTGTGAGGGACTCTCTGCACACCTGCCCAGAGGCCACTCTCACACCAGTGCAGCTCCCTGGTGAGTGAACAGCTGGGCTGGACTGCGAGTGATGCCTGTGTTGCAGTGTCTGTGTGATCGTGTGTGCCTGTGGGGGTGAGAACAGGGGGAGGAAACAAGCAAATATACCATGCAAATATCTGCTTTTAATAATGCTGCCTTCATTCCTTTAATAGTAACAATCTAACAGAATATATTCCAATAAATATTTTTGTGATCTGCTTCTCCCCCCAGCTCTTTTTTCTATCAGTGAAGGGTGTGTGAAACACACTCACACACTTTGTTATGTGTACAAGAGTTAAGAGTTATTTGCTGCAGTAAGCATGACTGCTAGAAAAAATTTTAGGAGTTTTGGGGCGGCTTTCCAATGCTTTGTAGAAGTTGTTACACTATTGAAAGGAAAAGTTTCAGGTTAGCACTATAACTGACTTAATATTGTGAGTTAGAATTTAACTGACTTCACTGAGATTGAAAGGAAGTCATTTAGGACAGGAATTGCTGGTAAGGGTAATAGATGCATTACAAGCTGGTTTCAATTTCCTTTATTGAAGAAGTTGTAAAAGCAATGCCATTTCAAAGCAGACTTTTTGCATTTGGACCAAATTAAGAGGCCATCCTGTGTTTTCTTCTAACACATCAGTGCTTGGTCACTTTTGAAATCATTTGGCCTTTGCAACTGCCAATATTAAAACAAAGGGCAGTTACTAGTGAATGAAGCAGTAGGCTTATTTTGGACAGTACAGTATGCCAAATCCATCTTTCTTTGGAAGAAAATGACCTAGTTATGTCTGAACATGAAACTGTGATTTCTGTGTGAACCATAGGATTAAAGAGTGCTGTTTTCCTTTTTCTTATTATCTTCAGCCTTCAGGGTTCCTAAACTGTGGGTGAGAATGAAGTTGACCTGTGAGGCCAATCTATTATCCCCCTCAATTCAAGGAAACCTCTGAGAAAAACTTGAAAAATATCGGTACTCTTTATTCTCTTTGAGACACAAAAGAAATAAAGGCCTCAAAAGAATGGAAAGTCCTTTTTGTTTTTTAAATCTGTAAGGTAGATTTAAATCTGTAAATTTACCAAAATCCCAGAGAAAATTGTTGCAAAATTAGACCCCATGAATTTAAGAGAACTTGCCAAAATGTGTCAGATAAATCAGAGCCCCTTGTGTCTGTAGAAACTTCTGTACCATTCATGAGGTTTTGTAAAATATACAAACAATTTTACGAATTTATTTTGCCTCTTGAATTTTTTTCTTTGACAAACTCTATTTGACCTTATTCTGGAGAGTGTCAGAGGCATTCACCTTTTCCCTTGAAGCCTGCTGCTCTGGCAGCTCTAGAGGAGAGGAAATATTTCAGAAGTCTTCTGAAAAGGAAACATAACTGTCAGATGATGAAATGACCCCTGGGACTTGAAATTACTGTACAGAGCAATTGAGAGTAGGTAGGAATACAGCATCTCAAAAACCTGTAGATCTAAGATGCCCTTACTGATAGGGTATGGGAAATTTAGGGGGGAGAAACCTAGTGTGTCCTGATATTCTCTCAATTAAGATTAGCCTAATACACTGATGCAGGTCTTATCTTCCTGCTGCCTGAGATGGGATCTTCTTTGGTGGGAGCATGTTCTCAGCCTTTACTTTTCTTCCCATCTCTCTCCCCAATAGTAGCTACTGGCCCCACCTCTATGGTCCAGAAGCCTTCTCTCCTCCCCTGTCCCCAGTGCCATGCAGCTACTCAGTTCCTGGGTGGCATTCCACCTTTGTTTCCTTAGCCTTTTTCTTAAATTAGGCAAAATTAGTTCATTTGATCGTGATTTGTGACACATTGCTACCAAAGTGGGAAGATAATGTGCATTTCAGGAAAACTGCACCATTCTGCCTTCTGAAAAAACCTAGTTGTGTAAGAACTAATAGAAAAGCTGTGCTGTGATCTGCGAATCACTCAGTCTCTCCTCTCCTTTACAAGTGCTGGAGAAGGTATTAGGGGCTGATAACTGATGTTGCAGTAAGCTCTGAAAGCATGGCTATACTTGGTAAATAAGAATACTTTGCATAATTTAATGCAAACATATCAGTGAATCTAATCATGAACAGAAAAATGGTACACTGCAAAATGGTTAATATTTTCTTGTTTTCAATGCATTTCAGTTAGATAAATAAGGCATTAATAATTATTAAGTTGCTTTTCTGTTGAATGTGTCTAAAAAATGCCTTGGACCTGGATCTACAAATAAAACTCTGGCCAATTTCTGGAAGAATTATACCTCTCAGTACCTCAAATGCTCGTTCAGATTGAATATAATGAAAAACTACTAAAAATAAAATTATTTGTTTTGTTATCCTCTTAAAGACCATTCTAATTATTGAAGATTAAAAAGGGTTTTAATTCTAATTTAGGAAAAGCAGGCAGACTTGTCAATAGGGAATGAATCTCTGTCTCTATTTAGCAGTGAGATTTTTCTTGGTTTTTATTCTCTTTGTAATATTTGATTTTTCTCTCTTTACAATATTTATACTCATGAGTTTTCTGAAAGGTAGAGAAGTGCATTGTCACTATTTTACACATCAGGAACTGAAGAGTATAGAGACAAAGAGGCAGATCTAAGCATTTTAGCAGCAATATTTTAACACCTACCTTTATGATACAGAGCTAATTTGTCATCCTCAGCACCATGTTCAACATCTTTGTTGCCTGCCTGTAATTACTTGACACTAAAGAATAGATTCCTTTGACAAGTTGCATGTTGAACAAAAAACCACTTAAAGTGTCTAATAAAAACATTTAAAGATTTTAGTGCTCATAACTTAGCTGTTGATCAGGACTTACTGACTCTAGTTAGACAATAGTCACTGGAGAAAAACAGGAACTTACAAAATATGTTTCACTGGACCAAAAGGTGATGTCTATTTCTCTTGGTTTCTTTCCAGGGTCCTGAGAATGACTAGTTCAGATGTGGACAACTCCTGTGTAAATACCAGGGTGAAGCCTGTCAAAGTCCACACCAGTTAGGCTGGATTGTTGAGCTTATCAGAATTTGAGCTGATGGGCATGCAGGGAAAGATAGACAGGGTTTAGGCACCTGCATTTTGTGCATTTACCCCAACTGAAATGCCTAAGCACATGTCTAGAGCATGTGGCTGAGAAGGTTTTATGACTGGATTTCCTGAGTTGTTGTGCTAAATGGCAAGTTTGAGACTACATATTTTCTACAATAATTAAGGGAGACAGTGTCAGTTAAGCAACCCATAATCCATTGCAGTGTTGGATTAGGTCCCCTGTGACTCCTTAGTCTTGATTTCGGTCTCCTATGAGTAATAGGCTACAATTTTCTTCTACTATCTTGGCTCTGGGCCTCTGTTGACTAAGGGGCAAAAAGGGTCTCTTAAGCCTTTTGTGGACCAAGTCATTGCCTCAGAAGTTGGAGCAGACCTCATCTCTGGATCTCTGGAGAGATTGGCATGGTGGCTGTTCAAGCAGATCACAGCAGTCTTTGACACACAACCTAGAGCTGTTTTGCTTGGCCAGACAAATACAGCCTGTGGACAGTGATGCTTGCCCTGCAAACACAGACCTCACAAAAATCACAGCTCAGTCCCACTCATCCAGTTTACATCAGCCAATTCAGATGGCCCCTGGAAATAGAAAGCTCACTGTGATCGTGGCTGACAGCTCCAGCTCCTACATGTGGCAATTCCTCTCCTCAGATTGCTGCTTCCATATGGTGTTGCAAATCTGAGCATTGTGTTCTTCCTGAGGGGGACTATTTATTGTTTTCTGAATAAGGTGTTACCTTATTATCTAGCTCCTAATGGATTTAAGTAGTCAGTTCCAGGCGGAGTCATGCAGTGAAGTCTCCTTTGTCCGGGCGGGTAGGTTTTGTGTGCTGTTGTGGGGATTCACTCAGAGCCTGACTGCGGTTCATGAGACAAAAAAAAAAAATAAAAAAATCTGTGACTTTATGAGTGTTATGTTTTACTAGTTCAGCACAGTCTGTTCTTTATATTTGTATAGGTAGAATGATACAGAGTGATTGGCAGAACAATAAAAGATTGAGTCCTAGATTTCTTTCTGACTGTTCAGAATTACAAACTTTGATTTTTATAATAGAATCCTAAAAGTCTTCCATGAATGTTTCACCCAGTATAATCATAGAATCATAGAATCATAGAATCAACTGGGTTGGAAGGGACCTTCGAGATCGTCAAGTCCATCCCTTGATCCACTACCGCTGCGGTTACTAGTATAGATTCAGACCCTGAATAGAAGACATACACAGATCTATAAGAGCTTCTAACCTGCAGCAAACTTCACAGCTAGAGTATTAATAGAAAGTATCTTCAAAAAGGACATGAAATTATGTGGATTAATTTTAAAAATAAATTAATGTTCAGAGATAACATTTTGCAACACCTAATGAGTGTTACTGCTGACTTTGTAATAGTTCCTGTATTCCTTTTTGCTATGCAAGTTGACATAATACGGTATAATATTTATGTTTACAATAATTCTCCTGATTTTTGTTTACAATTTTTTTTTGCCAGCTACAGTTATTGATTTGAAATATAGAAAGGCAAAATAATGAATATCAAGAAGCAGTAGGATGTCACAGCTTACATTAGAATTTAGACAATCTTTTCTTGAATTGTAATTAAACACCCTAACACCACTGAAGATTAAAAAAAAAATCCTATCAGATCTATACAAGGTGATACTCAGAAATAAAACTTACACAAAAGTGCAAATCTACTTCAATCAAACACCTCTTTACCTCTTTTAAGTTCACAAGATAGCCTTGAGTTGAGGAAGAATTTTCAGAAATCAGAAGTTATGAAAACAAATCCCTGCAAAGCCTGGCTTATTACTAGCCTTTGGAAACAACTAGACTGTTGTTGAGAGGGTTGTACTGTAACTGTCAATCTGGGAGAAGCTTCAATATATTAATGGAAAATGCATTTTAAGTACAGACGTATAATAAAGACATCATCTTTGTTTATATGACAGGCATAGTTGCTGTCATTCAGTGTGTACATTCTTATGCATGATTGCACATGTATATTTACATAAAAGCAATCATTAAATTGGTTTGCTGGTTTTGTTCCTCTCTTTTTCTTATACAGAAGAAGTGAAATCCTGCTTAGATGTTGACAGTATAAAGGATGCATACAAACATCCTTTAGGAGGGTTAATTTTATTTTTTCAGGATTTTGATTTTTCAGTATCTTTGCCTATCACAAATGAAGCCATGTATCATTTATTTCTTGTACCTTCCTGCACACACTATATAATAATAGATTTATTTTTGTTCAGTTTCATTTCAGATAGCCTTTTTTTTTTTAATGTAACTTATTACTAGAGAAAGATTTAGAGTATTTTTTTAAAAAGAAGATTGCCTAAGTGAGAAAATTATGGTTTCTCATACACATTGTAAGAAATCTGTGTTGGAACAGAGATTTCTGTCATACAGTATGCTAAAGCCTAATTGCTCATGTCGTGTTGAATAATACTTCTTTTATGATTTCTTGAGAGGAACCCATCACAAGCATCAAAAATAAGGATGGAACAAACCTATACAGTTGTTCACACAGCAGCCATTCTTAGCAGTTTCTAGAGGGAGGAGGACCTTTTTTCTCCTCCAAAACCAGCACCTGTAGAAAAACCACCATGGGAGAAAGGAGAAAACATCTGTGCTGAAGAGAAAGAATAAGAAAAGGTGTGATGCATGCATGGAGAGAAATTAGGGTACCAAATTTGAAATAGTGGTTCTGAAAAATTCTGCACAGATGCCAAACATGCCCTGAAGCATCTAAATTCTATAGAAACACATTTTTTGCTCTCTACATGAAAATACGTATTTAAATTGGTAAAAACCATGCAAGCAGAGAAATGTCATCTTTATCCTACAAAACATAAGAATTTTTAATGTATATTCCCCTCTAACTCTCACACCCATGATGACTAATCTTGTATTTTAACTAATTCACATGAAATGCAGATGTCACCACTGAATCATTGAACTGAGTCTAGACTACAGGTTTGTCTTCCCCAGAGTAAGTGCCCTAGCCACCAGGAAATAATCTTGCTCCGATGGATATTTTGCCTTGGTAGCAGGGCTGCAGAAAAGCTGTTCTGCCTGTGAAAAAACATCCTTTCTCTCCTACACATATGTAGATATATCTTCTATTCTCTCCCTCTTATTTCCTCTGCTTCCACCAGTAGAAGTAGCCACCTTCAGTGGTGGTGACTGAGAAAACCCCAAACACACTTACAAGTATTTACAAGGAAATGCTGAAAACTGAAATGCTTTTGGTTCTAAAAGAAAACAGAAATTATATTTTCCTGAAGGACTGCTCTAAACTCAGACCAATTACTTAAAATAGTGCATCAAGCACTAGGAAATTCTTTTTTGTCCTTTTGAAAGTCAGAAGCAAAATCTGATCTCATTTTGAAAAAAACAGGGCCATATGGAGCAGAGCTTTCTTTTCTAGAGTCTTTGGAATGAGAAATCTTGAGAAAGAAAATTACTTTCACTGCCTAAGCTTTAAAGATGGGTAGGATTTAAACCATACCAATGTTCTCAGCACTGTGATATATTAATTTGGACCCCTCTGTATACAAGATACAGGTCTTTTTTAACACGGTTCTGAGATACAGAAGTCACATATGGACCCTGCATGCTATGCTGCAGCACTGAGTGTCTGAAGCTTCAGGGTTGAACTCTGAGCATTAGAACATTGACATCTCTTTGGACAGAGAAGGGTAGTTGTCAGGACATAAGTTGAAGAAATGGAAAAGAAGAATGGAACAGACTACAAAGATATAGTTGCAGGTTAACAGAGAGAATAAAGGTAAGGGAAAAGAGAAAACAAAGCAAATGAAGACTGTTTTTCCTTGAAAGAAGAAGAAACAGTGTGTTGTATTCCTAGAGTTGCTTTGTCATTCCTAATAGTTAGAAAAATATGTGGTCTTAGAGGACCGTGAAATGTCTCTAGTTTGCCATTAGGAAGGCCATTTCTTTCTGCCTTTTTTTTTATTATTATTTGTTTGTTTGTTTGTTTATTTTGATTTGGTTTGGCTTGGTTTTTGGTTTTTTTAGGGTGGGAAGGGTTACACACAACACAGAATCACAGAATATGCCAAGTTGGAAGGAACTCGCAAGTCCAACCCTTAGCCCTGCACAGGACCATCCCCAAGAGTCACAGCATGTGCCTGAGAGTATCATCCAAATGCTTCTTGAACTCTGTCATGCTTGGTGCTGTGACCACTTCCCTGGGGAGCCTGTTCCAGTACCCAACCACCCTCTGGGGGAAGAACCTCTTTCTAATATCTAACCTAATATCCCCTGACACAACTTCAGGCCATTCCCTTGAGTCCTGCCACTAGTCACCACAGACAAGAGATCAGCGTCTGCCCCTCCTCTTCCTCTCATGAGGAAGTTGTAGACTGCAATGAGATCTCCCCTTAGTCTCCTTTTCTCCAGGCTGAACAGACCAAGTGACCTCAGCTGGTCCTCATACAGCTTCCCCTCAAGGCCCTTCACCATCTTTACTGCCCTCCTTTGGATGCTCTATAAGAGCTTAATACCTTTCTTATATTGTGGTGCCCAAAAATAAACACAATATTCAAGGTGAGGCTGCATCAGTGCAGAGCAAGATGGGACAATCCCCTCCCTCGACCAGCTGGTGATGCTTTGCCTGATGGCCCCCAGGACATGGTTGGCCCTCCTGGCTGCCAGGGGGCACTGCTGACTCTTATTCAACCTTCCATGGACCAGGCCCCCCAGGTCCCTTTCTGTGGCACTGCTTTCCAGCATCTCATTCCCCAGTCTGTATGAACATCCCAGGTGCAGAATCTGGCACTCTCCCTTGTTGCCCAGTCCTCTAATTTGTTGAGGTCTCTCTGCAGGACTTCTCTGTCTTTGAGGGAGTCAACAGCTCCTCTCAGTTTTGTGTCATCTGTAAACTTGCTTAGAATCCCTTCCAGTCCTTCATCCAAGCAATTTATAAAGATGTTGAAGAGTAGAGGGCCTAAGAATAGGTTCCCTGTGTAACCTCACCAGTGACAGATCACCAGTTTGATGTTACCCCATTCACTATTACCCTCTGTGCTTGACCCGTGAGCCAATTGCTCACCCACTACCTGTTGTGTTTATCCAACTGTGTGCTGGACACCTTGTCCAGAAGGCTCCTGTGAGAGACAGTACCAAAAGCTTTACTGAAATCCAAAACATTACATCAACTGGCTTCCTTTAATCAGCTAGGTAGATTACCTTGTCATCACATGAAATCAGGTTTGATAAAAAGGACTTTCCATTCAGGAAGCCATGCTGGCTGTGACTGATGACAACCTTGTCCTTCAGATGTTTTTCAGTACCTCCCAGAATAATCTTCTCCATAACTTTACCAGGCACTGAAGTGAGACTGACAGGCCTGTAGTTTCTGGGGTCCTCCTTCTTGCCCTTCTTGAAAACTGGGACAATGTCAACCAGCTTCTGTTCAGCTGGGACCTCTCCAGATTCCCAAGACAACTCAGGTGAGGAATATGTACAGCTGCCAGAATTGTTAGGAATATGGGTCCTGGCTATTTATCTGTGTTTCCTAGATGTCTGGAAATCTGCTGGATTTCTGCTAACTGTGATGATCTGTCATCAAAAGTGGCAGTGTTAGCAGAAACAAGAAGGAATTGATGATTGCTGGAGCAAGAGACAGTGCCCAATGAATAGTCTCCTTTTGGGACTCAAAAAGAGATGTGGATGTTGTACACAATGTGTAAAAGGTTAAGTTGGCATTTTCTTGATACTGCCAAGTATCTATTCAGTCTGTAGAGATCCTCTCATGTGCAATGTTATGGTCTAACTTCCTCTTTGAGCAGGGGTACAGACATGCACTGGCAGGGCAGGAAAACAAATCAAGCATGCAGAGTCCATTGCATGTGTAGAAGAAATTAATGACTCATTATTCTGCAGCAAAATATTGCTTTTTCGTGTGTTCTTATAGATGTCCTTTCTGTAAATTTCAGATGGATCTTTTTTTTCACTTTTAGAACAAAGCTTCAAGCTTCATTACCTTTTTGTTTTAAAACAACCCAAGACACAGGCAAGAAATCTATATTTTTAAATAAACATATGACTGGTAATGCATTATTATAATTTTATTTTGTTCTGTGTTTTTTTAACAAAGAAAATCAGTAATGTTCCCAGTGTTTTTCTTATCTAACTTATGAGTATCAGCTTTCAGCTACCACTGCGTCTCTCTGAGAAGACCTAGACTTTACATTATTTTGAGTGAAGGACCATGGAAACATCAGAGTCCATAACAGCAAAGTCAAAAATTAAAGATATCGCATAAATTTTTTATGTATGCAAACCATTACATTCTTTAATAAACTAAAAATATTTTGCTAATGGGAATATGTACAGGTGCCCCCATGTTACAATTCAATGAAGTATGCATTGAAAAAGCTTTCTTGAAATACTTCTATTGAAGTAATTCTCCAAGTGGCAGATGGCAATACCCATTGATGGCCACCCATGTGGACTACAGCCTGTTAAGTCCTGTAGGACTTAATTATGTTGCATTGTGAGGAAAACTGAAACTTGAAGAAGTTCTGTGTTTCATTTTTTTTTTGTAAAGTATGTCATGAGTCACCTTTCATTCCCCGTTCTCATCCTTACTCTAAATGGTGTGCTTTGATTATATTGTGTCTGAATATGCTATATATACACTTAATTTGTCTCTTTTTTCTAGTCAGAAAAAAAAATTTGCAAAAAATTAAATTATTTTTCAAAACAAATTATTGTTTTTATATTTCAATAAAAGCACATACTAGAGTAAATGGCCCCATTACCGTGAGGAATCTTATTTTGATATAATTTCACATGAATCTCAGACATAGTCAAGAATTTCTTATATCTCCCAGCTACAAGGCAAAGTCTAAAGCTGTGCAGTCCTTCCTAGCCCCTCATACAAGATTGATTTTAGGATTCTGCTATCTAAGAATCTTCTGAGAACTACAAATATTTTCTTCCATTTTAATTCATGTGTATTTTTAGCTACAATCTTCTCAAAAAAGGAAAAAAAATCAAGGATATATTTGTATTCCAGTGAATCTATTAGACTTGGCACTGATTTGAATGACTGTAAAGAGAGGCCTCCAACTGGGAGCATTTTATGCCTATTTAGAAAGCAGCTTCACATTGTTAGAACAGTGATCATTAAGGGACCTAAGCAAGGCAGCACACAATGCTCTAAGCTTGGCATGAAATAACAGGACAGTCGACATTTCAATCCTAACATGTGCCTTACAGGCATTTACCCTTATAATCTTTGATTCCAGTTGTATGATCATTACGATAAGCACTCCCTGGAGTGTAGGCACATTAAATGCGGACAAAGATAAGTTTTAAAGCAGAATTATCAGTATAAAGCAGAGAATAATAAAGGGACAATGAGTCAAGACTGGGAAATCTAGGCATGTGTTGATTTAGAAGTTAGAATTTCCTCCACTTGGGACTGAAAACTTGTAACGACTGTATTCAGAAGACAACAGAAACAAAAGCATAAAAATATACTTTTGAATGCCCAGGATACTTCAGGAAATTAATTTCAAAAAATTTTCTATAATTTTTAAAAGGTATTAATTTTATACACTTTTATTAAATAATTCATGCAGTTGATCCATACTGAGTGATCCTGGCTCCACCTTGTCTAATTACCTGTTGCTGAGAGTGACTAGTAATGGAAGATTATGGAGAGAAAGTAAGATATTTTCTTTCTACAAAATGAGCCTTCCCCTTGTATTCTTCTTCTTAGTAATAGCCAGAAATCTCAATCTCCTGCTTTACTGGAAATCTAGATCTTATGCAAGCCTGATTATCCCTTAAGACTCATCCATCCTAGCCAGTAGGAGTGTACATTTGCTGGGAGAATTTTAGAGCAGAGCGAAAGACCTCCAGTTTGCACATGCTGATACTTTAAAGTTATCGTCTGATTTGCTTTATTTTACTCTGTCTTTATTAATTGTTGCATTAAGTCTTCTCATGAAAGATCTGTTTGAAGGACTTTTGCTTTTCCTTGCTAACAGAAAATTATTAGTCTGCCATTGTCTGTGCTAACAAGTTGTTACCTGTGATGTATGGACAATTATATACAGTCAGCACTTTCAAAGTGTATGTCTTAAAAATAAATGTTTCTCTTCATTTGATGAAATGTTGAAGAACTGGAATTGCTCGTTACTTCTGAAAAATGCCAGAAAGCCTATAATCTGCCAGGCAGAGATTTACTGTCTGAGGGAGAGGGAGAGGTGCTTTAGCGGTGTTCATTACAGATTACACACTCACCTCGCCTGACCTGATTGCTGAGCAGCTCCCAGTGCTACCAGTACTATTTTTATAGCAGGGATGGTGCGAGGTAGACCTTCTGTCTACACGGAGAGTAGCTGTTTGCATCGTGACCTCTTCTAGTCTATGCAAAACACCTTTTCCTTTGGGTTAGTGGAACGATTTGCCAGTGGATTAGGTCAGGATTGGCAAAAGCCATAATCTCCACCTAGTCATAATCTCCACCTTAAAGTCCACCAGTGTTTGGTTTTGGTTTGTTTTGTTTTATTTTGTTTTGGTTTTTTCCCCTTTTCTATTACCATCGGGTTGCTTCAGAAGAAAACCTTTTCCCTCTGAGGTTTAGAACCTACCTTTTAAATTGCATATGGTCATTCTGTTCCCAGCTTTCTGCACTGTCATTTGATTTACATGGTGGTTACACACTTTAATGTGTATAACATACTTTATGTGTCCCTGTATTTGGATAAGTAAAAAAAAAAATCCATTATTTTGTCTTTCTTCAGGGGGCTTTTTGGTCCCTTGATCATCCTAATAACTCTATGTCTGTACCAGTTTGGATTTCTCTTTCTGGTTGATCAGAATTTTACATAAGTTTCATTTGAGGCAGCTGACATCCCTTAGCTGTTGCACAGTGGTGGCTATTGGATCGCAGAACAGATATCAGAAAGGAATGTAAAAAGAGAGAGACTCCAGGCTGCCTCCAAACACTACCTCTTCAAATCCTCTGGTAGTGCTACATGGGAAAAATGGGCAGTTATCTGGAAGATTTGACCTTTATGAATCTAAATAGCTAGTCAAGTCCCTCCTCTTGTGCTAAAGGCCCTTTGGATGGGTAAAGAAGCAAATAGGCAATATGGGCTTTGTGCTGCTTTCATGCAGCTCAAGGAACCTAGGTGAAAAAATTCTTCTGCGAAACCTCTCCCTGTAAAGGTGTTTGTAGTAGCAGGACTTAGTTCAAGTTCAATTCCGTAGAAAAATAGCAGTACAAGCAAAAGCCTCAGTTTTGCAGTTCAGCATGGAGTTGTGACACTGAGCCTTCATAGGCTTTGAAACAAAACGAAATTATGACTCCAGCTTTTCCACAGCTTTGAGCAGGACTCTGAGAAAGAATAGCAATATTTTTTTTTTATTTTCTGTTCTCTAATAACAGATCTTAGACAGAGTTCAGTCCTTTTTTTCTTTCATTTAATGTTACTATACTGTTCATCAGTGTTTGTATACCAATAATGTTAACAAAAGAAGAGGTTCCAGTCTTTTTTCTCTAAAAGCTCAACTTCATCACATAGGTGTATCCAGCAAAAAAACAATAGAACACTTCCTTAATCTGAAATGTGTCTGTTATTTAGATGCAAAATTTAAAATTTAAGTCACAGAGAACTCTAGAAATCATCAAGAAATTTCTATAAGAATGTCTGAATGAAGCCTGCTGGGAAGCAGCCAACACAGGAAGTGTGAGAAGTTTGAGCATCTTTTCCATTAAAATTATTGCATTATCTGAGCCATCACACAAAAATACTTCCCAAAAAAGAAAGTTACTTAGCAATTCTAAGGAAGGAGAACCATGATCCAGTCCTTTACTAAGTTCCTCTGTAAAACTAGTCTGTAAAGCCCTGTCAAACTGCCTATTTTTTTCTTTTATTCCTTTGGCAGAAGTTCATTAACAGAAAACCGAAGTGGGAATATTGCCAGCAAATCTTTTCAGGTGAAATGAGCTTGGAACTTAAAGCCAAAAGTATTAGAAGTGTGGAGTTATAAGCAAATTATACACATTAGTTTGAATGCCTGATGAACCACTAAATGTTTTACATAATCATTTTGTTTCACCTGTACCATTTAATTACCAGTTTCTTATCAACAGTCTGCTCAGGATATACATTTAGGTACTAGCCAGACAAGGTCCTTCAATACAGAAACACTTTAAGACAAGGATTTCCAGATATGCTTAAGGGAACCAGACATCTGGCTTTGAATCGTCATGAATCTTAAAGAACTGAAAGGTTTCTGTAAGGGATTGCAGAATATTCCTTTCACTTTCATTTTTATTCTGGTAGTGCTTAGAAACGTCACTTATTGTACTGGCTGTTAAGCACATTACAGTAATACTAAAATTCAAATTTAGCATGTAAAGAAAGTTCCAAAAGACAGAAGACTAGATATAATGTGATGAACAAGTAGCGACCAGACCTTAATATATATATGTCGGTACAAGGGGTTTCACTAACAACAGAACAGAAATTATAAGGACACATAGTAGTTGGTCTGCTCAGGGGAATGCAGATCTACCTTTGGAAGAGGTATTGTGCTGAGCTATAACTAATACGTTTTTTTCCAATGCACCTCTTCTGTAAAGAGTAGACATTCCCAAAGAACATAGATGCCAAGGACTGAAAAGCTCAGCACCATCCCATATCTGTGCATTCAAACCCCAAATAGATCTAATACAATCAGTCTTAACTACAGCTGCAATTAAATGCTTTTTTTTCCTTTATAAAGACATATATGACAAGACTCTAGTACCTCTAGTTCAGAAGTGGTTTAATCTCTTGAGTAAGAGCGGAGTACCTTATGAATGCTTCATGAACCACAGCTAATCATACACACAGTACAGAGCAACACAAAGGCTATTCTAAAGGGGGAGACTAATGGAGAAGGTGAATGAGGAAGTGATACATGGTAAGAAAGCAGTGGAAAGAAACTAATTTTCCAATTCAGTTTCCAAGAGAAAACTATTGCTTTCATTTGTTGGTGGCAGTTGTGGAAGGAGCATAGAATCTCAGATGAGATGATCATTCCTGCTGGTCCTGCTAGTTCCAGCTACTGTTGGAAACATCTCCAACTCCTAAGTGCTGACTTCTGCCTCTCCTACCACATGTTTTGGGGGCAAAGTGTGATGGGGGAATTTTTATCATTTTTCACCTTACTGCCTTCTGAAGAGGAATCTTGTTTAACTCCTGGGAGTCAATTTATGCCAGAAGAAATTACTATTTCATACAGGTCATGTTAATTATTTTAATATAGTTTTTGAATAATTAAATAAAGATCTTGCAATTCAGAAAGTTGGAACCAGAGGCGGAAAGGATTAATGTCTATTGTGAGTTCTATATCTTGGAGGAAATGATGTCTTCTATAACTTCAATATGTATTTTCAATTAAAATCAAATTTTTAATTGTTTATTTTAAAAGCATTTTTAGTCTTGAATACATTTTGCAAAGTTAATTTTGTAGTTGTTAAAAAAGTGCCTATTAAAGATTAGTATTTTAAAACCAACACAGATAAAATTACGTGATGGAGAACCAATTTACACTTTTTAATAACTACATTGTTCTTGTAGAAAGGGATTGTTGTATTGCCTGACAGCCAATTTTCTAGTGATGAATTGTCTAAACCCATTCTTTCTGATAATTTTAGTAAGTAAATGAAAAAGTGGTAAGCCAATTTTTCTGTTTTTCTTTACAGATCAAAGCATTCTTTTAATTATATTTCACACCAGTGTTGCAGATAAGCATATGACTGCAAGAAACAATAACCATGTTACATTGTTAGAATTGTAAATCTGTCTCTTGTTGTTTAGAGTGATTGGTCTCTATTTGTTTAATTCTGTTATTTGTTCATCCAAGTCCTGAACCAATGACCAGGGAAATCAGTGAGAAAATCCCTCCCAATTTCATAGATTTTGAAAGAAAACATAATGCCAAAACTTTTTTCCTACATATAAATTCTGAATTCCTGAATGACATAAATTTATAGAATAATAAGAAAACTTAAATTGTTTTCTTTTTATTTCTTTCTCCTAAAGGTACAACAATAGCAAATATGTGAAAGCCAACACAATGCTTGCCTGTTGGAAGGACTGAATGTCTTTTTCTCAGCCTCTGCATACTTACTGTACTGCAGAGGAGTGAACCATACAGCGTCTTCTTAACTCTCCTTGGAATACTTAGGTTAAATGTGCACCCATTGGTGTGACAGTCACTTGCTGAGGAGCACTGGACATAATTTCTGCTGTTCCTTTTCTTCCAGGTTCTTCTGGGCAAGGTGGAGATCCCCCTTTGTCCTTCCTGCTTCGGCTGGTGTGATGAAAGTAATCTGTATGCCATTGGGCCAAAAAGAATGTGTGTGGGTAGCAAACCTGACCCCATTATTTGCTACTTATGAAAAAAATTATTACTTTCTGGTTGTCTTGGACATTTTTGCACAATATTGCACTGGAAAGATGAAAACAATAGCATACAGTCTGGAAGGTGGAGCAGTAACTGTGAAGGTGAGGACTGAGTCCCCTCAGGGTGTAATACAGCAGAATCTGGATGCACACAGCAGCTGGGAAGTTCTCGAGCTTACAGCATGAATGTAGTTTTTGGGGTTTTCTAGGAGTCTCATCTTTACCCCCAAATTTTCGTTTTGGCTCTGGCCAATGTGGCTTCAGACTGACCTATGCAAAACTGTGATTATATAGGAAATGAATGATAGACATTCTGACCCCTTTTTTATTTCTCCTTTGTAAGTGAAATATGACATCAATTAATAAAACAAAACCTGTGTTGAAAAATGAAGCAGTCTACCTGATTAGAGTATGAACAGCTACATTTAGTGTAATAAATGCTTATAGAAAATTATAAGCACCTCTTGACTGGTAACATTAGGATTGTATTAGTAGACATTATACCACACTATTAAGTGCATTTCTTTAAAGTAGCAGACTGTCTACATGCCTAAAATTTCTATAAAGGACATGTTGGAAAAATTCAATCAACTTCATCTCACAATACGTAGGTATTGTAATATCTATGTGTGTGTTAGTAGATCATACATACTGATTTACAGCCAAAATATAACACCTCAAATTTATGTTTCATCCAAAAGCCTGTCAACAACACATATTTCTATCTCATGGAGCCACCAAAACTTCCTTATTAAGGACAGCTTAAATATCAGCACCATTCTGTGGGTAACAAGGAGCTATTTGTAGATTTCACAAATAAATCTGCCTGCAAATAAATCTAATTTTATGCCAGAGTCAGAGCATCTCTGGGGTAACCTCTGGGGTATTACAACACTCCCTTGCACTGTGCAATGTGCAATGTTCCAAGCAAGGAGAAACCAGGAATACTTCAAATTTTTCACCTATTCCTGATATCTTAAATTTTTTACTTGATCTTAATATTCTTGACTACAGTTTGTGAGAAAGTTGAACCTTCTCACAATCAGCCTCTGCTCTCCTGTATGCTGAGCATCAAAGTACTGGCTTTATCAGTGCCTGATAATTACTGTGGGTAGAGCCCTTCCCAAATCTTCGTTCACGGAGCCTAGCCATGATGAATTACTGTGCCTTTGACTGCTATGTGTCAGACTAAGCCAATGACTATTGGAGTCAGGCAGTCAAAACATAATAAAGATCTCAATCATGATAACTGGATCTACATGCAAAAGGAAAATGTCTAACTATTTTTCCAAATGGATATAAAATATTAAATATCATAAATGATATTTATGATCACTGCTGCCACCTAATTGCTCTAGAGAGACACTGATTTGAAGAGCTCGCCATGGCTGTACATCCTGCCATTAGTCAGTGGAACCCCACAGTGGAATGGCAATATATCACATTAACAGTATATTGTACATTTTCAAGGAATGTAACACTCCACACACGTCAATTAATTAATTCCTCAAACTACACTTTCAAGCACTATGCCCTGACAACTACTCTCCTGCTTTAGGGTTAAATAAACTTAACAAAAGCAAACAGCACCTCATACAAAGTCAGTGAGCTAGCCAGGAACTGAAGCTTAAAATCTAGATTTTTCATGATACCTTACTAACCATTGTGTACTAATGTCAGCTGCTGGTCTTGATTACCAGTCAGTTTAGTTAGTTATTTACCTTTCCAGAAATACAAAGAGTTAAGAAACAACATGTAGGTGATTTTCAAATACCTCTTAGAGTATAAATCAGTTATATTTTCAGTTATATTTTTTTTTACTGCTGCATAATATTAATTGTCTTAAAGACAAGTGTCTGTTCTTTCCCTTGGTCCAAAGGCTCAAGCTCTGGATTGCCAAAGTGTTTGTATTGGCATAAAATAATATATAGCTAGATGCTTACATGTGTCTGTGAAAGGCCATATGTTATTTCTATCCTACTTAGAAAGTTGGAATAAGCATTCTTTTACTATAGTTCAATGTCTAACTGAATACATGACTGTTAAGAGATATTTAGAAACTTCCCCATTCACAGAAAAAGGATTTTTGACAGGTCACAGAAATAGGTCATGGAAATTCAAAGCTGTGTTTTTGTGAGCAGCCAAAACAACTAATGCCTCTGCTGTGAAGAAGGAAGATTTTGCAGGTTTTCCCTTTTACCTTCCTGCACCCTAACAAGTCCCATTCACACTATCCTGCCAGCTCCCTGAAACTAACATTTGAAAAGTGTTAGAAGTTTTAATGACATTCATTTCTCATCCCTCCCCTCCTTTTCACCCTTTTTCAGTAGATCAGCTCTTAGAAGAGACTGGCAAGCACCAGCTTGATAAAATAAGAACAGGGGAGTGGAACAAAGAGAAGAAGAGAGAGGAGAAAAGGGAGAAGTAAAATCTCCTGGTTTAGGTAGTGGCAAACTGTTCCACCAGCTTGCTGTCCAAGTGCTGACGCAAGGAATCATAGACTTCTACTTGCAGATGAAACAACTGGGAAAGTGGAAAGATGAGAGGAATATGCTGACAGAGTACTAGGGAGAATTCTAACTTGAAAAGTCAATTATTTGCATGAGAAGATGCAGAGAGATATTTATTTTAAACACTATGCAAAATATCTGTCATACTGAGCTGGGGAAAGCCCATAGTCAATTAGTAAAAATTAATTAACATACGTGATATTACTTCCAGGTTAATATTTTAAAGGCATTTCTCTTCTCAGCATTATGTCACTATTTGACCAAGCACAATAACACTCAAACAGTTTTCAGTCTCTGGTTGTTATTTAATAGGACTGTTGCAATCAGTAGAACACAATCATGGTGAACAGTTATCTTCAAAGAGTTTTACAGACATTAAAAGCTTAATTCTACCACTTGTAATTGTGTTCCGTGATCACTTCCTTACTCTGGGGGTCAGGATAGCAAAGTCAAAGCCTGGGTGCAATGCCATTACTCATACTGAACAGCCCTGTTCTTCACCTTCTGACTTCCATGCTACCACTAGCAACTGGGCACAAAGGGTAGTAGAAGTCTTTTGCTGTATTTCCTTATACTGTTCCATTGTTTTGATGTTGAAGGTGATTTAAAGACATTTTCTCTCAAAAAAAACCCCCACCAGAATTCAAAATTATTTGGATCTTTCTGGACTGTGACTAACAAATAAGGGTAGGAGCTTCTAGCTGCTCACCTCCTTGTAAGGTGAAAACACATAAATCCAGTATGAAGATAAAAGAGGTACAATTAAAGGAATTAATTCAATACTCCTTAAAATTCAGGACAGTGTGTATTAAAAAAACAGTATAACCCCTACAACCATTCTCACTAAAACTTATGACAAATTGCTGGATTTAAACTTCAGTACTGTTTATAATGCTCAAAGTAAATGAAATAAGATTATTGCTCTTATTACCTTTTGCTCAAAATCAGTAGATTTTATTCGCAACAAAACTTATGGGTCTCCTGTTTGGATCCAAGCTTGTATCATCTAGTTGGGGGATTTAATCAAAAAACAAGAGTTTGGGGATAAAGTGAGATAAGTACATTTTTTTATGCAGCATGTATTACTTTTTAATAACTACAGAACAGCATTCTTAGAGTTCAGATAGCTTATTTCTATTCATATTTGTTAAAGGGCATTTTTATTTATTTATTTAGAGAGTATTTTTTAGTATGCTGCTGCAAATAGGATAAAGTTTGGTTTCTTATCTATGATTGCATTTTCGTGTGCTGAGTTAGAAAGTGGTGGGGTAGTATCTGCTGCCTCATCAATAATGTTTTTATTTATGGTATTGAAATTAAGGTCATTATCAAACTTGTTCAAAATTTCCTACTGGCACTATCCAGTCTTCAGATGTCTGCTTTCAGACTGCCACCCACAACACTGATTGTTTCACCAAATGCATATGCCTGAAACTACTTGCTGTTTCTCCTTTAGAGAATTTGCAATCTAGCTATAAAACTGAAATGCAAACACACGATTCTATGCACATTCAGCCATTAACATAATAGTTTTCAAATACATGACTAGGTGTTTTAGAAGCAGCTATATGACAAATATCACAGCCACACCTACACATTAAGAGGATTTTAGAAAATCCACTTCCGTGCTATTAAACAAATTAAAAACACCACAAATATACTGTAAACATTAACTAGTAATGTTGAATTCTAACCTTGAAAGTGTATAGCTATTATGTATCATGTCTTAAAAGTTCCATTGCTGAAATTCCATTTGATTCAAACCAACAGAATAATTCAGGTTGGAAGGGACCTCTGAGGGTCATCTACTTCAGCTGCTGGCCAAAACACAAGCAACTGGAAAGGCTGATCAAGGTGCTTGGGTTTTTTCTAGTGCAATTTTAATTAAAGACGGAGGTTTCATAGTCTCTTTCACTAATGACTGAGCCATTCTAATTCTGCACTTTTTTTCCCCCTTATAACTGGTCGGAATGCCCCTTGCTGCAATTGTGGCCACTGCCTCTTGTCTTTTTGCTGTGGACCTCCAAGAAGACTTGACTTTATTTCTCTGTAGCTAATCAACAGATAAACAGACAAGAACATTAAGGTCCTCTTTCAGCTAAACAAATATATATGCATGTATTTAAAGTTAAATGTTGTTAAATTGCACTTGCCAAGAACAGATGACTGCACATTAAAAACATACGTTACTTTCATGAATAGAGCCTTATATAATTTCCCTAGAAAATACAGTGATGATAAGGTTAATTATCATTTTAAGCCTGATAATTTGCCATTCCCTTGCTTTTGCTTTTGCTAACAGGCTGAAAAAAACAGAAAACAAGGCCAAGACTGCTTATTACATGCAAAAATATTTATGTTCACAATATATTCAGTACAGGTCAAGACCCACGGTTTTTCTTCCACCTTCACCAATTAGATTGAAAATAAATATTTTTCATGTGTAAGCAAAATTCACTTTGTCAGCACCTTTCCCAAATCTTCGTTCGCGAAGCCTAGCCATGATGATACAGTTGGCATAGAGAAAAGGATTTATTTGAAGGAAGTCTGTAACTGAAAAAGCACAAAAGGAAGAGAATTCCTAGTCTAATGCTATATCATACCTTTTGAATTTTGGAATGAGAGACACAACAAATTCAGTTTTTATCTGTTTATTTTCTGATTTTAGGGAGAAAAAAAATTAAAGTTGTCTGTTTGAAGATAGTGAGAAAAAGAATGGTAAAAGCAAGAAAACTGTGGCAGTTTTACATGTTTATCATTAAAAGTACTATGGAAAAATCTAAGAAGGCAAATTTGCACAACTGAACAAAAGATGTTATGAAAGCAGAATCATTATCTTTGAAAGGTAGAGGTACAGGAAAACTGTAATTTATTGTCTTGAGTGGTAGATGACACTATAATTATTTTTATTGGGGTTTTTTTGAAGTAATGAAGAGGTTCTAGAAAGTTTCAAAGCTTACCATATGTGGTTATCTCAGCTTCTAGTCAATATTTATTTTGAAAACATCTGAGGCTTTCCTGCTAACTTGAATATGAGCAATATCACAATAATTACCACTTGTTGTGAGTAGAAAGAGGATTGAACACCTGAGTATGACAGAAAATGTATTAGGGGGAAACAGGAGGCAGGCTCTCATCCTCATTTTTCTCTAACCCTCAGATATTTAGATTTCACAGGAATAAAAATCAGATCTCAATACATCTAGTTTTTGATATTTTGTCATCCAGCTAGGGGAATAAACGGTTACCCTGGATAAGGCAAGGGCCATCAATGCAGTGTGTGAGTGGAACTGCTAATTCCCCCATTGGTTCCTTACAACAGTACTAAGCAGTGTCATATCACTTCACTCAGCAGCCTTAGGAGATTTGTGTACTGAGCAAAGCCAAGGCATATTATGCTGAATTGTTGAAGACGTACTTTTATGCAGTAAGTGTAAGTATCTTTGTCTTATAACTACAACAGGAATGCACCTTTCTTTGTAGGAGCTGACATTTATTTTATTGATGCTCACTTGTAGCAGCTTTAGCACATGGTAGGTATACACCCATCTCCTTATGCTTATGAATAGTTTTGCACAGAGTGGAAAAAGTTACCTGGAGCAGTTTTACAATAGAACTCTCTTACTGCCTTTGATGAGATAAATATTGAAGATATATTGGCACTACATCTTTCCCTGGAAACCCAAACCCCCCTCTTTTTATTAGAGCCTCAACATCTTCAGTACTCTAGAACTATGGCAAAAAGAATATATTTTTCCCATAATGTTAAAAATATGACTCCTGTGTTCTCTTGATGGTTCCCTGTACATTTCACTGGGTTTCACATCACTCTGAACATAATAGTGCTACATTTCTCCACACATTGTTCTCACTGTGGATTTTCATTGAGATGGGTACAACTTCTTAATCAGCTGAATAAACATACAGCTGATGGTCTGATTGAGTACACTGCAACTAGCATTTATTACTAGCTTGGCACATGTTCACTATTCAAAGAATTAAATCCTCACTTCCTCAGCATTTGCTAAAAGGAAAACAGGTCATATACAGGTGTCTGATGAACAGGTATAACGTTCTGAAATACATCTTAACAACATATTTACACAAACGCACACAGAGAGTTAAATGCATTATAGTAGACAAAGAACCAGTAAAAAGCAAAATTTATTATACCTTTTAATGCAGAAATCCTGAATTAAATGGACTTATTTGGCTTCACAGTTTTAGCTCAAGGTAGGTCTGTTGTTCAGATGGGTAAAACAGGAAAGTTTCCTAGAATATTTGAGAAAAATTTACTACATCATTCATTATGAAGCAGATACATTGTTTAGATGCATTATTAGAAAATGGAAAGTATTTATTTGTTCCCACAGAGATAGAAATAATCTTCTTTCTGATATAAAAGCTCTCTTAAACCTCTCCTGAGGAGATATCTCGCTCCCATGCATCCAATTTATTAAACATATATAGAATCATAGTACGTCATAGGGAATATGACAATAAAATAAATGAGATGGATTGATAGGTTTCTAACAGGAAGATGCAATAGAGAAGAAATCATGGAAGCAAAGATTAAAACATTAGAGAAATCACATAAATCCCTATTAAAGAAATCTCTCTGTCTAGCTTATATCACTGGTCACAGAGTTAAAAAATACCAGGTTGCATGGGAAAGAATTATGACAGATCCTGACAAATGATTGTCTATTCTGGCCAGTTTTTTAGAACACTTACCAGGATTTAGAATAGCAAGTATGTCATATACTCTAGTGCTAGAACATGATATAATTTTATTAAATCTCTTATACACAGTCTGGCATATGAATATAATGCTCTCCATGGATTTGGTTCATCATCCATCAGGAAACTAGCAAAAGGCATCCCAAGAAGTACAGCTATTTTGTAGGACCCCTCAGAAAAGATTTAATATGTTACCTAGCACGATTGATAATGACTCAAGGCTGGAGTCATTATCCTTGCCAGAAAGACACTATACAAATTAATTTCTCAAATCTTCCTTCTATTGGGCCAAGGGATGAAGCTAGCTTCTTAGATGAAGCTAGATTTTGTTTGCCTATTTAGTGTTTGGATCAATTTTTTTTATTATTATTATTTCGGCAGGGGAGTTGTATTGACATAAGCAATCACTGAAACAGATAAAGAGTTTGACAGATGATAGAAAAATACTGATGATTTGTGGCTGAATTTCCTAGAACGCATTCCAGGAGAAGAGTAGGCGAAACCTGCACTTATAGAGTTTCATCATAGCATTCTAAGAGAAGAGTAGGTGAAACCTGCACTTACTGAGTTTCATCACAGCATTTTGTCTTAATAAATTGTGCCAGGGAGAGTACCTCCCAATAAACTATAGTACCGTGAGATTATGCTAATTAATAGGAAGTGGATTTCTTGTTTGGGCAGACTGTATCTGATTGATCTGTGATGGGGATGACAGAAACAGTAATCTAATCTCATCCACCCACTCCTCTGGTATTTCTAATGTGTTTATTGTGCTGTTGTATATACATCATCAATCATGGTTGTAAAATATGTAAAGACTGCAAACATAAATAAAGGATGACATATTAATTGAGCAACAGGTAAATTGATGTATTTACAGTGCTGGGAAGTGGATGCTCTAGGGAACTTCTCATTACAGATCAGCTGCTGATATGCAGCTATTAACACCCAGCTGCTTGCTTCTACCACAAAGAGGTTTGTGGTGATACTGCTGCTTAGTACTGCATAAGGAATGGCTTAGTGTTGCACAATGAATGCAATGGAAAAATCTGTGCTGGGCAATTAAATGTGGTTCTGTAAAATAGCCATGAGGAGGGGGAGGAAAAAGGGCCCAGCAGTATTCCATACACATTAAACTAATTTACTCTCTTGAAACTTGCCTACACAGAGAACCCTCTGCTGCAAAGCTGGTCAATGCGCCACTACCTTTTCTTGCTCTCTTCTTTAATACTGCCTGCTTTGGGGCACCTGCATACTCACTCAGTCTTTATTTTCAGATACTTAGTCTTCCAAATGAGCACTTTACTGTCCCTCAGGTATTAACTATTAAGTTCTCAGTTACTGCTTTTCAGTCACCACCATGGCTTATTCAGCTTTATGCACTTATCTCCCTTCCCCAGCCTTAATTAAGCAATCCTTTTGTGACAAGAATTCAGGGAAGATTCTATTGCAGTGTCACTGCTTTCAGCCTCTACATAATGCCATCAACATTTTGAACTCAGTTTTTGGTTGGACCACAGACCTTAATTCCTTTTTCAGATGTTTAGCTATTTTTCATACACTTCCATTTCTTCAACTTCCTAATTGAAAGTGTTTGTTTTACATCTCGCTTCAACTTGCAACTTTAGTTGAGTGTATTCCACTCTCCACCAAACACTCTGACATAATCAGAAGTTTGTTTTGTACTTCCTTTAAATTTTAAAACTTAAACCATCAGATTAAAGCTATTTGATGCATGAAAATGGTAATTGCTTTCATTCCTGTTTCTTTTTCATGATTCATGTGTCTCAATAAATTGTAAGAAAATTTTTAAGGTTAAAAGATAGAATGCCCTTTAAATGAAAGTTATGCCAAGTAGAAAAAAATTTTTATTTTTCTTGTTTGAATGAGAAAGGGGGTTTTAGGTTGTCTTGTTTCTGTTTTTTTAAACCAATATTTGCATGTTTAACTCTATTTTTTTTTAACTGTACTGGATTTTTTTGTTGAACCCTTGTAAATCTTTCTGTAATTTTACATCTTTGTCCTTGTTCTCTAACTTGAAATGTGCCCTCCATCTTGAAAGGTTTAATCATTCTCTCTGTTGACATTTACACCGTGATTACTCTATTGTAAAGTGGAAGAAGGAAATATGAACTACCTAGAACTAAATAATTTGTTTTTTCTTTTGGACATCTCCCCTTGCTCCAAGAATGTGAGAAAGGAAAATGCTAAAAGACAGATAAACTAATATTAAACATTAAGACAAATAATCATACACATGTCTCCATTTGAAAAATTAATGATAAATTTATAAACCATAAGTATTTATAGGTCACGACAGTATAGCAAGAAGTCTTGTGGTTGATTGAATCCATAAATCTGGCTAGTGATCCTTCTGACTGAAGAAAAAGAACTGGGGTTTAATTTCTGTTTTCCTGTGTGGTTCCAGGGCCATGGGTGTACACTGCACTCACCATGCATCAGGGGGGAACTGCTGAGAGTCTGACACAGGGGCTGTGTCTGGGGCTGTCTCGGAGGCTTCTCTGTGTAACTTCCACCATGGACCTTCCAGGAGTTAACAGTTCTTGAGAGCACCACTGCATGTGCACTGTATGTGCACTGCTATTCCAATCAGTATTGATCATGACAAACCACAACCTGTAAAAGTTCAAAGTGGTTTAAGCAAAAATTGCAGTCTTCTCTTGCTTGTGCTACAGTATATACTTTCAACAACTTTCCTTGGGTGCAAAAATTATCCATTGTTCATTTTGCCATTGCATTGCAGCTGCTACATTTTTTGTAATATTTTATGCCTGACTAGTCCAGGTTTTTTTAATATAAAACTGTTTTTTCTGAGCAAAGTGTTCTGCAAAGCTGTTCAAGCTGTATACACTGTTGATTGTGAAGATGTTATTCTTCCCATATTTTGAACCTTATTTGAACTGAATATGTGTTAAATAATGATAAGTAATGATAAATGTAATGACATAAATTTCTTGTGTATCATCTAAGCACTGACTGACTGTAAAAGTTAACATCAATGGTACAGAAATCTAATTTACATATAATTCTAGGTTTTTTGTGTTTTGAGTCGGTTATAAGTTCAAAAACAATACTTTAAAATGCCTAAAATTAATAAAATACTTTGGACAACTGGAGTCACTATGTTTGTTTTTTATGCATCTAAAATCCGTGATCTTAGGCCTGGATTTGTGCCACATAAGCTTACATACTCAACCATAGTGACTAAATAAAAAACATATTCTCTCTGTTGACTGTTCTTACACAGTCAACAAAATGGCTTACCACCTTCAGAAGGTTAATTTCCTTCGAAGTTGGCACTTGGTAACTATTGATCACTGAGGAAAATGTAACTTTCAGAGGAGACCATACTGTACTCCTGGCAACACAGGAAAATGCTTGTGTTTAGATAGGAAGAATTGAAAAATAAAGCCTAAAATAATGAAAATGGTTGTTGCTAAACTCCTTCATTTTAAATGTCTTTGAATAATTTACATACATTTCTCTAAAACAATATATTTCCACACTGATTATTTCAGAGACCAAAAGAGAATCAACCATGGTGTTAATCTGAATGCTGGTGCATTCAAATTCAAAATCCCTATAGGAGGAAACAACCCTTCCATATCTTTGAACTGTAGAAAACAGAGATGACACAAAAATGAGGATGCTACTTAAAAGGACATTTAAAGGGTAAGTTGAAATCACAACACACAAACACTGGAGACCATTTAAAATAACAGTAATATTAGAAAACAGACATCATCAAAGGAAAAAGGCTCCAAAAGGGACAAATAAACAGTCAGAAATCATTAAATATCTCAGTAAAAAAAGTTAATAGAGGCAAAAAGATGTCCTTCAACAAATGGAAGCTATGTTCAAATGAAGAAAACATGGTAGAGCAGGTGTTCTGGAAAAGTAATCACAAAACTAGTATAAATCCCCCTCTAAAAAAAATTTGTGGAAAAAGATCCTAAAGGTTGAAATTATAAAAATATTTTAAATACACCTGATTGGAGTAAATGCAGAAAGAAAAGTGCTTCTGAAGAGTAACCCAGAGAAGGCACATCTTCTGATATGTGCTTTGAGAATGACAGAGAGAGAGAGAACAGCAACATCCTTCTCTGGGACTGATATGCCTCAACTACCGTAAGATATATGCAGGTATTATTCCCAAGAATGCCAAGGTGGTGGAAGGACTGAAAAAAATGGTTTATTTCAGATGCAAGGACTACTTTTTTACGATGCAGTGCATTGGACCTTCAGGGGTGAAAAGGCGAGTTCCTACCCTCTCGGGGTCCCCTTTTATCCTCTCTGTTTCTCCCCTGCCTTCCCAAAGCCTATGTACGTGTGTGTTAGGGCTATCTCTGTCCTCTCACACATCAGAGAGCGAGACTGAGAACTTCTCTTGCTATGCAGGGGGGAAAGCATTGAAACTGCCTTTGAGAAAGAGTTGCCATTTAGGCAGAAAGCCTTCCTAACGAAAACCAAGTTTCTAACTTTCCATTACAAACTCTTCTGGAACTGTATCTATTCCTACAACTACATATTAGAAATCCTGTCTCTGAAGAATAACAGCAAGGAGTCAATCACCTTCGAGGTGAAAGCTGGTGTAGAATACTCCTGTCAGAAAAGGAAGAAGGGTTTGTTCTTACTTCTTTATGAGTAAGAAGTCATGATTAATGCACCTCCCTAGAAGATGAGACTTGAACTCAAATACTTCTCTAGACCAGAGACTGAAATCCACAAAGGGTTTTCTCTGCTGGCTTGTAGTCAGGGCATTTGGAGATCAAGGGGGAGTGGCTTCTGACAACTTTCTTGGTCGCCTCCTGCCTCTCATCTTCTCCAGTTCAGCAGCCCCATTTGCCAACCAGGGACCCAGAGTCACCTGCAGGGACTAAATCTTCCTCCCATTGGGGCAGTGAGAAGGAAAGGAGAAGGGAAGAACTGTGAGGTGGAGGAAGAACTGGAAGATCTTTTCAGAGGTGAAGGCTTTCTGGTGATGCACTGTTAGGGCGAGATTGTAAGGATGTATACCATTTACTGTTCCTGAGAGACATGCCTACTGCACAGCTTGAGGATGCTGTCTCCTGGCTGTAGCAACTGGAACAGCCACCAGGTAAGCAAACTAAGTGATCTGGCGCTACGATACTTTCCTGTTGTATATGTCTGTGCACTGTCTGGAATAAGTGCCCAATGGAGCTCAATTACTGCCTTTTCTTTGCTGCCAACCAAGATTTCACAAGTTCACAAAGGTATAATTATTTTTTTCGTTATATGTCTAGTAAATTGTGCGTTTGAGTTCTTGCTAGAATTAGGAGTTTGAAGTTGTTCGATGACTAGGCTACTTCAAGAATATTTGTTCAAATTCGTAAAAGATACTACAACGAATCCTCTATTAAAGACCTTAAAGCAAGGTAAAAAGTGGCTGTCCTAACAATGTTTTCAGAGTGCAACTAGCAGATTGTTGTTGCAATACCTTTACAACTATTGGAAAGTAAATCTCCTAATTAATGTAATTAATATCTTTATTAAAAATAGAATTTTTACACCTATCTGAAAGCACTTGAATATCAAACATAGAGATGGATACACACCCAACTATTTGATTTTTAATTATTTTTTCTGACACTCAAATGTCTTTATCTTTTTTTCTTTCTTTTTTTTTTTCTGCTTCTTTTTTTTCTCACACTTGAAAGCATGAAAGATTCTCCTTTGATGTTCATGTTTCTATACTTAGGAATGTTAATTTCTCAGAAGTTATTGGAAGTTACAGAAATTAAGCTTTCTCATGGTATCACTGTCTCTTTGCACCTCTCTCTATATCTATTCATCCATTCACAGAAATCAGAAATATCCTTTTTGATATAATGTGTCATTGCTTTTTTATTATCTCTTCTCTATTGAGCCTGAAATTTGAAGTATTCTTCTTTTCCTGAAATTGGGTGGAAAAGCACCACTCAGCTACTACAGAATTTAAAGTTATTATGTGTGCATTTGCAACCTGATGTAAGACACTGGATTCAGATCTCACTGGATTATTTTATTATTTGGTCAGAACAAGCTCTGTGTTTGTAGGGGGGAAGGGCCAGGCCTGCAGCCCCATGGGACAGAAGCCACATGCTGGAGCCTGCATGGGACAGCTGTCAGTCAAAAAGGCCCACCTGGGAGGCCACCCACCCCACACCCCCTGGGGCCTCCCAGGACTGGCTGCACTATCCCTCACTCTGTCCTGGAGGGCACTGAGTGGTCAGTGAGCTGGATGTCCCACCTGGGACAGGTGGCCATGGCAACCAAAGCACATAAATAGAGCATCACAGAGCATCCATCTTGCCTTTTCTCTCAGGACCTGCTATCAGTGTGTGATGTTCCAGACTTCAATAAGACCCATCAGCGGAAACTATGCAGTTCTCTTATTCTAACCTCTTTCTTTACTCCTTCTTTCTTCTCTTAATCTCCTTTCTTTACTCTTTCCTTAATCTCTTTTGGGTGACTTAAAACCAATGGGTTGTCATGTGCTAAGTCCTTTAGTGAAATGCTTCTGCCTTGGTTGTTACTCCTGTGAACCTTTTGCCAAAATGAATATTTTCTCACTAAATTAAAAGAATTCTCTCGGGAAAAAGTGGGTGGCTTTTTCTCTTCATGCATCTTCAAGGTATTAAAGAACTAAAGGCTATGTAAAAATTCAGGTGGGAACTCTTGGATTCTTAAATATAAGTAAAATGCTTGGGCAGCTCATGGCTTGGCCCAGGACTTTACACCTGACTAAAATTTATTTGGGTAATGGATATGTTAGTGATAAAAATGTGAGCTATTTAGAAAAATGGGCTTGCCATATCCATACACTCCAAGTATTAATAGTTTACGGTTTCTGGATCATATGGTCTACTTTTCTCAGTTAAGATAGTCCTAGGAAAGGCAAGGCCTTATTTGAAGAATCCATGCCACTTCAGCTCCAGGTGTGACTTATGATATAATATCAGACTGTCTGAGTATTCAAACTACTTCTCTTCTACATCCAGGGTTGATGACTGTTATCCACCTACTGTTAATTTCTTCCAGGATGGTGGAGATGGAAGAGATGTCATAACTTGTTGAAGTTAATTGCAGTGCTGGAGCTGAATTTAAGTATCCTCAGAGTGAATTGAAAGATATTTTCTGTTCTCCTAGTAATTGTCACAGCTGCAAGAAAATGTCCAGGACAATGACTAGGACATGGCCTGAGGTTAAGCTAACTGAAAAGGATGTGAAAAACTACTGGGCTGATTTGGAGGAGATTATATGAGAAGTGGCTGACCATGTGTGATTGGAAGTGAATACTGCGTTCTTTTTGAAGAGCAAAATCTTGCAAGACCAGCTCAATCTAGGTAACAGCATCAGTGATATCATCTCACATTACTGGGAACAGAAATATCAAAGTTTGGAACAGATGTAAAACCAGGAACCAATGACAAGAAGAAAGGAAGGGTGAAAAACAAGGTTAGGAAACTGCAAAAGCGGTAGTAACGTATTGAAATCATGTCGCTGGTGCTCTTTGAAGGATCTGTTGGACTGCCCTGCCCTTGATCACTGAAGATTAAACCAGGGCAAACTGGCCTCTTCTGACTATACCACATGAGGTGTACTCATTTCTGTAGTCAGGAAGACAGGGATGGTGGGATCCTGGACTGGAGGTGTCATCTGGTGTCAGATGAGCACTCTGGTGTCATCATGTTGTAGGCCTGATGGCATCAGCGTCTATATAGTACTTTCTGATAGTGATTTAGTCAGACTTTGGATTTCCTTGTAATTCTCTGTTTCATTTTGTTTTGGTTGTGTTTTGTTTTGTTTTGTTTTGTTTTTTATTATTTATTTTATTTTTTTAATTTCTTATCCTTACTACTAATTCACAATCTTCTTTTTCCATTTTGTTCACATTAATCCTTCCTTAATTGTACGTTATCTGATACATAGATCATAAACTTTCTAGTATTTGCCTAATATTTCTTATTCAATCACACCTTGATTTAGATTCAGTTGTGCAACAAAAATAACCCATTTTTCCCAGGTCAGACTGATTCATTTACATTTATTTTCTGTAGAAAGGAATGAGATATTGCTATGCTTCTTTTCTGATTTGTGAAATGAGAGATATATTAAATATTTTGCCTTTTTTTAAGATTTTAAGATCCCTGTGATACTGCAAATCACATATAAATAAAGAACACTGCAGTTTTTTTCCAAAGAGAAGGGAAATGGCAAATAAATAGTTTTTGAAAACTTTTATTTTAAAATTTGCAGCTATCAGAAGTTGACAACAATCCATGTAAATCTATATTGAGACAACTACACTTAATGTTTTTAGAAAATATTTCTACTTGTTTGTAAAATGCAAAAAAGATATTAACATAAAAGTTAAAACAGAATATGTATTCTTGTTCTAATTTTCTTTTCCTCACAAGAAATAATTATGTCAGTATCAGAAACTTTAATATATCCAGAACTGTTGACACAATAATTTTACATTTTAAAAGAAATATATCTTAACTGAAATATTTCTGAGGTTCTTTTTAGCCAAAAGAATATCAGTATTCAATATTTCATATTCTCAGAGAAAAGTCTGAAGAGGTTGATTTCTGGCTGAATTTTCAGAATATCTCAATCACTTTAGCTCTTTTCCGTTTTGTAGAGTTATACTGAATTACACTGGCTGAAGATGCAACATGGTGGTTTCTATAGAAAAGTATCTCATGGTTTAACTGTGCTAGTACAGAGCAAGGAGTTGAATTTTTTACATGTTTTCTTAAGAGGGGAAAAATGTAAACTCCATGTACAATTGCACCGAGAGGAAATATAAATCCAACTGTAGCAAAGGAGAAGATACTGAGGAGAAACAGCAGTGACAGATAGTACACATAGATGGTATGCATCAAATACTGTGAAGGATTTATCTGTCTAATTCTCATTAGATTGCAGTAGGATTTTGGTACTGCATAACTCTGTAGGTAGAATTTAATGTTGCATTGGCAATAATTGTACGAGTACACTGAAGGAAAGTAGATCTCTTAGGGTAAGGTTAGAGAAAGTTGCTAGAATCATTATTATTCCAGACATCCCAGTTAAGAGATCTGTAAAGATATGGAATATCATTTAGCTGCTTTGTAAAGACTGAATATATTATGCATATGATTGCCTGGTATGAGAATAGCAGCTCGGCTATTGGTCAGACAAAGCTGTCTAAGATGATAAGCAGGATACCTGATAGTCTCTTCCAGGAAAGATTAGGACACTGGCTCTGATTTTTCAAGGAAGAACTTAACTTCTCTTTATGAGACCTGAACCAACCTCAGAAGAAAGTAAAAAAAATAATGAAGTTTGGTATTCATGAGGAGGATTGAGAATGTATAGTAGTATTCCATTATTTTATGTCTTCAGTATTTACATAGTTGTATCTTTGGTCTAGTCCATTAAAAGACAATATAGGATTATTCACTGCCATTTTTGTACTTATAGTACTCATTTAATAACACTATTGCATAAGAAATTTTTCTTACTGGTGGGGTTATAGCTATGGTTAAGATGTCCTGGTTAGATCATGGTTGATAAAATATGACCTCACAGCTGCTGTCAGTACTTTGGAGAGAAAAAAGACTATTGAGTAATCAGGTTATGGTAAGATGTCTGCAAATGATCCAAGGAACAAAATAGCAAAAAACACCCCTCACTGTCCTTTATGTAAAAAGCTTGATAATTATCCATGAAAATTGTTTAATATTGGCAATAATCTTCTGTGCCAAAGACCTAGGTGTTTACTGTGATTCAGAACTCTTCCTGGAACATAAATTCTTACTAATATCCAGAAGGATCATCTGGCAGTTTAAATCTGTTGACAGACAGTTGTTCCTCAATGAGGAACCAGTTTCATCAGATGTGAAACAAAACTAAGAAATCTCAAGAACAAATTCAAAGCTCTTAGCTAAGAAAATTCTTTTCTCTTGAAACACTTGGTTTTTTCCTCTATTGCAAGAGCTGCTTTAAAACAGCGCCTCAGTACACCATTGCTAGATTAGTTTAAAAATAATGAAACTTTAAGTTGAGAGTGAATACTTACATTTATTACCATCTGTCATGTTTGCTTCTGTGGTGTGACTTGCAAGCTAAAAATTTATCATTTAAAGAAAGAACATCCATCATATTATACAATCAATTGTGCCTCTACATTGGCACCAGGTTAAGGGCAGAGCAAATGATCATCTGTACTGGAAGTATGAAGTTAAGTTCTTTTAAGGCAGGCCTCCTAGAAAATAGGTATTGCCTGTGAATAAGCAGAAAACTAATCATGAGGTTTGTCTTGCACAAACTGGGCATTCTAGCCTAACATTCAGCCCTGTACAGACTTTCACTATAGTCAATGAGAAAATGGCCAGTGAGATGGTCCCCTTGAGGAGGCAAAACTCCTCTGCAGAGAGGGAGTTAGAATGAGGATGTGCTCGAGGGCACAGTCTTTTCCTGTCTTTACAACTGCATATTCAGAAATACCTATGCAACTGTATATACACATTATGTACAATTTAAAATACAGGATATATAAAACACAGCATGTTGTGCATTTTTATTTGTTATATGTCTTAAACATTATACAAAGTGATAAATTATTAAATTAAATACCAATTTACTTTCTTCCTGTCTCCACCTCTCCAGTTACAGCAGATTGAGAGCTTTGACTACTAAGACCAGATTCCTAATTACATGTCTGAGGTTATGTAAGGGAACTCCATCAAAACCTAAACCTATTACCTTGAACAGGACAAGAGTCAGTTAAACATGAGGGAAAAGTCTCTTACATGTGCAATGTATTAACAACGAACATACCTATTTAGATTCAATTTTTTTTCATAACCATTATTACTAATAGATAATTCAAAATAATATATTATCTCACCCCTTTCCAGATCATTAGATAAAGACATACCATATTCAGGTGCTGAATACTTCTGCATATCAGAGCATATGGCATACAGGAAAGGTGGTTCATATGAAAGTTATCCACAGTGTGCATTTTACCTATGTGTATTTAAAAGGGATATATTTGGCTTATATTATTCAGACTTCAGAATGTATAGTGGTTGCTATGGATGATAAACATTGTAATAATGAATGCCTCCTCTCCTCCTCCTTTCTCTGAGCTTTTATGGCTGAGCAGGCATCATATGCTCTGGAATATCCCTTCAGTCAGTCTGGATCAGCTGTCTGTGCTACATCCCCTCACAATATCTTGCCCACCACTGACCTACTGGTGTGTTAGGGGAGATGTTGGAGAGATGGTGCTGATGTTGTGCCATCACTGCCCAGCACTAGCCAAAACACTGTTGTGTTATCAACACCTTTCCAGATACCAGTGCAAAGCAGAGCACTGTGAGGGCTGCTATGGGGAAATGAACTCAATTTCAGCCAAACACAATACATACCTTATCTAGCAGTAAACTTTGTCCTATGATTTAAGGAAGTAAGACCATGTTTTAGGCATGCAAGTAGTGTATATGTCATTGAGGTGAGGAAGGAAGAACACAGAGCATAATGCTGGCAGGGGCTGTCAAATTCATTAGGTTTCCCCGTAATCACAAACAATCAAGTTATATAATTCCACTGATATGTGTATTAAGCTTCTCTTCATCTCTTGTATTGTACTAAAAAAACCCTGTATTATCAGTAAAAAATAAAAGTATAAACTCTGCATACAGAATCATCATGGCTGGGCTTCACAAACGAAGATTTGGGAAAGGCTCTATCCACATTTGTTACAAGCATGCTGACATACAGAATAAGCCTATTTAAATACTCAGAGGACCTTACACAGAAAGTGAAAGGTAAGACAAGTGGTCTGTTGGGACACATGAAAAAAAAAACAGCTCTGATGCTCTGTTTCATTCCTGGCAAGACTAGTAAGATAATTGGCATGTGTATTGAAGTCATGAAACTGTAAGTAAACTTCTACCATTCACTCTCACTTTCAGGAAAACAGTATGTTCACTCCTCTAAACATATTCCTGAAATAGGCTATCTCATAGCTGTTTTCTAAAGGAACATTGTAGTAATGATTACTCCCTCGCATAATTTCAAGAGCAAAAAGGTCTAAAGCCCCCTGTAGTTGACAGTTATGAACATAAAGGAGTCATTATATTATTATTATATGTCATCATCTGTTAAGATGTATCAGAACCTGATGACATTCAGTGTCTTGAGGCTCATATACCTGTATTTTCTTGAAATGATAACACCAAAGCCACCAAAAGGGTGTTCTATCTGTAAAGGTAAATTTTATTGTAACAAAAACTAGGGGAAAAAAAAAAAAGGTTTTGAAGAGAAAACTCAGGTTTGGTAAGTAAGAGAGATTAAAAGCAGAGGTATCTCTCTTCCAATCCACAGAGCTCTTGTTGTTGCACCATCATGCCATGCACCAATGCCTTGTCTTCTTACGGAAAGGTTAGCAAGAGTTATGTGATTATATGATTCTTGCTAACCATCCCACAGGTACCAGGTCACCCCTCCCAAAGCTGTCTCTTTTCCAAGCAAAGCCCCCTCAGCATCTCCTGAAAGGGCAGGTGCTGCAGGCCCAATCATATTGAAGGATCTTGGCTGGAACTCACTCCAAGTTCTCAATGTCTTTCTTGTACTGGAGAACAGAAAACTGGACATAGAACTCCAGATGCATTTTAACAAGTTCTGAGTAAAAGGGGATCACCTTCCACAGGCTAGTGGCTGTACTCCCCTTTGTACAGCCCAGGAAACTATTGGCCCTCTCTGCTGCAGAGACTCAATTTTGTCTCATGTTTGTTGCTCATGAAGATCCCCAGGTTCTTTTCAGAAGAGCTGCTTCGCAGTCAGTCAGTCCCCACCCTGTACTGTTGTGGGAGATTAGTCTATATTTGATGCAGAACTTTGAATTTGTCTTTTTTAATTTTCAAAATGGCTCTCTTGGATAATCCCAACAGCTCTGAACATTAGCCCTGCCTTCAAGCACATTAACTGCCCTTTGCAATTTGTTGTCATCTCCAGACCTGATGAGTCCCAGGACAGATTCTTGCAGTACACTGCCTCTGGGTAGACTGGACTTCATTAACCAGCAACATCTGAGCTCAAGCACTTACTGAGTTTTTCATCCATCTGCCTGTCCACCCATCTGCACTACAAGAGTCCAGCTTGAATGCAAGAATATAAGCAAAGTATGTCCAAAGCCTTGCTAAAATCAAAAGTGTCAGGTATTCTCTGCCTTTCTCAATCCTCAAATCCAATCAAGGCAGAGTGGTCAGGCATGATTTGCCCATTGTAAGTTTGTGCTAAGCCTTTGCTCAGAGACTGGGTGGGCATCAATCTGCTGGTGGGAGGTGTTGAATGATGGCTTTTGAATCTCTTGGTTTTCTTTTTTTCTCCTTTACATACTAAACTGTCTTTTTCTCAACCCATACGTTTTTCTTGCTTTCATCCTTCCAATTTTCCCCCCAGTCCACTAGGGAGGCGAGTGAGTGAGTGACAGTGGGGGCTTGCTTAGCTACCAGCCAGGTTGAACCCCTCACACTCCATCCATCCATCACATAAGATGCATAAGAAGTATTATGTTGCATTGATTACTTGTAATAGCTGGAATTGTCATCCTCCTTCAGAGTGACAGAGCATATAATTTATATTTAATCTAAATTTTACTATTTCCTGGCCAAATGTGCTTAGTTACTTTGTTTTAGGGATATTCATAAAAAGTGCATATCTGAGTACATGCTGACTTTAAAATAATTTTTTAAATAAATGTCTCTCTGTGGTTTTGTGTTTAATACATTTACTGCTGGGTACATAATAATGATTAAAATCTTTCAAGAACTTAATGATTAGAGAGATTATTTCAGAATTTATACTATTGACTTTGAGAACGTCTGCAAAATAGTTGTGTATTGCTCCCTGCATCTCTGCTGTGCTAATCTGGGCATGATATCTACCTCTTAAAGTGGAGCAGGAGGGGAGAGGATCTTATCATACAGCAAACTGCTGCCAGGCACTGCTGTATCCATTTCGATGAGAGTACAGAGTTTAGCACAATTGGTACCGTATTAGAAGTGCGGGTCGCTTGATGCTAAAGCAATACAACCGTTAAATAATGCTTCTGTGTAGAGATGTGCAGACAAAGAAGAAAAACAGATTGATTAAGGCACCCTTTTAAAGAACACAAAGCTCTTTCTGTAGTCTCATGTCTGTCAGTCTTTGCAACTTGTGTCCCATTTTTCATCTTATTAACATACCAAACAGACAAATATTCCCTGAATGCAACCTGTGTTTATAAATACTGTCAGTGTTATTGACATCTCAAACGCTTTCAAAGTTTCATGAAGTAATGAATATGTACATCAAATTCTATCCTAGGAAACAAAATTAGCCAATTTGAGACTACTCCAGAGCTATACAGGCTGTATGTTCATCCAGATAATCTGGGGCATTAGGTGAGTTATACAGACCTGTTGGTCAGATCCCGGAGGTCTGTTTAGTAGCACCTGGCAGCACAGGGATATTCTTAGATCACAGAGTTGTTTTCTCTAGCAAAGCCAATGCAGCAGAAGTTGGAATGCTTCTTTCTGACCACATCTCTGATTAAATTTAAAAAAAAAAAAAAAGAAAAAAGAAAAAAAGGAATTGCATGCCAATAATTTCAAATAGAAAATAATTCAAAGCAAATTTATTCAGTAGGGCAATGAATTGGAGCAAGCCTGAAGCAGCCAAACTGCAGGTATTGCATATGGCAGACCCACAGCAATTTCTAAGCCACCAGTACAGCTGCCTGAGGAACCTGCCAAGAGGCCAGATGTCACTTTTGGAAAGCTACATAACACAGCTTGAAGTGTGAATCCTTTGATGGCAAACCATTTTCACTGGGTCACATTCTGATCTCATTTACATTGTTTCAAAGCTAAGATTTCAAAGAATATAAATGAGAATAGAATTTCTTAAATGAAAATATAAATGGCAAATCAACTGAATTTCTTTAAAGAGAATTAGTGAGACAGAAAAAGTGTTTGAAATTGGATTCTCAGTTTGCAGGAATATAGTTTTCCAATAAACCTCAAACATTTATATGTTTAATTTAAATAATGAAAGCAATAAAAGTAATTAAAATTATAGCACACATTGTCCTAACAGTGCTTTAAAAATCTTATTGCAGATCCATGTAAATTACCTTTTATTATCATTTGATATGCTAGCAAATAGGTGTGTTACTAAAAATCTAATAAGTACGAAGTACTTAGCCCTGAATACTTTTAAAGTAATTTTTTTAATAGTCTGTTTATTAAAAAGCTATCAAGATGCTACTAAAGGAAAAGTATAAAGGAATAGGCCTAGTAAAAACAAACTCTGGCTATCAGCAGCAAAGTTTATCCCCTGTGTGTAAGCCTTGTCATGTCTCATATATGCACAATAAAACACGCAGTATATGTAACAAATTAACGACACATCAGCATCATTACAGCAAGACTCCACATCTACTGAAGAGTTAATGGAGAAATTATGATGTTCTACTTCTAGGAACATAAAGGACTGGTAAAATTTTTAAAGATTATTTAAAGATTATTTTTTACAGAAATTAAGCTTTTCTTTTTTAAGACAGTTACTATTTAAAAATCTGGTTTTTGGGGAATATTCTTTTATTTTTGTCTGGTTTTGTGTGAAAGGATGAACAGCCTGATCTGCAATGGTACCTTAACCTCCCCAGTGTACTCTGTGATAATCAAAACCCATTATTTTTAGCTTTTTCTTTAAGTACCACTTTGCCCATAATACTCATAAGGCTTCAAAGCTTATAGGCAGAACACTACAGCCCAGTTTTGATTACATAGCACTGTCAGGCTTTGCTTCTGTGCCTCTCTCCATGTCTGTCAACCAGAGGCCTCTAACAAAATCACATATTTTCTGAAATGATAAGATTCACAGAGCATGGAAGAGACTTTCTGGGGCTGATCCATGATTAACATTTTTTTCTTCAAGAAGACAACATGTTGTGTGTTCAGTTTTTTTAAGACCAGTGGGTCTAAATATTACTGTCAAATCTATGTTATGCCAGCTAAGACCAAGTCTTTACTAGGTAAATTACAAATAGAGGATTTATCTTGTTCAACCACATACATTAATGTTTTAGTTTTCTCTGCACTTTCTAGGACCAAAAAAAGTATATGCATTCTACTGTTACCAAAAGCCTCTTCAAAATCCATTAACATAATCAAAGGTTATTACAATGATATATGTTAGAATTGATTATATGTATTGTGTGTAAAACCTACAGTTTAGTATTAAAAGAATGTGAAAAACAAAAAGGAGAAAAAGGGTGTCTAGTGTTATATATCCTGTTAAGCAATTAAGAATATGCAGACTCAGATATTTGACAATTGCTATTGCAAACACATATGCAGGGAATAAAGGCCGAACAAGTTATTTTTATATGTGAAACTGATCCTTTGCTTTGATTCAGACAATTTAAAATGAAGGTGCCAGGCAGCTGGAGATAGTTCACATAAGACTGTGAAAAGTGTTTGCACTGGACGTTGGGCAATTTAAAAATATTAAATGAGTTCACGAGAAAAATTCAGAGAGGAAAAATTCATCCAAGACTATCAAACACAAACAAAATGCTCCTGGTTTATTGTTCCTGAAGTCAAAATATCTTAAGTCTCAGTGTGTATTCTAGTGGAGGCACTTATATCCATTGTCACACATTCGCTTCCTCCCACCCCTCCAGGAGAGTATGAAACATTGCCTCATTCACCCCAAAGAGACCACCTGGCTGTCTCTCCTGAAGAGCTGGATAATTGTAGCTGTGGACTAACCTGCTTCAGCTATTCTTATGCTTTTATATCCATTAGAAGTCTGCTAAAAATCTCCAAGGAAGTAAATTTCAAAGATTTCCCCTAGGTTGACAATTTCAGTGCTTATCACAGTGTTAGAATTTCTTTGTGACATCCAGTAATATCTTTTTACCACTAATCAAAGAGATTATACTTTTGTCCTTGCTTTAGTAGACATGGAAAATACTTGATCACAATCTTGTTTATAATATATAAAAGCCCAAAAGGGAATTCTCTAGGCAAGGTCTCTACACAGTCTCCCATTTTAGAATTTAAAAATCTGTACAAAACAAATTTTATATCATGTCTTCTAAATATCTTTTTCTGCTTTATAATGTCTTTGGTCTGTCTGCCTCAGTGTCATTCCCAAAATTGGATATATTACTTCAGATGAAGCTTTCCCAGTACTGAGAGGAATAATTTCTTGAGTTTTATGTAGAATACTTTTCAGAGAATCATTCTGAAATTTTATGGTAGCCTTGAGTCCAATTAGCTTTATCCTAGAGAACCTTTGCGTCCATACGACAGCCTATAGTCAGTTTGTCTCTATGACGCATTGATGACTTTGATTTCTTTCTTCCTGAGAATGGTACTTTGCAGTTTTCTTGGCTGAATTCCGTCCTGATGATTTTTGCTATAGCTCCCATGTGCAAAGGTCATCCTGAAGTCCGATCCTTGCCCCAAAGGTATTTTTGATTACTCCTATTTTGTGATGACTCTTGATTTTCATCCACATATTTTTTATTCCCTTATTTAAGTTAGTGTAAGTATTGAATAAAATCATACTGAAACAGCCTCATATAAGACTACTTTCAGACTAACCTGCTTTTAGTAAAGAACTAAGAAAAAGCCCTACTTTTTCTCAGAAACATTTTCTTTTCCTTTGAACTGTATTTTTCTCATTTCTGTAAGAGAATATCCCATATAACCTATATGTAAAAAATAAAATAAATTATGCGGTATTTCCCATTGCCTACAAGAGCATCCATTCTGATAAAGAAGGAAATGATATTGTTATTGACATAAGTATGCTGGTTGTTTCTTCAGATCTTATTATCTCTTAGGAGCTCACAAAATGTTTGGTTGTAAAAAAAATCAGGCTCTTTCCATGTACTGAAATCAGACTGACATCTATAACTTTCTGGTTCTTCTTTCACCTTCCATTTAAGAAATACTATGTTTGGCCATATTCAATACCCTGGGACTTTTCTCATGCTCAGTAGTTTGTCTAAGAGAATGACTGATGATTACAGGATTGTATTAGCTTGTTCCTTAAGTACCTTGGGGAGAATTTTATCTGATCCTGTGGATTTGAATGCATCTTTTAAAGATATTTTTTTTTCACCTTTTGTCTATGTCTGTCTCCACGTTAAAATTAATTTTCCTCAGAGTCTGGTCAAAAGTAATCTTTTTTTTTCTTTGTTTTTATTCTGTTTGTGAAGAATGAAGTGAGTGTGAGACAGCATTGATTACTTCAGCTTTCCTTGCACCATCCATTATGTTTATTTTTCCATCAAACAAATAATAGGACTAAACTGTCTTCTTAGTTCTTCTGTAGGTGTGAAACTAGTTTTGTTGCTTTGTTTGGTCTCATGGTAGTTTTAACTTGTTTTCATTCCTGGCCTCTTTTGATACTGTCTTTTCAAACAGCATTCTTTTTTAATGCATTCGCATTCTTTTTTAATGTATTCACATTCTTTTTTAATGCATTTGCTACTTCGCTCTAGTTTTATATAACTATTCATAGATTTAAAAGCCTTTCAAGGTCATCCAAAGGGCACAGTTCTAGGGGGATGCTACGGCAAATATTGTGTGTCTTTATCTATATTATTCATATACACATTTTTATATTTTTTGTACCAGATATTTATTCAAAATGTCTGTAGCTGTTTCTAGTAGATGTAGCAGAGTCTTAGGTCACTGAGGTAGTGTGCCTTTCAAATGATTCATCCTGTTGAAATGTTCACTCCTGTTGAAAAGCAAGACAAGTGTTGGAGACCACTATATAGGATAGAGGTCTGCGTCTATATAAATAAATGTCACCCATTATGTGGGCCATAATGAAAGAAAACAGAGGAAACAACCCAACAAATATGCTTTTGTGATAGGAGTTAATGTAATCAATTAAATGCTATATTCTTTGAATTCCTAATAAAAGATTATTTAATGTTTCTTAGAATAAAAAATTACTTGCAGTCACCCACCAAATCACCCATTCACCCATCCACCCAACCAAAAGAATGCTTGAACATAACTTTAGAAAGTAAAGAGGTTAGTATTGAAGTGGCTAACCTTTTGACTGTAGCAGTGACAACACGCATCTGCTCTGAAAAAAAATAAATTCTGAAAGAGGCAGTTACATAAAATGATCTTCCAGAAAGTTGGTTAAAAAAGGTCCTGATTGTGCTAAAATAGCACTGACAAAAAATAGTTGAGGAAGATGACATTGCACTTGAAATGCGGTTGAATGTGCCTTTGGACAAGTGATTGGACTCAAAGATTTCTTTGCCCATGTTCTTTCTGAAAAAGACAATCTTGAATTCTTGAATTCAGCATGTTCAGATTAAGGTTTCTGTCATGAAAACCTTTTCCTTTATTTTTGTCTCTTTCTTCTCTTATGAATTATTAGCTGAAAGAAGGAGGTCTTACTCATTACAAATAGATTTTTTTCATTATTCTATTATTCATTGTTTATTTAATCAATACATGTCAACTTATTAGTTCCACAATTACCTTGTGGAATTACCATATGTGAATTAATAAATCTCTGTAAACTATATTAGCTAAAGATGTTGAAATTCTGAGAAAACATAAAAGAAAAAAGTAGAGTAATGTTTTATATCATGGTTTTCTAGCTTTTTCTTTCCATTCTTTTTTGTACTGACATGCATTTTATTTTACTCTTTGACAGCCATGCACATAGTCAAGCTGCACACCACTGATGGGAGCCTTCCTTTTACAAGCTTTCATGTATAATAAAACAATTGCATACTATATTGTAATAAATTGCTTAAAGGACTGACAACACGATTATCAAGACTAAGCAATGGACTAGAATTAAAATACCTCATAACTGTGGATAAAAAATAGTTAATCTTATCAGAATAGTATCTGGAAGACAGCTGTCTGATTTTTGACATACAAAATAATCACCAAAAATGTCTGCCTGAAAATACAAACAAATATTGATATACCATTAGGAATGCAGGAACATGGTGACAACCAGGAATAATGATATGGTTGTAGCATAGCAGATATTGTCGAAAATGAAGAACAAAGGAAATGTTAAATGATATCTTAATATATATTTTGTAGACTCAGCTCCCTCAGCTTTTTATCCAATGCCCTCCTACATAATTTCTGAGTTTCTTGGAAATATTTTTTCTATTGAATACACTAAAATTTCCATAAAATAAACCATCAGATATGAGAAATCACTGCATATATAATATGCATGAGAATAAATAGTTTTCCTGTATCTACATCAACACACATTTTTCCAAGGGACAGATCAAATACTGTTAATCTCTCTATAACCAGTGATGAAGGAATCCCTGAATTTTTGGTCAAGAACCCTCAGCTTCAAGCTCCTATCTGCTAACATCTGAAATTTTAGTTTGAAATAATGTTGTTTACATATGTATTTTGCTTAAATGACTAGGACATATATTGTGCTTTCTCTCTGTCATTCTTATTCTGCAGTAGCAATACAAAGAGATGTATTGCTAAGCTCAGGCTCAGATGCTTGATCACCATGTCATTTGGCGTGAGATAGCGTAAGACAAAGACAACTGATAGTATGAAAAACAAGTCAAAGGCATGGCAGATGCAAAATTTCTGGGGTAAGAAGTTAAAAGTTAAAGAAGTTAAAAAGTAAACAGGTTTTTTCAGACTACCGTATCACAGGACATTTAAACACAGTCAACTTCATGTAAATAGCCTAATATAATTACATAAAACAGAGGAAGAGGGCAGGCAAAGTGGGAACTAGGCTCTTTTGTAAGCTGTAGAACCCCATGCCTTGCAGCAGGAAAACTGGCCAGTGAAGTTATGGACAAGAACCTACTCATTCCATCTCTAATGGATATAGTTTTGTTACTGTGGGGTTTCTTTGGTTTGGCAATAAATCAATGTATCCTGTATGAGTGGAATCATTTGGGGTCTTATGTACTGTAGTGCAATTAATGTTCCTTTTGTAACTTCTGGTGTAAATACATGTCTGATGGAAAACTCTCGACTTGCCAGGTAACCAGACAACCTATCCTAAAATGTGACAGGAACCTGTCACAGAAACCTGACAGCCTCCATTTGATAGCTGTAGTGCAATGTAAATCATTATCTGGGGTTATGAAGACAAATCCATTCTGCCAGATTAAGAAGTGATAGTGATTAGCAGGTAAAGTGATATTTGCACAGCACGATGGTGGTTTCTCTCTTACTTTAGCTTGGCTTTTTACACAGTAGGGGAAAGGTCCTTTTTAGAAGAACAAAATGTACAACAGCAAGACATGGATGAGACATAGAGGGATAGAGACAAGGGGAAGCCTGGTTTTGAGTAATGTGTGATTATGGTATCCTGATCGCCAAAATAATCTTCTGAATATCAAATGGATATTCGAAAAACTAACAGGACAATTCTAAAAGCCATAGCCTACAGCCAAGAGAAGTTGGACTAGTAAGTACATGAAAACGTGGTCTTGTCACATGAAACTCCAAAACTAGATTATCAATTGTGCAAGAACTGGATTTGTCATTATTCTGACACTTAGGCTTCAGCTATCAGGAGTTCACGACTATGAACTGATTCAAGTTTGTAAAAACATTTAATCATTTATTACTTCACTGAAAGTCTGGAATATTGAAGCATTGCTGTTGTTCTGAGAACCTAGTGATTTTAAAGTTCTATATTGTTTTTAATGTGGTATAATTTTGGGGATTATTGCTTTGTTTGCTTTTCTCTCCCAAACCATTTTTATGAGACCAGAATTTCTCATAATAGTGTTAAATTGGGATTAGTTAACTATTTTATTAGGGAACATATATCTGTATCTGTCCCTGAGACACATGAACCCTGAAGAAGGAATAATTTTTCAATGACACTTCTTAATGCAGCTTGTACAGTGTAACGTGAGAATGATAGGAACTTCTTTTAAAAGAGTGAAGAATCATTTTCTGAAATGCTTAGTGTACCTGCGCATTTAAACACAGTGAAAATTTGTATTATTCACAGCAATTAATCATTAACCATGCTGAATAAGTTGAATGTAAAATAGATTTTTAACGGTCTTCCACATAAAACCTGACACTGTGTGTTCTCCGTAAAGGTAGTGTCTATTCAAAGCAATAAAGATTTTACTAAATAAGTTTAGAAATTTGTCCTTTAATTGTAAATATCATGAAAATATATACCAGGGAAATTCTCATAGTTTTCAGCTAGAATTCTTAAAAAAGCATGTCTTTTAATAAATGGCAAGGTTGGCTAGTAAATGGTCAAACATGTTTCACAGGGACAGAGGATTGATACTACTACTGGTTAAACTGGTTAAATTCCTTTGTTAATTCTAGGGTAAGTACAGTAGAGTACCTGATATGTTCGTAACAGTTTATGTTAGGACTTTTCTTCCTTAGCTGCTAGTGAAACTTTGTCACAGGTTTTGTGTTTAAAGCATGAGCTGGTCAGTGGGCCATTTAATTACAGGGTTGTAGAGAACAAAAATAAGATTATAATCATAGAATAATATAGAATTAGAACTTTAAAGCCCTACTCCACAGTGTGGAATCACACCAAGAAATTGCAAATGCCACTGTATTCATAGATAGAAATTTTCTGAGTTATTTCCTTCCACCTCAAACATCATGCAGAGCTTCTTACACCTAATTTATTTTGGTTAACAGCGTGTCACTGCACTTTCAATTTCAAGGGAAACTTCATTTCCATAGTATGGAGCTTCACAGCAGCCAGAGCACTAAAATAGTGAGTATATAGTAGCTTACAACTCTCTAGCACTCACCTTGGTTAAGAGAGTTCATTTCTCTTTTTCAGACAATACATTTACGAGAAACTATATATCTCAAATTCCTCCAGAAGCCTTTATGTATGACATTGAGTGATGTCATGACAGAAATACTGGAAATAATCTAACGGCATCTGGATGACATGATTCCTTCGTAGACAAGACACCAAAAGAAAAATAGTAATAAGGTAAAGAACTGATAAACTCTTACTGATCTGAACTACTCTCTTTTCAAACTGACTTATATCCTTTTTTTGATATCCATGTCAGTAAAACAGAATTCTGCACAAAAACAAAAGTCAGAGAAGAGTTAGATCACCCTTTTCTTCCCACTATCGGACCTATTTCTCACTGTTAGACTTTTGACTGAAAATACATAGCATGAACACTGACTTTCCTTTTTATTTATTTACAGACTTTATTGCAAAATTATCTGTGAGACATTGCAGCCATGGACTATATCTGAAACACAATGAACAGGACTACATTCAAGTAGAAAGAAGAAATTGTGTATATGGAGCCCTTGGTAGCTATGTCAAGTACTTTTAGCAAACAGTGGGTTTTGTTATAAACATGAAACACTGTTGGTGGACTAAAAATGGAATACTTCAGCATTTTTCTGAAATACTTCAGAATTTTCAAATTAACATATTTCAAGTTCAGAATTAAGTATTTTATTTATCTGATTTATGACTAAAGAAAACCTGTTCTGTTTTCTGGACTATATTTTTTTGAATAAAACAAGCCATATGCCCTAATGCCATAATTTTTACCTTTGGAGTCCTATCAGTTTAAAGACTACTTTCCAGAAGATATCATGTCCTGATTTAAAAACTCAGAGAACGTGGGAAACACTGAAGGGGGAAGGAGAACTGTCAAGGTACTGGGAAATTCAGTGGGCAAGTTTTTACCTATCTGAGTTGGAGGTAATTTAGTGACATCCATTACTCTAAGCCAGCAGGAACTGTGGGAGAATGTTACTCCATATAATTTTTAGTTGTTGTTTTTTAAGCATGAACTGGCAGTAATACTAGCTGATAAGAACCATTTTTCATGTAGATAGACAGGTTCTGTAAAATGGTAAAGTAATTGTTGGCAAAATTACGGAATGACATTTTGCAAGACAGGAACATGAGAAAAGAAAACCTTACATATCTTAATTTAATGTGCTGAATGGAATAACATGATTCTAAAGTCTTATTCTAAAACATGGAAGCAGTTGCATATTACTTTTCCATTAAAGTAATTTGAACCAGCCTATTCAAAAACTTTTACTCAGTTGTCATTTTTTGTTAACATTCCAATTAATTGCATTAAGAAGTAGTCTAAGGCTGTTGCAGAGTATATGTTAATATTAAATAATTATGTTGTATTATTTAATTCTGTCTGAACAAGTTAATCTTAGAATAGTCATTCAATTTGTAAGGAATGTCATAGGAAGATAAAATAACCTTAGAATGTTAAATTCCAAAACCACAGCATGGAAGATCAAAAGAAAAATCTTAGATTTTTTGAGGAAAGAAACCAACTACAAAAGAAAATTTTTGTCACACTTTGGAAAGTCAAAAATAACATCTGACTTATGCTGACTATGAATATGATGAAGCTTGCTGTTAAACTTAGTTTTTTGTTAGCAAACTGTTGCCATTATGCATCACATCACAGATTTTAAAAATTATGACTTCAGAATAAATTTATGACCACAGCATTTGATTTCAAAGTTCTCAGGCTTATTAATAAGAAATCAGTTCTCACAGAAATGTAGTCCCTGGTAGTGATGTCAACATTAGGGGCTACTTGCTACTATATCATACTACATTGACTAATTCAACATTCATGTATGACAGAACAGAATCAGATTCAGACAGTGACTTTTAGTTTAGCAATGAAGACACATGTCATATGGAAATATGATTGAATAAATATCAAAAGCTCATTTAAAAAATCCCAAGCCCCGTGATTTTTTTTGCATAGGAAAGCTTTTGTGTCTTGGCTAAAATTACATAGTTCAGATATCCAGTAATTATTCTAGCTACCATGGTTATTTCTGCCAGCTAGGCAAATAATTTCCTGTGAATATTCACTTTTAAATGAATTCTTTCACTGTACTGACTGCTTTATGTTCCACGTTTTGTGAATATTCTAGCAAATGAGTTACTGGAAAGAAGATGTGCCAATGAGAATAATTTTCTATTGCAATGACAGATTATTCAAATAAAATTAATAATTAATTCAACAAATTAAATATTTATACTTTCAATTCTGGGCTTCTCAGGGCCTGGAAATTCTTTGTGTTCAGAGAATTCCTAGTGTGTCCCAACTGGTTCCATTTCTTTGGTCTTCTACTCATTGATGTAAGATTTTTTTTCTATTAATTCGTTCCCATGGAAATTAGAACATAATTGCAATTTCATCTTTAAAATACACTCACAATACTTATTTTGAGTGTATTCACCAATCTCTGAAGAAAATAGTCTTTGAATAGTTGCTATATTTGAGAAATATGGTTGTGAAAGAAGATAAATTGGCCCGTATGTCTATTACAAATAATTAATCACAGACTTGGAATTATCTTCCTGATTAAAAAAATATCTAAGACAACATCATAGGAATTGTTGGTCAACAAGAATCATTTAAGGAGATTCACAGTTGGTGTGAATTATGTGGCTGTATTTGCATACGTAAATTTTAATGTTTTTATTATTATTATCTCAACTCTTCTAAATGAAACAATGCACTTTTTACCTTTATCTTTACGTTTTCTGCTTCTCGAGTATATTTTTTTTGGAACTGAGGTTTTGTTTGTTTACAGTAAGACTAATAATAAACAAACAAACAATTGTTAGGTTGATTTTAGAAAAAATGTTAATCACTTATTAAGGTCACCTTTATGAAAAAATTACTCGTGGTGATTACAAGATTAAAAAAAAGAAAAATATGTAGGGAATATGCAAATTAAATTTACATTAATTACATTTCTCTGCATGACAAGGACTAATGATATTATTTTAAAATGAGAGTTACTCCTGAACTGATGTTTCACAGCTGACTTTAATTGTCATAGTAATTTCATAATAAATCTCAATAATATTATATTCACAATATCAACATGTCTTCAAGTGTGAGTACAAAAATAATTTGCTATTAGTTTCAAGACTGCATTACTTTTTTTGTATCCAAAACAACAAAAACCAAACCAGAAAACAAAAAGTTCTGATTTTTCTCAGAAAGCAGATTTAAAAACAATGAGAACTTGTCATAATAAAAGGAATCTGTTTGCAATAACAGATGAATGAACATTTGAGACTACCTCCTCTGTAAGAAGCTACGTTATATATGGAACTTTGAATGTAGGATGGTCATGATGTTTGAAACACTGCTGGAAGCAACACTCCTCTGACTTAAAGTTGTGCATCCTCCTGTGATCATAAGGATTGCAAAACTAGACTAATTTTTACTTTGGAACCAATTTTGGCAGAAAAGATAGCAAGCTTCAAGGATATAAAAGTTCCTCAGTCCAGTTATCTATGAAACAATTCACTTGAAGCAAACAAAACCAGCTCTAAATTCCCATAACATGACCAAGCTACATACTCATCCAGTCACTGATACAATTGTCCACTCATGTGGGCAAAGAGAACATGTGTGTGTTTGTATGTGTGTGAGGGTACTGGAACAGATCATCTGTCCCATTGCACTTGTGTTAGGACAAAGTGAGAAAGAAGCCATCACTTGAATGTGTTCACAGCTGTTTTCCTTTGGCCTCTCTTCCCATCAGTTTTGCGAATTAAACAGTCAATGGTTACATGCCTCTGAGTGGAAAACTGTGAAAGAAAGCACAATGGAGTTTTCTTCCTTGAAGACATTGATTTCTGATCCAGATAGAAATAAAATAAATAAATAAAAGTTGTTTATGACTAAAGCCATCCAAGCTCCACCTAAACATAAAGAAATAGTATAAAAGTCAGGGAGAAAATTTCGGGAAGGCTCCATCGAAACTGTTGGAATCAGTTGAGCGGCTGAGGCTATCTTCCCCTCTCCACAGAGATGCCTATTGTGTAAGAATTATACTTTATACATGTTAAATGCTGCTTTTAGGACTAGAGCTTGTGTTTTGCTTACCCTATAGTATAGTAGTAGGTTGCTTGTGCTTGCTTAATAATCAGTAGATTGCTTTAAAACATATTTTTGCAGTCAGACCCTATCACCAACAACCCTTATTAATTTCTCACCATTTGTACTAATAAACAGTGTTATTCTGCGAACTGCTAGAATGGATGTTTCAAGATGCCGGCATTACTCGCTGGCTGGGCCTGCTGAGGGATCTTCACACTGTCGGCTGAGCCCCTCCTAACAAGGGCAGTGAAATCACCCTCCCATCTTGAGAATCTATTGGTGAAGGGTCACATTATGAGATGCTGACAGATTGTCTGATCCAAGAGTCTCAACTTTCCTGGGGTCACTGACAGGCAAAAATTTAAACTCCCCCCTTTCATGTGAAAACACCTAAGAAGTGTTTTTCAGGACCCATCGACCCCCAAGTGATAGTGTTTCCTTAAATTTGGCTGAATGAATTGTCATTGTCTTATTACACGATTTCATCAGAAAAATTCTAAACATGTAAATAAATAGAATAAATGCTGAAATAAAAGCATTGTAACCTCCAAGGAGAAAGGTGAGCACCATTTAGTTAGCACAATATAAATGTCTGCTTTTGGCTCAGCATCAGTCAGAAAGAAGAAACACAATACCAATACTCACAGGGAAATGAATAGAAAATGATGACAATATTGTATTGCCATTGTGAAAAATAAAAGGTAGGTTTTCCTTTTGCACCTACTCAGGCAGCATACGATAACAGCATATCTTTTCTAGCCCCAACAAGTATAGGATGAGCACATTATAATAACACTACAGCAAAGGAAGTATATATTATGTCTTATACTACAGTAGCCACTCCCTTTTACATCACCAGCTCTAGTATAGCTGTTCTTAAAAATAAGCTAAAATAATTTTTATTTTGTCATTTTTATTTCTGTAATTTCTCAGACCTATAACACAGCAAACCCAATTTCTAATTTTCTAAGGAATAAAAAAGAAAGTGTACAACATATTAAAAGGTTTTAAAAATTGGTAAATGGAGGAATATTCTTGGGCAAAAACCTCAGTCTTCAGTGTCTCTGCATCCTGTTATCATTCAGCAGCCAAACTTGCATATGACAGGCCTGAGAACCTGCGGCACAATCTACCCTGGCATAACCCTCCCTGTCTCACTGGGCTGTCATCTGCCAAGGCAACTCACCTTGAACAACAGAAGTGTTGTGTTCGTCTCTCCTGGTAAAGACAACAGCAGAGGCATATACCCTCATTTGCCTTAGTGAATTTCTCATTTTCACTGATGTCAGAGCAGAAGATAATTCTTTCACGAAAGATTAACATCATATGAATTTGCCATTTGTCCAGGCTTAGCACAATTCAACTTGAATTTACATAATTTATTAAAGAAAAATATCTCCATAGTTCTAAGTCTTTAACTCCAAGCAGGTTGTTTTAAGGGATTTGATTTTTGATTCATGCTCTGAATTGTTCCTGCCCTGCATTTTTATTGTATTCAGATTCTACAGAGATTGGTTTTTTACGTATGTTTTCTTAAGCACAGGAAAAGAACCTTCACAATTGTCTATCCAGAAAACATAAAATTTTTAGCTTAAAGTATTTTCCAATGTTTCAAAACAAAAATTTCATTCATTTCTCTGATAAACTATTATGACATTAGATACTATCAAAAATAGCAACAAATCTTCCTCTTGATAAGTTTTAAGAAAATGATTCAGATACTCAATTTATCTGCTTTTACTTGCACATGTTCATAAAAATAAATCCATGAGTTTTCTGGGTCTTTTGAGGGGATACAATAAAAGAAAATTTTAAGGTATAACGAGCTGGAAGTTGTCATACCTGATAAGAAAGTCAGCAGCCAAATGAAGGTTGCTTTCTTGTCATTTACAGTACCCGGTGCTTTTTACTAGTAGTTCCCTCTTTATCTATGGCAAACCAACTATTATTAGAAGAAAAGTAACAGCTGTCAGAGCATGAAATACTGAAAAAGCAGATTTTTAAGTGGGTCATGACAAAGTGATGCAGAGGATTAAAATAATACTTCATGTATTAAAATAAAACTTCATGTAAGGGGTGACCAAGGAGATCCTGTCCAATCCTTTGTTTCTTGCAGCATGTTTAGACAAGTGTAGTATCATCTGCAATTTTAAAAAATGTAGAAAACTTTATCTCTTATAAACAGTTCACTTGTGTTTTCTGGACTGTGTGTGAAGAAACTAAGAATAAGCCTGAGATTTCTTGTACTTGAACAGATGAGTGCTGACGAAAATTCTTATCACTTATTGAAAATCAGGACCTTTAAAATATTTTAGGTTGCATTTTTGAGAACGTAGCTTCCTCAAAAATAATTTATAAATCCTTGAGCTCTTCTTTGGAACTCACCTTTTATACATGGATACAATCATGCAGTCTAAAGATACTATCCAAATGTGTTTATATTAGGTATGAATCCCAATAATTTTCAATGGATTCCACATTCATCTCTCACTCAAGCATGTAGCAGAAGGTTCTATGTTTGGAAGACACTAATACCTATAAATTAACATTGTTGGTCAGCTGTAAATGTCTTTCTTGTGCTCTGAAAAGAGCTGGCATGGAGAACAGATTTTTTCCTGCTGACTCCCTCAAATGAAAAACAAGCTGTTTCCCTTGCAGTGGGAACAACTGAACTGAAACAAGCTCTTACAAAAATTCAGGGTCAAGACCCTCTATTTTCCATCAGTTAGGGCAGAAATAGAATTGAATTGTCTTTTGCCATAAAAGTATACAAACCAAAGACTAATGTTCTGAGATGAGAATTGCCAGTCAGAGCTGTTGAAATACTTTATTATTTGCTTACTAAATAAATAGTCTGTGTGTGTGTACTTTATAAATAAATACTAAATAAATGCTGCTATTAAGTAACTCAGAATGTTTTCATCTCTGTAGGATTGGAAAGAAGAAAAGATAATTCTCCTATAACCAGGTAGTTATGGCAATCTGTTAATAAGTGGCATATTTTGACCTGCATCCCTTCTCCTCAAAATATTATTTTAAGCAGAAGCCAACAACTGTGATAGGAAAGCAAATCACCTCTGCAGATCCTGAAGCAGAAGAAATTTTCTTGGGAATTGAGATAATTAATTATTCTCTAACAACCTTAGATGGTGGGAGGGGAAGGGGGTGAGTGGGGAAGAAGGAAAAAAGAAGGGAAAAAACAGGAAAGGGAAAAGTTAAAAGATAAAATATTTACTGCAGATTTAACTCAAAATATTTTCTGAAATCTTGTATTATTTTTAAATTGGTGAATATTAAATTCAGTGAATATACTACTAATCATAAACTAGAATATTCAACCAAAATTACTACTTCCTATGATTAGAACTGTAATGCTTAGGCATTAAAACCTGAGAAGCTGAGCTCCACTAGCAAGAACAACAAAATTACAAATTAAATACTGTAAGTCAGTGTGAACTTTGCCTGAGTAGTTTTGAATTAGTTAATATAAAGTTACAAATGTATTACAGTCATAATACTTTTCAAATATGCACTCCTAAAACTGTAAAAAGATTATTTTGCGATACAGTATTTTTTTCCTAACATATTCTGAGATTACTAAAAATATTAGGAACAGTTTTCATTGACAGTTACAATAATCACCATTACCTTCACCATCAGCAACATCAGAGAAATGGACTGTATTCTGCCTCTGAGTTGTAATCTTGAACAGAGCCAGTAATTTCTGGTTGTCAGAATCAAATAATAAATATTGTATCTTAATTAGTAGATAACATAAGTTAAATGTATCAACTAAACAATACAGTAGGGAGTACACTTGGGAAAGAAATAATGTAAATAATCTGATTTTCTGTTAATTTTTCCTCAATATGAATATCAAGGACATCACTGAAGACCATCTTTTCCTCTTTTATTTTTTTTCAAAATATCAACTCTATATCTTTCATATCGGTTATACTCATCACATATTATATGTGTATGGGATTGAGATCTTCCAGGGAGTATATCTGGCACATGGCTATTGTCTGTACTAACCCATCTTTTCTCAATAATTTCTTGAAGACTTTTTTGGAACAAAGTCTTTGATTTTTCTGTGAGCCAATCACTTGCACTGTAGGGATAAAAGCTAGCTCTTTGTTGCCAAAATAACCAAGAATATTTGGCATAATTTTTATACAACATATGAGTTTTATTTTAAAAATCTTCTTTACCTTAAAGGCATTTATGAACAGTTCATCTACAGGTATCCTGCAAAAACTTCAAATTTTGTTGCTTGAATTCTAAAGAGAATTAACTTCAGTCTTCTAATATACTGTTTCTCAACCAACTGCTAGCTCTGAATCTGTGTTAGTTTCTCATTTGACTTCCTAATTTCCAGGAGTATAAGTAACCAAGCAGTCAATTTGTACTGGAACTTGAAGGTAACTTCCTGAGCAACTGCAGTTCTTTTTCCTGTGAAAAAGTTTTTGGCATCACTGAAATTTACTACTTGTGGGAGTTTACCAGCTGAGCTCTTATGCAGTAAATTAAGCAAGCTATGCAACCACATACATGCTAGCTTACTGGTAAATATACACACACCTTAGATGTCATGGTGCTTTCTGTTTCTTCACAATTCTGAATCATAAATCAGTAAAAACATAAACTTCAACCCTGGGGTTTTTTTGCGAGAGAATTTTGCTGGGTGAAGTTGTATGTGCAAATACTCAAAGATGTAGCTTATTTCTTGGTCATGCCTTACACTCTGCTATGTTTGATTTACTGTTTCAGAAAACTTGATTTACTGTTTTTATGACAGAGGAAAATGTTACAGAATATGAGATACTCTTGTTTATTGTATTTTCTTGTAAACAGGTAATAGAGTGGAATAACATGAACGAGTAAATACTACAAAACTGGTCAAAATTTTATCTTTCCCATTTCAACTGGTGCCCATGGTAGTATCAGATTATTGTAGGCTCTCTTCTTTTCTATCTTCTTCTTCCATGTTGCCATCCTAAGATGTCTTAGTTTGCTTGGTTATATACTTCATTAACCATTTTTTCATATCCAATCATCATGGCAACTCTATTGCTCTCGGTATATCTTATTTTCTAAAGCATGGTATTACATTTACTTGTGGACATACAGGACTCTCAGGCTCGAAAAACATCTGACATTTGTTAAGCTAAGCATATAACAAAATGGTGGAGAAGGTCTCATCCTGTTGCTGCAGAGCCCATATCTTCAGTTGGCCATATTTGTGCTTGATAAGGTTTCAAAACTTAAAAGCTATGTTTTCAGTTATAGTTTGTCTTTGTTCACTACTATTTGGACAGTGTGTTCCCTCCTTCCTCCTACTATATTATCCAGACTTGTGTGATTCATAAATGAAACAAGTGTTTTAGTCTGTACCATCTCATGTTGTCTCAATGTTGAAATGACTGAATGGCTTTACTGGACGTTACAGGTTTAGATGACTTAAATTTGCATCTCACTGTATGTATATCTATTGCTCCAGAGATGCAATAGATATACATACAGTGAGATGCAAATTTAAGTCATCTAAACCTGAGAAAAAATACATTGTTTAAATAAGATTATCTAGTGCCACTTGAGAATTTTCAGGGCATAATATTTGTCCTCTATCAACCACTATTGAAGAGTACAAATATTTTTTAGGTCTTTTGTCCTATCCGAAGGACAAAAAGATGTATTACATCTGAAGCTATATTAGATAATGTAAATTACCTATATCTAGGCAACTTAGGTGCTGTAGGTGTCAATGTACGAGTTAGCGTCTAAATCTCCATCAGTGGAGATACAGAACTGGGTTTTGTGAATATAGTTATCCAGAGATACCCACACGAAATTGGCCAATAGGAAACAGGATTAAAAGTCTTGTGGTTTTCTGATATAACGGCTGAAGACTGGGAAGAATACATCATGTCATCTTAAACACCTTAGGGCAACCAAATTGCTTCCTTAAACAATTCAGTCAATTCAGCTAAGAAGATATGTCTCATCCTAAACAAAACATCTGGTGACCAATCAACTCAGCATTTCTCTATGCTTCACTGACACAGTCAGTGTCTCTCCACTGACTATTACGGAAGCTCCAAGATTGTGATGTCATGTAACTTACCCCTAGACACCAGAAATTAGATGAGAGTTTATGTGTTAGAATCTTAAAGGGAATCCCACTGTACATTACATTCCCACATTCTGGAAAACAGGTTTTCAAACTATATGTGTAATATTTTTATATTTCAGAATCTGTGGGTTTAATGCTGTGACAGAAAACTTACTTTATCTGTTTAAAGACAGAATTAATATTGAGTTAGAAATGGATGACCTCTATAGGGAGAGGTGCAAAAAGGAACTGAACCTTTTGTCATGACAGTATCTAACTCACGTTCCTTGTGATGCAGTGCGTAAAACCAGAACAAAAAAACACATCTATCCTAGCTTCAACTTTTTGTGACTAGAAATTTCACTGGGAACAAACTTTACAGGGCTACTAAGTGCTACAACATCTCTCTAATTTTATGCACGTGAGTGATCTTAGTCTAATTCAACTGACTGCACTTATATGGAAAATCAAGCATGTGGGTTTTGGCCTCATTTCAGTTAATTTTTCCATGGCAATATCTGTAGCAGCTCTGGAAGGACCCCAAAGCAGTAAAGCAGCATGACAACAATTCCTCTCACCAGCTGGTGACCTACAGTAGTTATCTACATTTGAACTACTCATCCTATTCAACGAAGGATATCTAATAAATCTAAAGCAGCAACTTGAGGTTTTGTTATTGAATAGTTACTGGGTAAATAATGCAGCAATACCATTCCTGTTCGATAGTACCTTAAAATAAAAGTCAACATTTCTATGACAGATAAAATATTCCATATCTCTACGACAAGTAAAATATTTCATGCCAGTATCTAGACATCTAAATTTTGGTTTCACATAAATTAACTTTAAATTATTTTTATATACTTTACCTTGACATTCTTTCCTACTAGTGTTTGAACATACACACCTACATTCAAGGAATGCAAATGAATACCTGGGTTTGTATTCTTTCAGAATACAAACAGCTTTACTGGACATTAGATCACAGCTTGGGAGAGTCAAATAAAGTGCTCACACATGGTGAGCAATTCAGAGTAAGAATGTAAAAGACTGTAAAATCTAAAAGAGTAAAACAGAAGTAAAATAAATATTAGTTGATTTTATCGAGCTCTCTATATAAAAATAGGGGTCTTTGTAAGCAAAATGTATTATTTCATTCTTCATGTTACTATTAAGACATACTCTGAAAGCAAAGGTTTGCTAATTTCTTATGCTACAATACAATAAAGGATGTTCTCATGCATGGTTCTGAAAGATGTAATATATATATACATATATGGTTTGCTAGGAATGCAGTTATTATTCATGGAATTGTATAGAATAAAAAAGGAGGAGACAAGAATATAGAAAACACGTTATCATTTATATTTTACCATTAAATATGCATGTATTTGTCTCTTTGCACTGTTCATATCATATATCTTTACTTCTAAGAAAATAATCAAAGATACATGTCAAAAAAAGACCCCTCACATTTGATTCTTTACAGGGCATTATAGTAGATCATTTGCTAATCAAATGATTTCTGTCCATGAAAACAGCCATTCACCTGATACCAGAGACCCTGCTTCTTGGAAAACAAATTCAGCAGCATCTGAATATAGCATAACAGAAAAATGATTGAATGAGACCTGTGGGGCATAGGCGGTCCAATGGGATTATCACTTCCTAGGTTGCTGATGGAAATAAGGGTATTTCATGATTTAGTCTTGGAGACACAAATTTATCCACATTGCAGTGCAATGAACCAGAAAATATCTTATAGCATCATTCTGATGCAAATTCAAGGGTATTTTGTGTTTGGAATTGACAACATTTCAACATAAAGGGCATTCTTGGAGCAACATAATATGACATTTTAAAAGGATTGATTATATTCTTTATCCTTCTCTGCTTTTCCCCAACAGACATAACAAAATTTATGCTGGTATATAATTTCAAGGAGCGTGACCAATTGTAACCAACAAAGAAATGAAAAAAAATATTTTTCCCAAGTCTCTCCATATATCTTCTTGTTCCCATGGGATTAAATCCTGTTTTAGCTACAGACATCCATGAGACACTTTCCAGAGGTTTTGCTGAGTTTAAGTAAGACTGTGCATGATTAATGTCACTCTTCAGTTGGATGCTCAGCGTAGGTGTATACTGTCTCTATCCGATTCCAAGCCCACACAAAGAATTTTTCTCCACTCTTCTCTGCTGTCATCCAGGAAGATGAAGAACTGCTGTTGACTCTCTCCCTGATGGCAAATAAGATCTTTTGCTTGCCTAAGGAATTAGAAAATGCATCTCAAGGAGTGGAAATAGAAAACAGAACCTGAATATGGAAGCTTTTGCACTGGATCTGATCTGAACTTCATCTAACTGTGTTCTGACAAATGAGATGACAAGCACTGAACACCTCAAAGGAAGGTATATAAAAAAAAAAAGCGTCACTTTCATAAGTAAAAATTGGCTAAAATTATGAATGAGAGTCTTGTATACACAAATAAGAAATTGGATTGATCACTAAGAACGTTTAGTTAGCTTTATTTATTTATTTTAAATTTTGGGGTTTTTTATACTTTCCCCTGGTTACCACCTTCTGTGACCTCTCAGGTATTTAATGTCATTTACCATTTCTGCCTGGTATACTGGAGATAAACACTGGTGACAGGGATCCACAAAAGGGATGAATCTTTCCCTTTTTTTTTTAAAGTTCAGTTTATCTTCCCAGCAGTTTCTCCATTATTCATGGAAAATTTCATGTTATATATATATATCATATCATATTTACATATATATATAAATGTCATACTGATTCATGCTAAAATAACGTCTGCATTATTTTCTATCCCATTTGTTGCTCGCTCTAAATTCTAGCTCATCTTTTGGCCACAGCTGTGTGGAGGATGTTTACACTGTGCCTATGAATAACTATTTAAAAGCTTCAATGAATATATTGTTGCTGTTGATCCTGGCAGTAAAGATAAATGTTAAGACCACAGCTAAAGACTAGCCTGGGTACATATCTGTTTCATGTATTTTCCAGGAATTCAAGTCACTATGTTGATGACATTAATCTTTGATATAAGGTTATTACTTGATGTTTAAACTATAACATTCAGCTTTGTTTGTTTCATAATCTTGACATTGTCTTTAAATGTTATACAAAACCCCAGAGAACAAGTAAGAATGCAAAATTTTAAGAAAAATAAGCACATAATTCCTTTAGTAGGAAGTAAAACTATCACAGTGTTGTGTGACTTTCTGTCCATAAAAATTGGTCATGCAAATGTCAATACTTTAATAGATTATCCAGTTTATATTTCAAATGTAATCTGTTAGATGAAAACAAGTAATGAATATGCAATGTAATCTTTCTAGATCTTTCAGTAACTTTTCCAGTATAATGCAGAACCCAATGATACATGTGTTTCCATCGTAAGCTGCATATCCCCTAAAACAGGCATACTTAGAGAAAGCAGTGAAAAGAAGTGCACATGTGATGATTTATGGTCCTAAAAATATTCAATATACATGAACTTCTGTTCTACCTTATAGGAGGTGGAAATTTTGACCAAGATGGACTTAGAACAACAAAGTCACAGAAAAACAAATGATGGAGCTGTATGGTAGTATAAAGCTCCAGCCCCAGGAGCTGCCAACTCATAGGATTGGCTATGAGTTTAATATATAGATATAGGGTTCTTTAATATGTCAAGATAGCAGTAAAAGAATAAGCCATGGAATTCTCAAGGAATTTCTTTCTTAATTTAGGGGAGTAGATAAGGGCACTTGGCCAAAGTTCAAAAGGCACAACACAAGCTAGACAAAAATGTTCCACTACATTACTGGTTCAACATATACTATTAATCCACAATACTGAAGTAAAAATTCAACCAATTCCACAACATTTAAATCAAGATTTAGTCCTTCCAGCTCCAAACCACCCTAAGTATCAAGAAAAGAACAGAGAAAGAGAAGCAGAGGGATCAAGAAGAGAGAAGGAGACAGATTATATAGCTACCACCGAAGCCTTATAGAAGACCGGCCTTGTAGAAGACAAGTCCAATGGCAGGGCCACGACATGAAGCAAACACATGCCCTTGGTTTTATCTGCTCTGGTCCCTATGGCCAACCCCCCCAGGTGGGGCCTCTGACCCACCAGCCACTGGAGGGGTTCCAGGCCAGGGTGAGGGGCAGTGTCTTCACTGTCCCTGCCAGTCTGAGCAGGGTGAGGGTCTCCATGAGGTGTGGTGTATTACAGTTTTCCCGGGCTGTTTGTGACTGACAGCTACTCCGGAGCTTCCCCATGTGGGTTCCAGGGGCTGCCATGATGGACACGATGCCACCCCACCTCCATGAGGTTTGACCCATCCCTTCCTCCTCCACACACACATATACACACACACACACTCTCCACAAATTGGTTCTGACTCAATAACAACTAATCTGGTGTCTAACACAGATTTCACACTCTTCTGGGAAAGGGCTGTAGGAGGCACAAGCTTCCTACCTCTGTGTTCAGAAGCTGTATTGATCCCAGTCCTTTGTATCAGCTACAACATAGCTATGCATGTGCCTAGACCTGTACCGTCTGATATTGGACTTGGCCTGTGGATTTGACTTCCTATCATGACTCCAGGCCTGCCAGGAGGTCCCTGGGCTGGCTGTGCTCTGCTGCTCCGTGTGCTGTGTGACTGCACCCTGGCCATGAGGGCACCATCCCTGACACACTTGCTTTCAGAGGAGGGTTGTAAGGAGCAGCTTTCCCTTGCTGCTCCCTGACGCAATATCACTGAAATAGGATTTTTTAGCTATGATTATTTTCATTTGATAGGTGAAGAAAATTTAATCATAAAGACACACTGAATTTTTCAAGGTGAAAGAACCCATTATAGCTAATATAAGCCTTTAAAGCTTATGACTTTTAAAAGATTAAACTGAAGTCTGTTAACCATGCCTTTATTACTAGTATTGTTTGCTGAAGGATTCAGGCAAATTTTGTCACAAGAAAAATAAGGTTGGTGAGATATCTCAGCTGTGATATTCAGAAGGGACAAGATATAACAGGGATTGGGAAAAAAGGTTTTGCTAAATTTTTTGGGTTTGTCCTACTTGGCTATGAGTCAACTAGAAAGGCAATACTAAACATGAGAAATAAGCGTGTTTGTTGTTTTACCTTTTTTTGTTGGGGGTTTGTTCTGTTGGTGGTTTTTTTTGAAACTTACCCAGGTGAAAGATAATTGTGCAGTTAATTTTCATTTGTGTTATAAAGCTCTTTTGGTTTTATCGAATGAAAATAAAAGGCCATAAAGATATTTATGCTCTTGATATTTGCATGTGATGGGGTTGGCAATGACTGTGTTCCTGGCCAATATTTTAGCTCATAAAGTTTTCAGTAAACTGAGCTGATCAGCCACTGTATGTAATAATCAGCTAGGACTGACCATGTCATTTGGATGTGGAATTTGAACAGCCATGCAAGTATTCAGAGTTTTCTTTGATTAATCCCTGAATTAAACCCAGAGACTGATTCCCAGTTCTGACTGTAGTTCAGACTTTCAAATTTGAATGATTTGTTTCTTCTTAAGGTTTGGGCTTATTTGTTTTCTTATTTATGCTTATTTCAACTTTCATTGAGGAATACAGTGTGAAAACTGTGCTATAATTCTGGTCTTCACCTATTTATAAACAATTTTTTGTGGTGGGTCCAAATAGCTTTTTCTGAGATGTAATGAGGTGAACAGAGGAATCAACCCCTGGGTAATGCAGCAGTTTGGTCTTTGTCGACTTTTCACTTGTTGGCCTCTTACCAAGGTTATGGGAAAGGATATAGAGAGAATAAGCTTTCAGGCTGGAAAAAATATTTAATATTCAACAGGGAGACATTTTGTCACCAATGCACAGGCTCATAAACAATGAGTTGATGTACTGAAAGTACTAGTTTTGATCTTTTTCAACTTTTTTTCTTCTTTTACCTATTAATCAAGACTAGGAGAAAGAAACATTCTTGCCTACCCATCTCATTTACCTAATGGGGAAATTTATTAATACCCTGGATACACAAGCGAAACTTCACATACCTATGTGTTCACTTCAAATGTCACGTTATTCTTAATGCATATTTTTTCATGGCTGTTCCTGATGCATGCTTTTAAGAACACCTTTGCAAGAAAAAGAAATTAAGAGAAAGAATATAAATGAATTCCAAGACTTGTATCTAGCTTGGTGTAAGATTAAATAAGAGAGAAAATGTCTTTATCCAACTTTTTTTCCTTTATTTAATTTGATAGAAATTAAATAAATTTCTGTAGCACCCTGCTACAGGTTACATAGCCTCAGAACAAACTACAGAAAATAGTCTGAGTGCAGTGTCGGTAAGCAGCATATAAAAACATCCTGGCTGATCAACTTGCCATAAGGAACACATTACTTGTTTTACCATGTAACGTTACGTATATTATCCCCAGAGTTCAGTATTTGGGCCAGTTCTGTTTAATATCTTTAACAATTATCTACAAAATGTTACCAAGTGCACCCTTGGTAAGTTTGCAGAAAACATGAAGTTGGATTGGAGTGTTGAACTGCTGGAGGGTAGGAAGGCTCTGCAGAGGGATCTGGACATTCTGCATCGATGGGCTGAGGCCAGTGGTATGAGGTTCAACGAGGAAAAGTGCCGAGTCCTACATGTATCACAACAACACCATGCAGTGCTACAGCCTTGGGGAAGAGTGTTTGGAAAGCTGTGTGGCAGAAAAGGACCTGGTTGACAGCCACTGAACATGAGCCAGCAGTGTGCCCAGGTGTCCAAGAAGGCCAATGGCATCATGGCCTGTATCAAAAATAGTGTGGCCAGCAGGACCAGGGCAGTGATTATCCCTCTGTACTCAGCACTGGTGAGGCTGCACCTCAAATCCTGTGTTCAGTTTTGGACCCATCAATACAGGAAAGAAATTGAGGTGCTGAAGTGAGTCCAGAGAAGGGTAAACAAGCTGGGGAAGGGTCTGGAGCACAAGTAGAAGAGTGTCTGAGGAAGCTGGGGTTGTTTAGCCTGGAGAAAAGAGGTTCAGGAGAGACCTTATCACTCTCTACAACTACCTGAAAGGAGGTTGGAGCTAGGTGGGGCTTGATTTCTTCTCTCAAATAGATTGGACAAGAGGAAACAGCCTCCAGTTTTACCAGGGGAGGTTTAGATTGGATATTAGGAAAAATTTCTTCACTGAAAGGGTTGTGAAGCATTGGCATGGGCCGCACAGGATTGAGTCACCATCCCTGAAGTATTTAAAGGACATGTGGATGTGGCACTTGAGTACATGGTTTAGTGCTGAACTTGGCAGGGCTGGGTTAATGGTCGAACTTGATGATCTTTAGGGTCTTTTCCAACTTAAACAATTCTGTGATTCTACCCTTAGGGAATTTTATGCTGGAAATCTTACAAGACCTTCTTGCCTGCATAGCCTTGGTACTGCTAAAATTAGCCCTTATGAGAAAATGGTTGCACAATCAGAAGGTCAAATCTTTTAACAAGAAGGCTCCACACTCCCTTTTTTGTCTCATTGCTGACTCATAACTCCTACAACTGTACTTCTGTTAAAAGTCCCCATTTTAATTGTATTTAATATATCAAGCAGAAATACGGTGATGAATACTTCTGGTACGTGAAATTTAAATTTTAATGAGATTTCAACGTCTTCAATCTTCAAAGATAATCCTGAAATAATCAGTGAATTCTGGAGGCAGGTGTTGTGCTCCGGATTAAGTTATAAACTGCCCAGAGCAGTTACATTTTTATTTAAGACTTTTTAAAAGCCTTTTGGTTTGTTACAACCTCTAATTAGCATCTGGAGAAAGAGTCACACACTCTTCTCTAAGAGAAATTCTTTTTAATTTAGTGAGAAAAATAAGATATTTTGGCAAAAGGTTTTTACAGGAGTAAAATACAACTAAGAAAAAAGCATTTCATTAAACATTGAGCACAAAGACCCATTCCACAGAAAACACCCACTAAAACGATCCATATACCAGCTTTAATAAAACACAGTTTATTGGTTTTAAGTTACCCACAAGAGAAGGAAAGGAGTAAAAGAAGAAAACAGATTAAAAGGAATACAGAAAGAGAGAAGAAAGAGAGAAGGAGAGAAAGAAAGGAGAGGAGAATAGTTACTGACAAGATTCGATGATTCACATGGCGCTGGCTGGAGTGGAAGAAGAGAGAGAGAGACCATGTGGAGTCTGGTGTATTTATAGAGTTCAGTTTTCCCTCCCAGGCAGGATACCCAGTCAGTGCCTTCCAGGCCAGAGTGAGTTGTGCTGTAGCAGTCACAGGCTGCAGGGGTGTAGTGTGGGTGGGCTACCAGGCAGCTCTGCCTTAACTTACGCCCAGCTACCCAGGTTTCAGCTCTGCCATGTGCTCTGCCTGGGCAGCAGGCCGTGCCCTCCGGCTCTGCCATGTGCCCTCAGCACAGGCCTTATGTGCAGGTTTTACCGTGTTCCTGCAGGTCCAGGTCCAGCCCTTCCCCACATGCACACACACACACACACACACACACACACACACACACACACACACACACACACACACGGAGTGAGTTGGTTCCGACCCATATCAATAACTCAGTGAGATTCAGATCCAGGCTCTCTTTTTAAACATGAGGTACACTGAAGTGAGATGAAAAATAGTATCATAAATATCACCATAGAAATGAAGTATGGATTACAATTCTAGGCTATGTTAGAAAATTAGATTATCCATATTCTTTCTTGTAAGAGACAGACAATATTTATATTTTCAGACTTAACAGCATAAGATAAAAAGAAATTGCAATATAGTTTAAATTAACACTGAATTTGAGCCTGTTCATAATTTTGAGAGGGAATATTAAAATTAAACTTAGGTTTTTTTGTTCTGAGCTAAATTGCTATTAGAAAGCCAAGCCCACCAGATTTAAGGTTTTATAATCTTCTTTTATGTGGAGAAAGAGACACAGGAAGAATAATTTATTGATCTAAGGTTCAGATGACTGTATAAAGTTGAAACCATAAACATATTTTGCTAACAAAAAGCAATCCTAATTCTCCTTCCCCACTTTTTTCAAGAAAAAGTAAAAGTATGAACGTTCACACTGCACTCTAGACTGATGTTTGTCATTGCACAGCAATCTGTGGTAAAAAAGCAATAGCAGTAACAAATCATGAAATCTGTCAACCACTGGATACAGGGCTGTTTTAGGCAATCTAAAAGAGGATAGGATGAAGCTTGGGAAAAAAATCATGAGAAAAATAAGCTGCTATGATTTCATCAATTTTTAAGGCATTCTTTGACCTCGGAAGTACTCCATTTTTAAATATCTGTTTTCTTTCTGTCCAGTAAATTGATAAAACAGATGTAGAGTATCTCTGCTGGTTTAATTTTCCTCCAGTCTTAGCTCAAGGTCACATTTGTCAGAAACCTCTCCTAAGGTGTTTTTGCCATGGTATAGAGTAGCATAAGGTAAGTATTAGACCTAGAATACATGCCATACAGTGTACAGTAAAATATCATGACAGTTTACTTCCAAGAGTAAATACAGTTTGCATTTACAATCTACTAATATTTACATATACAATTTACAATATTTTACAATTGCATAGGAGCTGTGAATGATGGTTGTCATAATACATGCTGTGTGCAAAAGTTAATACACAGTGTCTTCAAATAAAAACATATGGATGCAGGTTTCTACTGGATGACATTAGAACAAAGTCTTTTATTCCACTTGACATGCAGCATAACTCATTCCTGTTGTTCAAGGACAATTCTGAGGAAATTGTTATACTTTAGAATAGAAAATTCTTGAGAGGCTTTGCAGGGTGCTTTATTTATCTTACTACTTTATCAAACTTCACTTTATATTAAAACTGCTGAAAAATGAAACATCCATAACTGGAAATTGATTTCCTGCATTAAGGGATGTTTTTTGTTGATTACAATTTAGATTTTTCTTGGAAATGTAACTCACTGTTTTGAATCTTTTGTCAGAAGAACCATTAATTCCATAAAACTTAACACATTTTTTTTATTTTATTTTATGTTTTGTATCCAATTTTTTTAGCAAATTTAAATTCAAATTGAAGGATTTTGGAAGTCTATTTAAATGTGTGATAAAACTTAAAAAAAGAGAAAGGAGATCACATTTTTCCTCTTATAGTTAAAACAGATAATTTAACATCGGCCACTTTGAAAAAAATATTAAAAAAAAAGAAAAAAGACTAAAATTTCTCAGATAAAATTAGTTAAACAAGTTTAAGTAACCTACAAGTCATGATACAATTGCCATCAAATTAAAGGGTCCCTAACAGAGAGTCTCACAAACTATAGGATTATGCCTATGTGTAATGTTAGCTACTACTGCCTTCCACAGCATCACTACCACAGGTAGTAAGAGTAGATTTGATGGAGCACAGGGAAGATATGCATGAGAAGTGCAGCTTACAGCATAAGAGTTTTGGTGATCCTTTAGGAAACAACAACATATGCATGAGTGCACATATCTCACAATGAACTGGATTAAAGACAGAGAATGCCGGAAACCTCACTCTAACACAACTAAAGAAAATATGCTTTGGACAAACTGGCCATTAGAAATTACTGAAAGAGGTTGTATTATTGTTTAAAATCAAGTATTATTTCTTTAATTGCTATTTATTATTAAATGTTATTAGCAATCTTTAATTTTCCTGAAGGAGAAAGGAAAGCCAGAAAAGACAAATAATTCATTCCACATCTAGACAAAAACAGTGGGCACTGGAAAAGGGGAAATAGTCCTGGAAGAAAAAAAGAACTATTAAAAAAATGCACAAGGTTATTACTAAAAAGGAGTGCTCTAATTATATCACTAAAGAGATCAAGGACAAAAAGGTAGTTATGTGTTCCCATTGCCAGATGTTCAGTAGCAAGGCTGGCTGGATGTAGCAGAATGAAAGAGCTGAACCATTCCCCTGCCTGACAGAGCTAGAAATAGGATGAAGTGTGTTCTGCACAGTACCACACCTTTTCCTTTCCTCTGACAACTGCAGACACTGGTAAGGAGTTGGCTAGCAGCTGCACACTACGTGGAGAACATGCGAGTTCACAGTGCTGCAGCAGGGAAGTGGCAGATGGTGGTGCATGGGGAAGGGCAAAGCCCTTTTAGACCTTTCCTCAACCACCAGATCCAGACCTGATTCAGACAAAGTACTTGCTATGGCTTAGTTACTAGCTGCTAGTACTAGTTACTTAGGACACCCAGATTTGATGAATGTGTCTGTTTTGATAAATGTTCATAGAGCTGGAAATTGCATTTAACTTAATAAATTCACTCAAAAATGAACATACTGTGTGTTGGGTTTGCATGGTCAGGTTTTGGTAGTGAGGAGGCTGCAGGGGTGGCTTCTCTGAGAAGCTTTTAGAAGCTTCCCCTATGTCTCACAGAGCCAATGCCAGCTGGCTTCAAGACAGGGGCACCACTGACCAAGAACAAGACCATCAGTGGTGGTAGTAGCATCTCTTTGGTTAAGAAGAGGGAAAAAAACCCTGCACAACAGCAAATCAGCCAGAGAGAGGAATGAGAATACGTGAGTGAGACAACTCTGCAGACACCCAGGTCAGGGAAAAAAGAGGCGGGGAGGTACTCTAGGTGCCTGAGCAAAGATTCCCCTGCAGCCGGTGGTGAAGACTGGGGTGAGTCAGGGTCTCCCCCTGCAACCAGTGGAGGTCTCCATGCCAGAGTGGGTGTGTGCCCAAAGGAGGCTGTGACCCCATGAGATGCCTGCACTGGAGCAGGGTCCTGGCAGGACCTGTGGTGGACCCAAGCTGGAGCAGTTTGTGAAGAACTGCAGCCCACGGGAAGGACTCGGAGTTTGTGACATACTATCTCCCAATGGGAGGGACCCCATGCTGGAACAGGGGAAGAGTGTAGAGTCCTCCCCCTGAGAAGGGAGGAGCAGCAGCAACAACATATGATGAATCAGTCACAGCCCTCGTCCCTCTGGGCTGCTGAAAGGGAATGGGGAGAGAATTCAGGAGTGAAGCTGAGCCTGAGAAGAAGGGAGGGGTGGGGTAAAGGGATTTTAAGTTTTGGGTTTATTTCTCATTACCCTACTCTTGTTGTCCCAAATTAGGGCTCATTACCCAGTGCACAGTGCCAATTCACACACTGAGGCAAGGTATTTCTAATTTTTATTCTAGTTTGAGCAAATTAGAGAGCTGAGTGGTAACCCAGAAAAGAATGGCTCCCTGATCATCAAAAATTTAAACTATTTATACATTTTAACAAACAGAGGCATCAGCATTTATTGGTTACAGATTATGTAACTTTTTATTAATTAGCACTCGAACCCCTATTTGCTAGTTTTATCTCTCACTTCTGCAATTAGTTCACATGAGCAATTCTTCCTTCCCCCCCCCCCCCCCCCTCAAGTCTGAGGTCTGTTCTGAGAGGTGGTCAATGAGTTGATGGTCGTGATCTCCCACTGCTGGAACAACCTTTCCCTCAGTTGCTGCTCAGTTCTTCTGACTTCAGTCCAGACAACTTATTCTTCTAAGGATTGTCTTCTCTTTTCCTTAAAAGAAAAGATTAGCCAAGCAGACGAAGTTCACAATGCAATTGACTAATCGTAACCATCTAGCTCTAGATACTGATTAACAATTGAAAAAAAAAAATTGTGAAGTTTGATTAAAATCTTGAAGGGCTCAAATCTTTAGGGACTTGATATCACTCTGATTTGATTGGTAATAAATTAAACCAGTTTCCCCAACTTGAGTCTATTTTGACAATGATGGAAACTGGTGAATTATCTCCCCATCTTTATCCTGATCCACAAGCCTTTCATTGTATTTTGCTTCCTGAGTCCGGCTGAGGAGAGGAGTGATAGAACAGCTTTGGTGGGCACCTGTTGTCCAGCCAGGGTCAAACGACCACATCCTCTCTTGTGAGAAGAGATGTATTTTGTGATTCAGTTGTATAGAAACACTCCGTTAAATTGGAGTTTTTCGGCTTTTTGCTACATAATCCTTCTTTTAAAAAGGGAGAGAGAGAGGGAGGCTTGGGTTGTAAAATTCAGATATTTTTTTACAATGATAAATAAATAAGAAAATAGGTAATAAGATCTATATTATGAAAGAGGAAATCAAAATGGGAAATAAAATATTGGCCCCCTTGCTTTCCTCATAGACAACCATCTTGGAAAAACCCTAGGAAGCCTGAAGCTACACCTAAAGGAGGCTTTAATGTATTGTGGATGCACTTAACTGCTCACATGGCCATGTGTTCAGTGAACAGACTAATGAACAATACGCGACAGAAGGAACTTTCACATTCATTACAAGAATGAAAAGACCAACACTTTGAATGATTCTACTAATATTTTAAAAGTCTAATGACAAACACAAGTTGAAGTCAATGTTCTATATTTCTCTATGTTACAAAACCCAAATAGCAGATTCCTTGTATATATCTGTACTGGGACCGTCTGATGGTAATCTGATTGTTTCTAAATTTGAAAACTCATCTTTGCTGGGAAATAAAAACAAAGTATCACTTCTTCTATCACCATAATTTTCATAGGGCTGCAAGTTCTAACACTACTGTGATTATTTCAGAACAGTTTATGTTCTCCTTATTACAGGTTGCAAACTTCTTAGTGAAGTATACTGATCAGCATTAATTAGAAGCATAGTAAAATACACTGTATAACATCATATAATTGTCTTTTTTTCCTACAGCACTGTTTGATTAATGAAGTACTCAAAAGAAGAAAAAATTATGTCGACATATATATCAACAAATTTAAGAGTTATTTCTCAAATTAGTAGCCCCTTATAAGACTAATTCTTTATTCTTTTGCATTAGATGATTACTTGAAAATGCATCTTCTTAATTTCATTAGTCATTTAGACGGTGTTATGTTAATTTAAAATTACCACAGGACACTATTGTTGTCCCAGACATTTGTGAAACTTCCCTATGTTTTTTCAAAAAACCAACCATATTCCACTATATAAGTTTGCTCAGACCAGCAGAAGCATCCTGCTATAGGATGGCTACTTTTACTTCAGTTCTTCTCAGGTATGGAGGCAATGAATTACAGACCACTAATATAAAAATCCTGATTTTATTTAAATATGTACGTTGAAAATATAACTCTATGACACAATTTACATCCAAATGAAATTTTCATGAATGGACAAACAACAGATTTGTGATTATGTTTGATTTGGTTTTTTTTTCCTATTACATGACTGCATCACCTATAAGAAAAAGCTACTTAAATGATGAAGTCAGGAGAGACAGAGGGTGAAGTTTGTAATTATGTGATCTCAAACGCTCTGACACTTAGAAAAGAACTTAGCAAGTTTCCTTCTCCTTGCAAAAATGCCTTTGGAGTGTAGTGATTAGTCTGTGTTTACCTGCATGTTACATTTATTTCAAAGCTCAGCTCACACTTCTGAAAAAAAAAGATGGTTTACTGTCTCGTAGTGAAAAGGTTTTACAAACCCTACCTTTTTGATTCTATCCACAGTTTTGATGATTTTTTTAACTAACATTATAACATCCTTATGATTTAACTATAAAAAATTTTTATGTAGTCACTTCTTTTCAGTTCTTTATTTTCCTCTTCCTCTCCTTTGCAAGAGAGTATTCCATGAATTAAGATACCTGATAATAGCACACATAACACAAGAGAATTTAAAGCCTACTTCAACCTTTGAGCCAAATGCAAATGAGAGATTACAAGGAAACCTGTCTTCCAATTGATCAGCTGTTCAATTAAAAAGAGGGTTACCAAGATAAATGTGTGTGCTTGTGTCTGTGTGCATATATGTATCAGAACATATATGCATATTTTAGTATGTGAAACACAGTAAAGAACAATTAACAGGGCTGTTTCATAGTTTTGTAATACTAACTTGAGTTCAAAGCCAGAAAATATTTTAGGGGCGTCTAAGTCTTGTGAAGAAGCCAAATATTTTTCTGGTACTTTGGTTTCCTTAATGAATTGGAAGTTACTGAGGCTTATTTTAATCATTTGTGACCTGAAACTGCAGTTATTAACCAGAATAAAATGTGCATAATGTGAGTTTCAACGTTTTGAGGCTGTCTGAAATGGAAAGGAAATTTTGTTACTTAAGATTTTGGCTCAGTGATGCTTAAACTATATTTATCTCTGCACACAGATATTAAATGACCCATGAATGAAGTTTCATTTTCATAGTAAAGGTGGGAGAGGATCTTACTGTGCCAGTCATGAACTCCACACTATCTTGTGTTTCCTAAGAAGATAGGTCTCAGTTGCATACACATTCCTGCATATCCAGCTATGAATACCACAGATGATCAAAAAGGATAAACCTCACCATTTAAATGCCTCATGACTGACCTCTTTAAAGCCAATAAATATTTAAAACACTTTCACAAAGGAATTCTGTTTTTTTGACATGAGTCTTTAACAGATCACCCAAATGGTGGATCTGTGAATCAGATTGGTAAACTGGAAAGTAGTTTCTACTTGCCAGGATGACAACAGAACTCAGTTTTCTGAAGAAACTGACAGGTATGGTCATGTGGCAGCAGTTCTGAGGGACCAAAGATATCAACACAACACATCTTAAAAAGCAACCTCCTCCAAGCACAAATACTGTGCATCTCAATGCTCAGGAAAACAAGTGACCAGAGTCTGATGCAAACAGGCAGCATAGAAGAGATGGAAGCAGGATAGGCTTCACACTAGTTACTTGACACTGTACTTGACACTTGCATCTGGAATACTGTGTACAGTTTTGGGCCTGACAATTCAAGAAAGATAACAAGCTAGAACAATTTCAGTGGAGGGCCCCAAGCTGTTTGGAAGCTGGAGCACTCACCTGGAGAGTGCTGAGATTCTAGTCTACTCAGGCTACATAACAGCAGTCTACCAGCAGGTATGGGAAGGCTATTAAGAAGACAGGACCAGAAACCTCAGACCTACTGAAGCAGGGAAACAAGATACTGGTCATAAATTACAACAACAAAGGTGTAACTGGCTATTAGGAAAAAAAAATTACTATGGGGATAGTCAAGGATTGTGACAGAGTGCCCTGGGAGATCACTCTAGGATATTTTTGAAACCTGATTAAAATAAATCCTGCACAATCTGGTCGGAATTCCAGATTTAACTTGCTTTGTTCAGGAAGTTGTACTGGAGACCTCCTGTGTTGCCTTCCAAACAGAATGACTGTGATTTTGTAACCTAAAGGTAACCCAAGACATGGGTGACAGATTTCAAATATCATTTAGAAAATCAACTGATAAAGTTCCACATAAGTTTTCATTTATTCATCCATGTCCATGCTTCTTTTTAATAACATTCTGTACTACTTCTGTCCTTGTTTTAATGCTTTGGAAAAAGGAATCAAGTTCTCCTAATGGTACAGGCATGGATTCCAAATTAATGTGTTCATATGCTGTCCTACCTCAGTTATTCCCAATTAAGAAGGCAGAGGAGTTGAGATTATCTTTTCTGAGTTCCTGAGGTTTTCTTTCTTGATAGAAAAAAAAAAAAAGAGGGAATGAGAAGAGCCAGGGGTTTTTTCTACCCCTACAAAATTGGAGCATCTCATTCCTTTATTTATGTAGAAATGAATTAGCTAGTATTTTGAACAGAATTTATCTTTTAATGTGAAGTTAAAACAAGCTTTCAGCTAGACAGAGCCCAAATGTGGTTTTATTGTTTTGTTGTTTTTGTTTTGTTTTGTGGTGCATTGGGGTTTTTTGTTGGTTGGTTTTGGTTTTTTATTGTTGCTTGTTTGGTTGTTTTTTTTCTGTTTTTTTCAGGGGTTTTGTTTGTTTGTCTTTTTTTGTTTTGGGGTGTTGGTTTTTTGTTTGCTTTGTTGGGAGGTTTTTTGATTTAGTTTTGTACATTTGTTGGTTGTTTGCTTTTTTAAAGTCCCTGAATCTATTTTTGCTTTAATTTCAGGTTCATACAAGATTAATATGCTAGGTATGTGGTTCTGTATCTAAATAATGTTTAATTTGGTCTTGAATGTAAAGACAAAAGTAAATTCACTTAGACTGACATGCTTCAAACTTGTTCACACAACAATGGTAATAAAGAACACCTCAGTACAAATGAAAATGGACAGAGTTTGCAGTTACTGGCAAACTAAGAACATGATTTGGCAGTGGAAAGATTCATCAGGAGCTAAGCTATTTTGCATTTCAGTGTCAGGTGTCAATGGCCCAGACTACCTATGCAATGAAGCTGAGTGTAGATAACTAAAACCATTAACAAAAAGTAATTAACAGATGCTAAACTGTTCAGGCTAAATCCTTCTGAATGAATGCCAGTTTGAAACTAGACAGAGTTCTGGCCTCCCCTTTTTAACTGTTTTAACTATTTCTGAGATAACAGTTTAAATTTTATGGACAAAACTTCCCAAAACACAAAAAAACCCCCACAGTTAAAGAAACAGAGAATTCCTTGGATGAAACAAACTATTAAAACCCAGTAATAGTCTTGAAGATTTTAGCCCAAATATCTCTCAGCAATTCCCCATCATTAATGCTTAGTCATTGAAATGAAGAAGACAAATCAATGCAACCCCAAAATTTTACGAACTACCCAGCTCAGAAAACACAGTAGGGGACACGGCACTATGGGAAATGCAATTACAGGAGCTTAGCCATGTTTCAAAGATGACTGTGTGTTCAGGAGCTGCTGAAGTATTAACCAAAACTATTAACTCCTTAAGTGTCAGAAACTTACTGCTTAAAGTATTGTGAGAAGTCAAACAAAACTTGCTAAATATAAAGGTGTCTATTCCGCCACTGGCACAACATCAGTAAAGACCAATGCTGCTACCTTTTGTGGTAAATGGTCAGAACTGTACCATGTTGCTTTAAGACAGTGAAGAATTGATGAGCTTGCCTCTTGCTTATCTTGCACCTGGCTCAAGTGACACCTAACTACTGAATGATAACTGGAGTGGAGGTCTCACAGCCCAATGTTATTTCAGTGAGACCCAGAAGAGCACCTGCACCTCTGTACCAGCCAATAGCCACATTCCCTTACCCATGAAAAACAAACCTTTTTATAAATCTAGTTCATTAAGGACATAAGGATGCACTGGAAGACCCTCTGATGAAGGTCAAACAACCTTTACTGCTGCCTCAGTACATGGAGGGCTGAAGTGTTTATTCTCTCTCTTTTGTCAACTGCAAATTCTGCTCAAAGCTAACAGAGACCCTCATTAGGCTTTATTAACATGTTAATTTGCACACCCCTCAGGATGTAAATGAAGGAGAACATGCCAAAGTCACCAAACTCCACCCATAACATTGAATTGTTCCACCCTCTTGGGACATGAAAAGGGGGCTTGAGGGCAGAAATGGCTGGAGGGCAAAAACATCTCTGGAGCTGGAAAACATCTCTACCTGCTCTGGATCGGGTCAATGGACTGTGTATCTCCTCTCCTGAAGGGACACCTTTCAGTGAGCTTTGCACTTCTAACTGCACTGGGGTACACACGGGAATATTCATTTATACGTACATGGTAATATTAGAATGTCTCTTCCTACACTTTCTGTCACAACACATATTAACACTCTTTTTATCATTTATCACTAGCAAACCTGAACCTGCTTTACTGTTCAATAAACCATACTATTCATGAAACTGGATCATGCAAAATTGTGGGATCCCAAACCCAGCTTTCAGCAAAAGGAAGCTCAGTAAATCTGAATCACAAACCTTTTAAAACAAGGCTGACAAATATCTCGTGATTCAAGAAATTTGGACCCTTGTCCAGAGACCTGTTGATGTGCAAACCAAAGATATAAACCTGGTTCCAAGAAGAATTAAGGAAGGACTTTTTGAGATGATTGTTAAAACCATGTCTAAACCCCTCTAATCCCTCTCTCCCACATGTAATCCTACTAGAAGAAAAATTAACTATTTGGAAATTGCAGTAAAAACTTGTGTAACTCCCCAATTAACATAGGTTGTCCCCTTCATTAACGTGTCCAGCCCCAGATGCCTTTAAAATAGTGTTCTCATGTTCAATAAACTATTCCAGTTCCCCCATATTGGAATCGTGTCTAGCTTTTATTTTTCAGACTGCCGCTCAAAATCCTTATTGAATATGATCAGACCTATAGTACTGGATTAGTAAACTGCATTATTTGTGCATCTCTCCTCATGAAAGTTCTTCTTTTGAACTCAACCAGATTTATTGTTTAACTGGCTGTAATCAGAAATTAAGCCCAGCCTCACCCAGTTCCTCTAATCTCTGAGGATCAGCTGGAAGGCAAGGGGGGTTATTTTCTGATAAATTCTTATACCCAAAAGGAAACACCCTGAAACTTTTAATCTTCCTTATCAGAACCTGTTGAACACATTACTTGACTGACTTTAGCAGCATACTTAATGGCAAAAACTTTTCTAACCTATCAAGTTCCATACATCTCTTATATGTGACAGTCTGAGAAGCTGTAACCATTCTTCTCTTTTCATGCAGACACCAGATGTGAATGTCATATTTCTTTATATTTTAAAGTTTTACCTAATCTTACCTAGGTTCTTATGTGACTACTCCCTGTTGAGTTTGAATCTATAATCTGTTGTTGCTCATGTTCTTTCTAAAGAATGAATTGCATAATGTCTGTAATAACAGTATATTCCTCAGTTTCTCTGTTTGACTTGAGCCTTATTTTGAATGTGTTGTTATGAAATGATGTATCCTTTGTTCATTTTTCATTAAGTAAACAAGCACTTATTCTCATGATCCTTTTTTAAAATAATTTAATGCTTTCACAACACTGCACACCATATCTTTGAATATTTTGAAGAGCATAAATTTTGCATTTGTTTCATGTTCTTTCTTTTTTCTTTTTTTTTTTTTTTGACATTTTGCTATTGGTTGAATAAACTATAATTTCCCCAGGAAGCCTCATTCTTTTAAAATTAATCACCAAGTTTTCTTTTCTGTCACAGTACAATTCAAACTGAGATAAACAGCAAGAGCACATAACTCTTTTTTTTATACTTATGTGCTGTTAGCAGTTGCTCTTTGAAGCAGTTGCTCTTTTCCCTGTTTGTAAAATCTGTGACACTAATAAAGCATTACACTACATATGACTGTACTGTGAGCTATGAATCCCTCTGAAACAGAGATATAAAAGCTACAGATATACATTCAAACAAGGACATATCTGAATAATTCTAGAAATTACTTAAAGTGTATTTGGGAAAGTACAATGGTAATTCAGTTTATTCTTTAAAATAAAGCCATACACCAAGCACGTGTTGCTGTAAATTGTTGCCCAGAATTCTTCAAGTCAGAACTGATGTTTCATTTTGATTTTTCCCCCATTCAGGATGAAGAGAGAAAAAAAAATAGCAAGGGTAGGTATTAAGTGTTAATCTTAGGATTGATTTAATGAAAGGGGGAGTTTTCAAAGGGATAGAGGAGATGCGTGTTGGTGGATTGGCAAACACATCCAAAGTGTCACAAGGAGACACTAGGCAATTCTGTATGAGTGATCTGGAAATTCTTTTAGAGTCTGACTCCAGGGTAATTTCGCTCTTTCTCTGTTATATTTTCAAGGTGCAGGAGAAAAGTCTAGCTATATACCAGTAGCTACTGTACCATTAATATAGTGTTTTCTTTCCTATTAGTTCAAAGATATTCTTTCCTTAATAGCACAAATTTGTAACCACATTTTGAGTTTCCTATATATAACCTAAAGACCACTTTTACTAGCCAGGAAGAAGCTGATTTGCCCCTATGCCAAATCTTGCTTCTAAATATAAATAGAGGGGTCTTCTAACGAGGTTCCCACATGTTCAAGTTTCAATTCACCCTATTATAAATGGTATTTTTAATGACATGTTATTAAACTAGCCTAATAATATCCATATATTTATACAAAAATACCTAATTTTCTAATTGAATATATGATGAGTTCTAAGCAGTAGTAAAGGCCAAACTATAATATAGTCAATGTGTTAAAATTAATTAGGTTATAAATAGTATTTGTTTTTAAGTGTTGTTTAGTAATTGCTGAGAGGCTTGCATTTCCATAATACCTCAGAGAAAAGATCATGTGAGCACTTTATACATGGTCCAAACATGCAAAATAATCTGCCAATGTCAATACCTGCTCTGCTGTCTTATTTTTGCTACTGTCCTATTTTAACCAGGAAACATTATCCAAGATCAAACTAAAGAAATACATATCTACTCATAACCAACAAAAGAAATACAGCATGTTAGTATCCAATGATAAATTCCCATGTGTGCAGATGTGTTTCTGTAGTGCTGTGTTCATATCATTAGCTTCTGCTGGAGAGGTGGGGTTTTGTAGCTGCAAGTTCATGTTGCCTTCAGGAGTCACTATCAGATCCAGCACTGAAGAACTGAGCATATGAGGAAATAAAAAAAAAAAATCAAACAACTTTTCTTACAAAAAGTTCATAAAACATCCAGATGTTATGACATTTCAAATAAATTACACTTTTTTCAAGTCGAAAATATTTTTCCAACAGGAAATATCTTCATAGTAATAAAAATTTTAAATTCTTCAAGAACTATGTTTTTCATCCATGCAAGTTCTTGCAAAATTAAAACAACTTTTAATGAATTTTCCTAAACATTGCTGTTGGTGTTTAAATTGTAGTTTAGCAGTTTTTTCAGCTGCTGCTCTGAAGTGCAGAATAACTCTGGTAAGAGGCAGAAATGCTTTGGTAGTAACCATGAGAGTCAACATTTCTAAACATTAATTTGTGTTTCTTTAGCCAAGGGGTGATTCCAGCATGCACAATATCTGATTCACTGATGTTTCTTACCTGCGCATCAGAAATCAGTTTTCAACAGAGTTGGTTTCAACTTTTCACTTTTGCAAACCACACACATAGCAAAACCTCAGCTCACAGTCAAGATGATGTCATGGCTTCTCAGGAACTATTATCTTGCTCTAAATAGGCATATTGATTTCAGAGGCATTTAATAGGTAGAGAGCATTTGATCAAACCAGTAGCTTAAATTTAATTACTGTCTTCCTCTTAAGGATGTGTAACCTAGCACAATGTAAAGTCAAATACCCAGTCCTCTGGTTGGTTTTTTTTGGTTGGTTTTTTTTGTTAAATGTGTTCAATATTGTTAAGCCCTTCTTCTGCATGTTTCATCTATAAACAGATGAATATAAAACGAACTTAATATATCACTAGTGACAGGTTCAAGAGAACCCTGCAGTTCTTTTTAACTGAATGCTGAATGAATATGGTTAAACATGTAAAAGGAATTTGTTAATGAGGGTGTATTATTTCTCTGAATTGTTTGTAACCTTTGCCATTCTTTTGTGAATTTTAATGAAAATCCAATGCTGGCCTTGCCACAGTGAAATCAAAACATCAAACTCTAATCAGTATAACTTTATCTTGCTGGTGTTTACCTGTTTTGTATGTGCTTCAATTTTTCTTAACTCAAGAGAAGCCAAATTTGAATACTTATGTATCTGGTTTGAGATGGGCAACTCCTGCTGCTGCAAACAGGTAGAATGAGATTCAACCCTTTTTAATTACCCAAAGTTGGCTCACCCTACAGGCAATATGACTAAGTTCCAGTAAATGGAGATGTAGGCTCAACTCTGTTGCCTTCACATAGGCGCAGCCTCTAATTGTCTTTCCATAAAGGTATGGATCTGCTGTAGGTCCTGTCTTTTTTCCACCAACCCTGCAAATATCTCAGGTATCCAAGGGTATTTCACACACCTTTAGATGGTATCATTTAGGTAAACATTTCTACCCAATGTTAAGAGAGCTTGAATACTTAGCAAATGTACAAATATCCTCACATAAACATTTGAATATCATGTCGCTCATAGGAACTGATTCCCATTTCTTGAAATCAAAGTTATTTTGCCATGGATTTCAGTTAGTTCAGGATTATTTTTCTCAAAGTCCAGGATTGTTATATCATCAGGCTTATCAATTGAGAGCAAATCATATAAAATTACACAAAATATTTTGGGGCCAAAATTGGTATTCAAAGGAATAGACAGTGGCTGATAAAGATTACTCTGCCCAGAGGTCAACTTCCTTTCAAGATTTGTAGTTCTATCATACTATAAATACTAAAAAAAAAAAAAAAATCTGTATTTTTTTCAGACAACATTTTAAACCTAATTGATCATATTGCTCTTCTGCTTTTTTGAGTATGGGCAAGTAGGATAGAAGACAACAAGTAATCTCTTGGTTAGAAAAATGACTCTATAAGCAACACATTCACCAAACGGAGTTTCACTTCCACCTCTACAGAGTGTTCTGATGATAGGACACTAAGTGGAAAAGTAAAATTTATCATAATTAATCACCATAAAATCTTCCTTGAGGCAGAGCTATTCTCATTGAATTAACTTCCTCTCAAACTTGATTCCTTCCAGTTATTAACTCATGATGCTACTGGGTGGTTCCAATGAGGGCTCTTTGGCTGTTGTTGAAAAGTGTTTCAGTGGTGGACAGAATCTGTGCAAGTTGCATTCACATTCTTCTGTATTAGCTGCCTCATACTTTCCTCCCTGTTTGGCTAAAACTCCACTTTAACCAAGTTTCATATTTTATTGGGTCTGGCTGAGCTGGAGTTCATTTTCCCTTAACAGCCCTCACTGTGCTGTGCTTTGCATTGGTAGCCAGAAGGGTGTTGATAACACACCGGTGTTTCGGCTACTGCTGAGCACAGCACCAACACTGTAACATTCCTTCCTCAGTTGAGGGCAAGATCCTGGGAGGGGACCCAAGTACACCAGTTGATCCAAACTGACAACATAATGTCAGCTCAGACATAAAAGCTAAGGCAGGGAGCAGGAAGGGAGGCATTCATTGTCTCCAGTGGCTGCCTGCTGAAGAACTGTCACGCGTGCTGGAGCCCTGCTGCTCGGCAGTGTTCGACCATCAGTGCCGATGGGAAGTAAAGAATAAACCCTGCTATCTTTAGCTTTGCTTTTGCGCGTGAAAGGTTTTGCTTTGCTTTTGCTTTAAATAAACTGCCTTATCCCAACCCACGAGTTGTTTTTCCACCTTACTCTCTCCCCTGTCCTGCTGGGAAGGGGAGTGATAGAGCTGCTGGGTGGACACCTGGCGTCGAGCCAAGGTCCGCTCACCACACATACAAACACTTCTTTACAAATATTAAGTCACAACAAACTGTTAAACAGGTTATTGTAGTTTTAGGATTAAATCATGTTATACAGATCCAGAAAGATGCCTTTTTTCCTAAACACTTAAAGCTGAAATAAAAGCTTCTTATATGTAACCTCCCTTTATTCCAGGGAGAGAAAAAGCTTTGTAAATTGAACAAGAAATGTTTTCAATAGAAGCAATAATGAAGCATGGCTTCCTCTGATTGTCCATTTCATTTCTGAACTGCAATGTTACATTCTTCCTTTACAGCATTTTAAGCTTTCTTCTGTACTCTTTTCTGGGATTCTGCCAGTTTTGCACACACTAATTTGGTCAGTTAATAAGAAGTGCTGATTGCCTGTCTGCCCTCTGCTCTTCGCCTCTGTGTAAACTCTACAAAACACTTCACATCTCAACAGCTGATATGTCAAACCAAGGACTGTGACCCTGTACAGACTTTCTGTGGAAATTCAATATTTTACAGTATGCTCCACTGCCCAATCCAGTAAATGTTCAGTAGCTTTCTGAAATTCTAAGGGGAGAAAATAATGGAGCAAATGGATAAGAAGATACTTTTATATTATGATACATAAAAATTATGGCTGCATAAGTCTTATTTTCTTTGGATTCTAGAATTAATTTTTACAAAGACACTTTTTTTTTCCTAAAAAAGATGTGAAATGTAACAGTGGATAACCTTTTAAAATCTTATTCTATATTGGACCAGCTTGTATCTCTAAAGAAATTTCTTTTTCTTCCTTCTCTTTTCTAGAGGCTACATTTAGCTGCTCAGAATTCAGGAGTTATGAATACCCTTAACTTTTTCAGATTACATAAAAAAATATAAACGTACTAACTAAATTTGCATTGGGTCCAATATTCTTTGACTGTGACTCAATTGTTTAGACATATATAAAACTGATGTAAAATGCTAGCAAATCAGAATCTTAGTACTGGACACTCAATTTTCTCTTATTTTTACACAATTATATAGATGTAATTTTTCTTGAGTGGTCTTTGTGGAAAAAAAGATATCCTATATATAAATATTTGTCTTGCAAAAATAGTTGGCATCAACCTGTATAAATATTTGAGAGCAACAGTAGAACACACTAATACATTCTGAAACACCTGAGCTTTACAGTTATTTCTGAAAGGCTCAGTGGTCTACTGGTGAATTTCAATTCCTAAGGATATGTTTCAAGGTGCACTGGAGTAAAATTATTATTTTTAAGTGGAAAAGTATGCACATGTTTCAAAACACACTTTATAATTTCTAGCATACACATCAAAGCTAAAAAAGCCCACTCCTTTTAGTGTGATTGGCATTGAATTTTCAGAAAAAGTACTGTTCGTCTCCACCGAGTCCAAGTTCTTTTAAAATGCTTCCCTTATGAATCATTATTTCAATATACAGTTGGCATTAGCACAGTGTTTATTTTCACTGGAAGCAGAATTATTTATTTTTTAATTGGGAAATTATATATTGTCACTCTGACATTTCAAAAGAACTTCGACCCATGAATAGTGGCTAGTGTAGATCTGTACAGTTTTAATATTTGAAACTTAGAATTGTTTTTCATCTTTAACAGAAAAGAAATGAACTGCAAGTCCAGTACAAAAAGAAGAATATCATTCATTCATTCAAACACCCACAGTCTGCTGGAGAGTTTCTGAACAAAGTAATGCAGATAAGCACATTTAAATACTGTGGTCAACCCAGGTTTTCACATTAACATGGCCCATACTGCCTGAGACTTACTTAGTGACTGAGCTAGAAGCATAGGGATCAAATACGTAAGTTCCAGTTACTTCTTCTGTGTCTATTCAGGACATGAATTTTGAGTATTATATAGCATATAATGAAAAGGCAGAAGGATTTAACTTACTTGAGTAATCCTATTTCCTAACATTCATTATCAGTAACTTCACAGCTGCTGTATGGCTTACTTATTAAAATAAAAATTAGGAGGAGAAATCTGTTGATGTCAGATTTATTCAGAGTGGCAAGATTTACCACCTGACATATCTAGGTAATTAGAGGGGAGCTTTAGCAGAAGGTTAGAACTCAGATATCAATAGAGAGTTTATTGCTTGTCATGCTGAAATGAGTCTTGGCCAGCAGAAGGAATTTTCTCAGTAATGTTCTACACTGACATTATGCAGAGATGTTCAAGTAATTTCTCTTTTTAGAGTTCTCATTTTTAACTCCAGATAATCATCTTCCTTTATTCTGTCTGTCCCTGAAACATCAGTTCATTAATTAATCCTTAACTAGGGAAAAACAGATGAATGATTAGAGAGAAGCACACTTCTTTCAGAGGAGGCATGTAGGTGAGGGCAGATTTCTGAACAGAGATCATATTGAATGCATGCTTTTCTATTTTACTAATTTGGAAGCTGCATCATTAGTGACTTTTTTTTCATTATTCTGTTTTTCTTTTTTTCCAAGACAGATTGCTTTTTAAAAAATTGTTTACCCCATAGTACACCTATTAGTTGTCCTTGTGGAAAGAAGAAGAAAGAAATCTGAGTTGGTTTGAAATAGGCTTCCTTGCTGTATACTACTCCCTCTTTGGAGAGTGATGTCCTAAAGAATAGAGTTCTTCTAGGTGCGTATTCTTAAACAGATATGTTAACAAAATGAGGAGAATATGGGCAAAATACTTGCAGGAAGAACAGTCTGCAGTTATACTAGAGATAATATTTTGTCTAAACACAGTCTTATGCATTGCTTTGTGGAAATGCTATTTAGCCTCAGGTGTTTGTCACTGGTCTTTCCATTAACACACAAACTATTGAACTTGATGTAACAAAGCCCCCCTCATGCCCTGCTGCCAAGCTTACCTTTCGTTCTTATCTGACAGGCAGGTTTCATTCTATCTTTTTGTATTCAACCATGTCATTTACTGGTGCTTTCAAAATAAAGCTTATAGATGACAAGAGCATCATCTTTGATATTCAGGTAATCAGAAAAATGGATGATAATGCTTTCATGTTGATTTTCTTCCCCCAGAATAGCAGAGCATTTGTCACCAGCAGGATTTAAATGTGTTTTTTATAAAAAAATATGAAACTTACATTTAATCCTCTTTCTCCAGATAAGCATCTAATTCCTACTGCAAAAGTGAAGAAAATTATAAACTAGCAAAACATTTTGTTGTTTTCCTGGAGGGAACAGTATAATAGTGATGGACTCAGAATGGTAATAGAGTTTTCTTCAATATATAATTCCTGAATCTCCCCTGTGGTTCTATTCAAACATAATAAATAACATTAGCAAACAAAATAAGAGAGCGATAATGAAAAGTGAATTAGCAATCATTTGGACAGCCAGCTGTTTTGGGTTAGTGTGCATGCCAATTTCTGGAGACATTCCTTCTAGTTTATTTGAATATACTTAGTTTGTCATCCTGTCATATGTTTGCAGTGTAGCATACAACAGAAACAGCAGAGAGTCTGTGAGTGTTTTTGGACTGCATTTCAGCATCCTCATAGCTTACTCACATCACGCAATATCTGATAAAGACTGATTTGTCTTAAGAGTTCACAAAAAGGAAGGAATTTTTCTGTTATTCACCTCTTCATTGACACTGCTCTTTGGCAAAAAGAAATTTAGTCTTTGAATTAGCAAGGTTTGGTGTAGTGGAGTGGGAAAGATTGTGGAGTGTTTTTTGAACACTTATTCTTCACAAATAATAATTCCAGTGTATTCTTTTGTCTCCAGCCCTACTCACTGGTAACTTTTAGGAGTAATATTTTTTTCTGGTATAAACTTTCTGATCAGGTCAATTGGGGCTTGTTTTCAAGTAGCATAAATAAAAGTTATATGGAAATGCTCCTTAACGAGACATTTTTTCTGATCAAAATAGAAATGTGTTCCATCTGTCACGGCAGTAAATAAAAGGCTGATGTTGAAGAGGTGTTATGGGTTTTTTAACTGTAAATGTTCAGGACTTTTAAGGGTCTGTCTAGTACTGTCCATTTAGGAAAATACTTCTAACTCAAAGATAGAAACAGTGATATGGTTCCTAACATGAAGTTAGGAATACAGAAATACAAATTTGAGTGGGAATCCAATGAGAGACAACTCATAATTTCCCTTTCCACTCTCACAGTGTTTCTTACAGTAGGTAAGAAACGACACATGATCTCACAAAACAGACATACAAAAATAAATATGTTCATACACACATATCTTTTACACATTTAAAGTAGACTGCCTCTAAGTACAAATGAACATTAAGAAGCAGGTTAGTTGCAAAATGGTAAAGTTGGATATATTCAGGTTCAGATATATCCTTTTTTACTGGTAGAGGTGTTCAATTTTCAAGTATAATATAAGTCTACTGCAGAGCTGAGTCTACATAACTGCCAATGAAGAAATATGAACATTATGAACTTAGAAGATCTATGTTGAAATTTGGACTCTGTGTTGTCCTGGTTAAGATGTCCAGCTCCTAGAGTTGACAAACATTGTATATTCAAGTTCTCTCTCCAGAAACAGAAATTAGTTTCTTCTTTGTGGACTTATTGACATTCATTAAAGCAAAGAACCTACTTCTCACTTCATGATGAGCTGTGGTTTAGAGATAGTATTTGCTTCTGCAGATGAAACAGAACTTTTTTCTATAGCAACAGAGAGAATATTACACAAGATAATCTATTACATGCTAATGCAGGAAGACATGGTATAGACTGTAGTCTGAGGAGTATCTTATCTCTTCACCTGTTAATTAACATATGAACTGGAATCATAGGAGAGGCCAGATGAGAAGTATGGTCCATTCTATGTCTCTACATCTTTCCAGCACAATTTCACTTTTTTTTTTTTTTTCCTCATTTTAAGTCAGGAGTCATATACTCTACAGCACATTACATTGGGAGATCTAACAATGAAAGAGGAGCATAAAAAGTGAGCAAAAAGAATGCTGAAAACATGTTCACAATTAGGCCAGGAAAGACTGACTACAGGAAAAACCAAAAACTGATGTAAGAAAAAAATAAATTAGAAAGTTGTTTTCTGTGAGAAAGCAAAAACTGGAAATTATTCCTGTCAGTAACATTTAAATTTTCAATAAATTAAACTTTTATTTTTAGTAAAAAATGTCAAGAGCAACAATAAAATCCACAATGCAATATTAAGTTCCATACATAGTTGCATTATTTTAGAGAAGAAAAAGGCAATAATTCCTTTTAAATGATCTAATACAATTGTGACTGGAACAATGAATTTATTTGTAGGCTTCTCACTAGTAGAGCAATGAAGTGCATAGAATTTGATCCCCTGAATTATCAGAATACTCACCAATAAATAGGAAGATTCATATGTAGATTGCTATAAATACAACAATTAAAAAGAAATTGAAAACACTTTTTGTACTATATTTTCTTTATAATGCTAGGAAAAAAACTTGGGATTACATATCTCTGATGTTTTAAGGTATTTCCAGAATATTTCTTTATCACAGTGACCATGGTGACACCTGTGATGTTTTAGTTCATTTTACCCCTTAGAGGTAAAATCTATAAGAATAATTTATGAACAAAACTGACAGTCAAAACAAAACTTCCTTCAGTACCACATACAGGCAGGCAAGCAGAAGGGTATAACAGGATATAATTTAGGACAATCATTGGGTTCATCATGCAGAAAAGTGGTGAAACAATCAAATAAATTTTTGATGGATGTGGAAACAGGAGAAGTTTTTGCAACCTTTTAGAAAGTTCAGAATTTGAGAATGTAATTAAGGAAAGTTAAGTACAGATTTAAGACCAAATCATAATTGCCTGTGTTAATAACTTAATTGAATTAGATTTTTTTCTTCCATTTCCCTAAACCTTCCTCAAGTCATCAATTCAAAGCATACTGGTACCATAAAAAAAAGATAAATAAATTATATCTATATTTATTTTAATTGTACTATGCATCCCCTGAACAAAAGAAAGTAATTTGTGGGAATTTTTCAAAGGAAAATAAATAATTAACTTGAAGGAAATGTAGAACACCCTTTAAAAAGGGATATACTTGAATCAAGACCCTTCTAATGTTTTTCTAATTTCAATTTTATTTGCAATTTTTATATATATATATACAACTATACATTCTAAATTACTGTCTTATGTAGCTATATTTTGATCTGTAGATTGAAATTTATACCAACTAAACAGTTCTGATAACTAACAAAAATAACACAAAAATGATTGCTATAAGTGTATATGGAAACAAAATAATTGCTATATATTGTTTTTTTAAAATATTTTTATTTTCAAACAAGCACAATATTTTATGACCTGCTGTAGTAGAGAACTTGTTAAAGCTGGCTTGTTAAAATTTAGCATTGTAACATCTAACTAGGTGACCATCACCTGGTCATGCAATCGAATACCCTGCATTAAATGTCTAAGTTCCCAATAGGGTAAGTAAGGAAAGCCAAGAAACAGAGCAGCATGATAAGCAGGAGTCTGTCTGGTTCAGAAATCAATGTCTTCAAGGAAGAAAACTCCACCGTGCTTTCTTTCACAGTTTTCCACTCAGAGGCACGTAACCATTGACTGTTTAATTCGCAAAACTGATGGGAAGAGAGGCCAAAGAAAAACAGCTGTGAACACATTCAAGTGATGGCTTCTTTCTCACTTTGTCCTAACACAAGTGCAATGGGACAGATGATCTGTTCCAGTATCCTCACACACATATACAAACACCCCCCCCCCAAGAGGAAACACTTGAGCATAATGTCAGAAAATACTTCTACAATGAATTTTTTTTTTCCTAGTGTTTCTGGTTTTGTGCAGCTCTGGTTTTGTGCAGCTTCTTGAATTATGAGTTCATATTCCAGCTGACCTCTGTACTTGCCTTTGTACTGAGCAAAACTGTGACAGTGAATGCAAAAGTTGTTAACAGCTGACAGTGCTACTTACTTCTTCACTTGATTTCATCAGTTTTTACTACTTGTGAAACTGTGCTTTTAGTGATGTTTCTGCAAGAAATCACACATACTCTTCAGTCAGCAGTTTTGAAGCAGTGGAAGATTCTAAAATACTGATACACATGTATCACATATTGCAACCTGATAGTCCTACATAAATAACAATGATGTTAATAAAACAGTGCAAGAATGAAATTGAGTTGAAAGGTTATTTGACAGACTCCATTGCATACACTTTATCAAAAAATATTATCCATTTACCTTCTAATCTTTTTGTTCATTTTTGTCTTAGTTTGCATTTTTCCATTTGGAATTCCTGACTGAATAAGAGATGGTAAGGAAGCAGATCATAAAGTAATGCAGTTAAAAAATAACTATACAAATCTAGAAACAAAGTTAATAGTCAGAGACTAGATGTCGAAATTCCTTCACTGAAAGTAATATTCATGGGAAGAACAAAGTATCTATGCTTTGACATGCTTTTGTACTTTATTAGAAGTATTAATCTACCTAAGAACTATAAATAGACACAATACAAATTTTCCATTTAGCTTGACTAGATATACTTCTATACTAGTTTTGTGTACCAACTACAGGTGAAACATCCCATATTATATTTGGCAGCCACTTTTGTGACTATTGCATAGCAAGAATTGCCTGATAGAAGCTGGTGTGAAATTGTTCATAAATTCAAAAACTACGAAGAAAGTACACCAGTGTAGTAAAACCCCGTAAGTGATTCTCAAGAGTTTTACAATCACATTTGCTACTCCTCAGAATCAACTGCTAGATAGTCAGTGCAGTCATTATATATCTCTAGGAAGTAAAAGAAACTTCTAGTAGTCTTTAACACATGCTGCTGTATAAGATAATGTGAAAAGGACTGTGTACTGTCACTCATTGCCTCTGTTAACCATCATAACTCCAGACAATTACTGAAGTGTGAGTGTAAGTTAACTTCCTAGAGTGCTTTGTCCTCCTGATCACTGTGCCTGTCTGTCTTGAAGACCGTAAGCTGTATCTTGTGTTCATGGAAAACAGCATGATGGGACCTAATTTTTCTTACTATTTGTAGGAGGTATCATCATACAAGTTAAAGCATTACTATCAAGTAGAGCTTATGTCATATAGTTAAATGATAGATAACCCTGAAACATAGGGGAAAAAAAGGATTAAGCCAAACCTGATCAACCAAATTAATTTTATTATTATTATTATTATTATTATTATTATTATTATTATTATTATTTTATTATTATTTTCCTTATGAATTTTTGAATGTCACTGATGGATGCAGAAAATCTGGTGATAAAGCTCACGGAGTCACAACTTCTAAGACCCCCAGGTCTTTCAAGAGCAGGTGATCCAGTCTCTCCTGGGGCTGGATACTTCTCAGCTTTCATGTTATCAAGCTGATTCATGATTTCCCTGTAGATTTAGATTTCTTGGATCTCTGACAAGTTCACTCTTGTGATTTGTATATATTTTGCCTTAATGAGGTTTTTTGTAAATATGTGTTTTGGTACCATGTTTCTAGTCAACTTTAAACTACACTTTATGATTTCTTAGACTTTCTTAAAAAGGTCTGTGCACAGAGTGAATTTATTCAGTGAAGGTGTCCAGAAGCTCCAAAGGGTACAACTGAGCATAGGTATGTGTAACTTTGAGGAACCTGTTTTGTACAAAGAAAATGCCTTTCCATATTGTGCTGACTGAAATAAACCAAAATATTCAGGAAAATCAGCAGCAAATAGAAGATAATTTGCTATTTCAAAAAAAAAAATACTATCTATAATAGAATTGACAATATTATGCAAAAGTAGATTTCAGTGAAACGAGATCTCTAGATCACTAATTATCCACATCTGTGCTTGCACAGAACTTTGCAGAGCGTGAAATAGGGAACATACCCCATGTTCATACAGTCATAGAATAGTTTGGGTTGGAAAGGAGTTTTAAAGGTCATCTAGTCTAACCCCACTGCAATGAGCAGGGATAACTTCAACTGGATCAGTTTTCTCAGAGCCTCATCCAACTTGACCCATCCAGCCTCTGCTCTGCACTGATGTGGCCTCACCTTGAACACTGTGTGCAGTCAAGTTTGCCCTTCATTTTAATCCATTTTAATCCATATCCATCTGTTAGTTCACACTCATTTTCTACAGCAAATGAAAGATGCAGCTGACAGAGACTTTGGCATCTTGTTTCTGATAAGAAGCACCTCTTCCAGCAGGCCCCTTGTTGGCCACTTTGATATTCTTAGGATGATCCCTGGCTTTGTCTTGATTCAGGCCAAATCACATATTACTGAGCAGTTCCTCAGCACCATCCAGGAATTACCACTGATCAGGCTATTTTTGCACATAACTGGTCTGTGCTGTAGCTTGTGAGATGTTAATGATCTAGACACGGGCCATGTACTTCTACTTATTCCAGTGTCAAAGATTCATCGTATTTTATTCACAAACATAGATGTAGCTTCAGGATCATTTGTGATTACTAATCTATCTTAAACTTAGGTGCATGTGGCCTGACATCAGCTCAAGCATTTACTCATTTCTGCTTATGCAGTCTGATGCTGCTTCCCTATGTACTGTTTTTATGTGACTTCAAGTGAAATCAGCAGAGACTGACAAGGAAGCAGAGATCTGTGTAACCTGACACACGAAAGCCTTTAGGCTAAAAAACGCAATACAGAAGGGAATTTTTCCGTAATCCCATTTACTCGGTGTCATGGAGGTCCAAAACTGGTGAATTATCTTGGCAAGTGAACTTCCACACTGTCAGAAAGACACGGATATTTTACCACCAGTGGCTAGCCTCATTACACTCCATTTCTGTAGAGGATTATTTCATTCCAGATGGTTCCCTGGAGCACACACTCTCACTCATATGCCCTTGCAGAACAAAAATGGCAGCCAGGTGCAAGGGGAAGTTCCTGAGGCTCTTGCCACCTGCCGCACTATTCCCAGTTTAGCCTCTTTTTTCAACTGTAATCATTATTAAACAGCCAGGGACATTTTAGTGACTTTTCATTCCAAAGGCGTTGATACCTACCTTACATTACTGAGTAATTCTATATTAAAAAGCAAATAAATAAAAAAAAATCCTGTGAAATGTTATACTACTGTCCAAGGGATTTGGTCCAGAGTAGTGTAATGCTAATGGGGATTTTAAATCTCACAGTATCTTGGAGACTAAAGGAATTGTGCATCCTACTGTAGACTAAGGAAGCTAGAATCATATAAACAAAAACGGTCTGGCCAGAGAACAATTTAAGAGGTTTTACTCAAATATTTCAAAGAAACAAGCAACAGTAATTAATATTTTAGGATCCCAGGGGTAGGGCAAGAGTCTGCCCCTTGTGGGTAGGTGAGTTAGAAGCCTGGAAGGGTGTGGGTCTCCACGGGAGACTGATTAAGGTCACTGAGGTACCTTGTTGCTCTCAGGGTCCTGACATCTCATACCCTAATGTACAAAAAGAATTTTCCTCACACAATATATAAATTCTAAGAGGGGACTTTCAGCTCCGATATACTTGAGCAATACTCAATTGCATATAGCAACACTCACTGTGATAAACTTTTAGTGGCTTTGACATCTAACAAAACATTGAAATAAATTGAAAATACGTCTCCTGGAGTAATTAATCCACCTGCAGAGGCTAAGAACAAATTTCTGCTTTCTGTGGGAACCTATGTAACAGAACATACAGTGTTACACACTGCTAAATCTCTTTTCTTCTGACAGATGTGTTATAGTTGCCTCTCCTCCCTCCACCACAAGCCACCTTGTATATGCTGATGGGATTCAATTTATCTATATAAAACTGTCTGAAAGTGGGTTTCTAGTTTTGAACAATCTACTAGATTCTCCTTATATTTGTTATATAGAGGGATAGATCATAGCATCATTCAACAGTTTGCGTTGGAAGGGACCTTTAAAGGTCATCTAATCCAACACTCCCTGTGACATCCTTAATTGGATCAGATTTCCCAGAGCTCCATCCAGCCTGACCCTGAACGTTTCCAGGGATGGAGCATGGATTTCTTCTATAAAGAAGGAGACTTTCCATACAAGCCTATTCTAAGGGAGATGATTAAAAGATGGACAAAAATGCAGTCTAACTCTGACGTCCTAGCTTTTGTAGCCACTGAAGGAACATACTAATGAGCTTTCTAGATAGCTAAAGTTAGCTGCAAAAAGCCCTATGCCAATAAGGAGAATGCTCTCTCAGACTGCTCAATAAATAAATGTTACCTCTTGTCAACAATTTATTACATAAAGGAGAACCTTTCCCTTTAAATGTAGTATTCTACTTTCAACATATCTCAAATGTTCTCTCCATGAATGTTTTAAATGAGTTATATTTTTATTTTACTGTGTAGTAGTCACTTTTTTCATATTTTTGCCATGATAAACTTGTACTGGAAGGAAGAAAAAAATGTTTCTTATCATTTTAGTAAGTAACAGTCAAGTAACTACAAGTAACAGTCAAAATACAAATTAGTTGCAAAACAGAGTGGATCTTTATATCAAACATGGTATGGTTGTATTTGATGGGAAAGTACTGGATTGACAAACCAGAGGGGCCTATGGCACTTCACATTTTATGTACACATAGTTTTAGGATAGGTATTTATACTGACTACATATACTGAACTATACCACTAGGTACAGCACATCTTAGCCTCGGTTTATTGCCTTATAGATGTAACAGAATAAAAGAATATCTCCCATAGGAACCTAATTTATGACCTTAGAACACTCCTTTGCAGCAGGATTCCCTTTTTTAATATAAATATAAGCAAATCAATGCACAGTCAGTGTACAACGTAAAAGCTTACAACGAGGTGGTGTGGAATCTTCCCTAAGAATATAATAATTCATTATTTTTCACAGAGAAGGGTACAAAAACAAGATGCTGACAGAAGGATCATGGTTCCTGTGAGATGATAGAGCTAACAAATCTTTAAATTGACTGAGATGTCCTGTGAGAATCACGATTACAATACTCTGGTCCATGGGAAACTACCTTAATTACTGCTTAGAAGTTTAGAAAGTTTTACCTTTTTTCTTTTTTTCCTGATTTTCTTTTCAGGGCTTCTCCCAGTAAACAGTTTAATATGCTATTAGACTGATGATGAGTCATATTTACTGACAGACTTCTTAATCATAGATAAGAGCACGGTATTGTTTTCTTACATCACAGAAAGGACAGCAGTTATCCAAGCATGTCATGGTTCTACATGATTTGTCCTATAGTGAAGATATGATAAAGGATTAACGATTTCTGCAGCTGTACTTAAGGACTTATTATATAATTTGAGATTTTAGCATTATGTTTTCAATGTTTGGACTAATCTTTTGTCCATTTGCTTACAAATCTTGCTTTGTTTCTATAGTGAGGCTAAGAGGGCTACAGTGCCATTTCTTTAATTACAGCACTGGATTTTTTCCATTTGATAGTTTATGAAGTTAATATCAGACCAATGTACCTATTGTCCAATGCAAACAGGATTAAAGTTCTGCTGTGCCTCAACAATAAGACCTTTCCTAAACCTCCCTCCAGAACCCACAGTTTTCCCAAGGTTCACCAGGATTTTGCAAATTAAATTCTGATTATGACCTTACATAAGACCAACATTTCCTCTATGCAAGTTTCAAAAAATCCATCTCAACACTTCAGCTCTGACCTTCTCTCTCAGTGAAAGAAAGAACATTTAAAAAATGTTAAGCAAATACCATGTGAAAATATGGGTGGTTTTTTAGCTTCAAATCAGGCAGAAAGTTGGAGCTTTGACTTTCTGGGATGACTTTCTGTAGGACAGAAAATGAAACTCAGATGAGGCTCTCCAGTTGAATTAAACACAAAGGTAAGAATTTTAATTTTTTTTTATTTTTATTTTTTTTTATTTTGCTTGACAACATGCCTGTAGAACAGAAGTAAAATCCTTTGCTCTATTTCCATGCTCAAAAGTTCTGCTGTCAGGATCTTATTACAGAATCTCAAACAACATGACTGTAGTCAAGACATCTGAATTGGTGTAATGGCATTTCTTTTTGTCCTCGATTTTGTTTTCTGCTGGGATGAATGTACTCTTACAACAGAATAGACCAATGGACATGAAAGTGTAGGAAAAAAATATGCAGCCAGAGGAGTTGCAGAGACAAATAAAAACCTTAACCATTTTGTTTATGTAAAGTGACATGATGAATCTCAGTACAAAGTGCTGTTATTTCCCATAATTTTAATTTATTTAGGGATTTTCAGTTTTTCTAGATTTGAAGATTTAGTAACTCACTTTAACTCAGATGAGTACTAGCACTTAAATGCCACTGCTTCTTGGCATACTGTCAGACTACTATATCTATCTATAGAATCAGAATCTGTCTTACCTGTGATGTCAGTCCTCTCTCACTTCAGCATGACCTAAGTGACTCTCCTACTGAACTAACAGACCAAGCTCACTGTAACTGCAAAGGAGATAAGAGTGTCTGTCTGGGAGGTGAGGTAAAACTATCTCAGCTTTTCATGTCAAAAGAAATCTCCCTCTGTGTGCATTCAGTGTCACTGGCAAAAAGCAGGATTTCTTACTCACTTACATATTCTGATGCTAAGGAATCACTTCTGACTAAACATCTTACAGAAAACTGCTTGCTGATTTTGACAAGCACATTTATAGAAAATTATTTCTTCTAATTGCCAAAAAGACTTCTGTTCCAAACATTTCTACCTTGATTCTAGGCAACAGGTAAGACATACACTGATGTGTAGAGGAGGTACGAATCAAACCATGAGGTGAGCTGCAACCTTCTGCATTGCTTCTGAAATGAATAGGTCCCCACAGGTATTAAATCAGATGGAAAATATAGTTATTTCACAATACTTATCTCAATCCACAAGTAAAATACAGTCTGTTAATCAGATTTCTGTTTCTGTTTACTTTCCATCAGAATAAAAAGTAATGACAAGATAAAACCAAATTAATTAGAAGATATATGTAGTCTTGTTCTGCTTATTGTACCTGAATTTATTGTGTTAGTAATGTACAGGATATTTGCTTCAAAATTAGCTTTTCAGTTGCAGAACTTACCTGAACTACATCATGCTTCAATTCCAATGCTCCTGAGAGTTACTGAAAAATATAATCCCTTATAGTTATATTCTATAGTCTTCACTCCAAACTGTTTTCTTTTCATAACCGCATGACATTTTTCTCAGATTTTATTAATATTTTTATAAAACTGGAAGGGAAAAGAGTAGCTGAGATTAAAGTGCTTCTAACAATTTAAGTACTATCTTCTCCTCCCCAGAAAAGCTTTATACATGTTGAAGTCACATGTTGCACTTAAGTAGCAGGTAAAAAAAAACCCCAATCATTCTCTACTTTTATTCTGCTGTCTTTCTTCTTGTGTTGTGGATACCTGGTAATACTTCAGCAAGTGGAAGATCAAGGGAAAGATACTTAGATTGTGACAGGTTTGGGATCCAGCCCTATGTACATAGCTAGCTTTATGCCCCAATTAGTCTACTCCTCCTCTTTGAAAAGGATGACATCCCAGACACAGATTTTTTTTAAAGAAAAGAAAACTATGATAAAATCTCAGAACTCAGTAAGTGTAACATTTTCAGTGATTTCACTTTTCCCCTCTTTTACACTTTACATTAAGGAGACTAATTTTTTAATAGATCCCAAGTGTTAGTTAAAGTCTATGAAATTTAGCTGACCACAGAGAAACAAATGCCTCTTACATATATATATAAATAAATAGACATGTGTGTATATACTTATATATGTACGAAGACTTCATTTGCATTGAACTTTATTTTGTGATTCTTTGCATACCGTTGTTAAAAGTTTGTTCTATAATCATCACTCCCAATAGTAACAGAATTATTTTAAGTAGCACAGAGAAGAATGACAAGTTTTCCACCACTAAACTATGTTTTGGTTACCCTTGTGGATAAAAACTGATGATTGATGGATTTTTTATTGATTTTGAAAATATAAGAAAAATAAAATGGAAGAAAATATTATGGTTAACACTCTAAAGTTAAATTAAACTTTGTTAAGATGTTTAAACTAAAATGGATACAGAGAAAAATTAGAATGCAGTCATGGAATTTGTTGTGTAAAACCTCTTCCAGTGACTGCACTCCACTGACTGACGTCAAATTGTATGCCAAAATTACTGGACTAGAACTCTTTAGGTGAAGAAATCCACTATTTCTTTTTTATTTACTTTGAATTTGCATAAATATTTCAATCCAAAACATTCGGGTAAACTCCTGAATACCTTTAATTTCCCAATTCATTCTAAACATATTCATTGATCCTTTGACCAGCTACATTAATGAAGTTTGAATATATGGCTGGCTACTCTTACCAGTCATTTTAATGAATTATATAAGTACAAGCAATTATAATTTTTCACATTAAAAGTATTTGTCTTGGAATTTGGACCATGAAATGGCTACCAGTCAAGTTAAGAAGAAAATTTCTTCTTTAATACAAGAATTAAATTATGCAGGTATGTGAAGTTGTGTAAAAAGTACTTAAAACAGGGAGGTAGAGAATAGTTTTTCAAGTTGGTATCTTTCCTCTTCAAAGATGTCTGCTGTAAAGGGAAGGTGATGATGCCCACAGACAATACTGGCAGTGACCTAAGGAAAGAGAAAAAGCAACAGAAGTAAATTAATGTAAAAAAATCAGCATGATATGAGAGTCTCTATTCAGAGAGCATATATCCACTTCTTGTATTTTTGGAATCATCTGGCAGAGCCTAGCAAAGTAAAGATGAAGGTATGCTGGTTTTGGCTGAGGTAGAGTTAAGTTTCTTCCCAGTGACTAGTATGGAGCTGTGTTTTGGATTTCTGTGGAACACAGTGATGGTAATATAGAAATGGGTTTCTTATTGCTCAGCAGGGCTTATACAGAGCCAAGGCCTTTTCTGTTTTTTTGTACTGGCATGCTGGTGAGGAAGTTGGGGGTGAATGGGAGGTTGAGAGGAGACACAGCCAGGACCTAAACTGACCAAAGGGATATTCCAGACCCTATGGCATCATGCTTAGTATATAAAGTGGGGAGAAAAAGGAGGAAGAGGGGGATGTTTAGAGTGATAGTGTTTGTCTTCCCAAGTTACCATAACGCCCCATGGGGCCCTGCTCTCCTGGAGATGGCTGAACACCTGCCTGCTCATGGGAAGCAGTGAATTCATTCCTGGTTTTGCTTTTCTTTTGCATGGCTTTTACTCTCCCTGTGCGAAAAATGAAATAAGGTTTTGCTTCAGCCATAGGACCTTGTGGACATGAGGGAGAGGGGGAGGGAAGTTAACCCATGTTCATTGCTCAAGGGCAAAGAGTTGTTAGAGCCAATAGGAAAGGTGATAGTGAAAATATGCCCCAAAAAGGGGGGAGGTTAAGAGGCGGTTCAAGTAAGCTATGCAGCCAGGAAAGGATGTAAGTTCCTGACTACCTGAGCCAATGGGAAAGGGACAGGGACCCCAGAGGTCAGGGGAAGGGTATAAAAATCATTCATTTTGAGGAGAGATGTACTTCCCCTGTGAGAAACACCTGACTCAGCTGACTCATTTCTATCAACAAATAGTTTTGCTTTGATGACTTAGTCCTGTCTCAATTTCATTAATAAGTGAGTATTTATCACACCTATTAAACTGTATTTATCTCAATCCCTATGTTTTCTATCTTTTACCTTTCTGATTCAGTTCTCTTCTTGATCTCTCTGGTTGAGGGAGTGAGTGAGTGGCTGCATGGTACTTGACTACTGGCTGGGGTGAAACCATGAGAGAAGGTAAAAAGGACTGTGGAACTCGCTGACATTTAAAGGTATATGGGACACAAGGCTACAGAAAAATACCTAAAGCACAGACTTTGGGACTTTGATATTTACCATGAATGCACAGTAGAGGAAGAGATAGTTAGAAGACTAACAGTTCAAGAGCAAATTTTCTGGACTGCAGTGAAAGGACTAGGAGAAAAAGAAAGAATAGAAAAGAAGGGGAGGGGGAGAGGGAGAAGGAGAGGGAGAGGGGAGAAAAAGGAAACCCAGTGGAGAAAAGAGATGATGGATACAAGCATAGGGAGGAAAGATCAAATGACAGAAGCAATTGCAGACAGAATGACAGAGCAATGAGAGATAATTGAACTCCACACACAGAAAACAGCAGATATTTGTGACGATGAAGGAAGAAAATCAAAAGGCATATTGTCAAAATCTATTCAGGGAACAGAGGCATTCTGTTATCTGTCAGGTAGTATCTGAGAACAGTTTAGCCAGAACAAAATGGCTCACAGACAATTTTTCCTCTTACAAAACTTTGGTTCAATTACATACTTCACATCACTACCAATGTCTCTGGCAGATTCCTGTTGAAGTTGGTGAAAAGAGTGAAGTTCATGCATTCAAGCACAAATGGAGAAATTTAGTAGAATGGAGTATCCATAGAGGCCTACACCATAGATTTCTAGCAGTCAGGTGCAGTGAATGCTAGTGAAACCAATTAGACAAACACACAAAACCCATGTAGAAGTTTAGATGGTCATGCATTGACTTTTATGTATCTCTGGAAAAAACTGCTGAAGTCACAGAGGATTAACAGCAATTCATACACACAAGAACCAGTCTCACACAAAGAACTTCATGATAGGAGTATTGTGTGGCATCCACAGAAAGGGAACCTCTCAAAAGACAGTGAGACAAATATCATAGTACCTAGCCTTGGGACTATGCATTGTTCATAGATGAGAAGAATTCTAAAATAAAATTTATGTTAAAATGAATGAAATCATGTAGAATCTGATGCTAATTCCCCAGGTCCTTTGACTTACTTCCTATTTCTTATAATCTTTACATTTTGTCTCGTGTTGGAGGTGAACCAGATATGAGCAATCAGCTACTAGTCAAATCCAGGATGACAAATAGCCATATTCCTACTATAGACCTTATTACGAATGAAAGTAACAGATTTATTCAGGTTACCACATACAACAAAAGAGTGGATAATGTATTTTCTTCTTTTAAATGCTCACTACAAAAAGGATTATAAATATTTGTAAGCCGAAAGAACCACACCTCATCTTTCATTTTACGATTTAACAGCCTTGTACAGTTGAATCCATCCAGATGATTAGACCAATAAAGAAACAAGAGCTCTATCAAAACGTCTTTCATTTAAAACTTAAGTGTTTTGAAGTTTTTTATTATCACTGGAACACTGAAGTAAAAACAACACTTCTAGTACTAGTTGTTTCCTCACACATCTAAAAAAACCCCACAGCACAATTATTTTGTAGACTAAATGGAATATTGAAATAGACTGTAGATACCCCTTTCCATATTCATAATCCTACAATGAATGCTATTGATTTGTCTAAATTCTGTTTTTCCTTAAACAATACTGAAGATTTTTGGTGAATTTGAACAGAAAGATGCAAACAGCAGTTTGGAAGGCTGAAGCTTAAGGCTTAGAATTTTGCTTCAATGATGCTTCTAATATTGACAAAATATTTAACATTACATTTCTTAGAGCAGCTTACACAGAGAAAGGTATCCAAAAAGACATACTTCTGCTGAAGGTGACAAGTAATCTAATGACCTTCTTTAGAAAGAAAAGAAAGTCCTTCAGGGGTGACTGCACCAGCCTAACATAGATGTTTTCTAAGCCCTGCCTGAAAGAGGCTTTGTTTCTCTGTTGGCTCTACAGAAAACTCAGTGAGAGTAGCAAACCAAGAAAACCACTCTCTGCAACTAATCTCCTTTGAGTCAAAACATATTGATTCAAAATTCAGTGGTGCAGTGTTTATTCACTGGTCAAAGCCTGACATGAGTACCAGAGCAATTCAGCTACAGAATTCACACATGACTTTGATTAGCCATCAAGCTAACAAAGACAGCAATCCCATCCCCTTAAGAGAAGGGGAAAAGAAAACAATTTCTAGAACCTTTTGAATCAGACAGCTAGTCTCTTCAATCCTCTAGCTAATAAGCTAGTCTCTGCATGAATCCTCTTTCTGACTGGAAGCCGTTTAAATCTGCCAGCTGGAAAACAGGCTTCCATGTGGTTTCCCATCTCTGGCACCTATTTGTCTTGACAAACAGGGCCAGCTGTACTTCTGGGTCTTTAAAGGACTACCTGGCCTCTCATAGTTTCCCCATGTATATCATTCCAGTGTAATGAAGATATTTTAACATCCCAGAAGACGATTCACCTAGTGCGGAAACTACACTGTACTTGCACAGATCTTTCTATGGCATTCCTTCATGCAGAGTATAACAAGGAGATTTACCACAAATTTTCAAACCTGCAGACGTTAGACTTATTCAAAAAATAGTTGCAACATGTCATCTGTTCTCGGTCAAAGGCAAATCTAAGCAGAATAAAAATAACTTTAAAATCGTCTTACTGCTCCTTCTGACACCTCTCGATGTTGAGCAAAGAATTAGACCTCCATGTTATTTATACAGCACTCTGAAGCATGCTGGATGCTTTGTAGATCAAATGCAATGACATTTTCTCAGACTTTAGAAGATAGTCTAATTTTAAACTCACTGCAAGTTATAAGAACTAAATAAGGGGAGAAGGATTGAAGGAGAAAAACATTACACTAATATATATATATAAAAAAAAAGACACAAGATTTGTAATTTTCCTGCAAGAATTCTGCTCACAATTTTGTTGTAGTTTATTTTCCACATATTTTCCTCTAGGCTGAAGGTTAAAAATGTGCCCTCTATATTATCTTCATCCATGTTTTTGTGGCATCCTGAATTGCTATTTCTCTCCCTTTCAGGCAGTTATCCAAAACAAAAACCTATCAGTCCCAATTTCATTATATGCCTTCGAAAAACAGTCCACTCCAAAAACGATTTGCAGTGTGCATATACAGATGTAAGAAGGAAGGAACATGCCATACAAGGAAAAGTACTCACTGTCTATCTTTTTTTTCTGGAAAGAAAAAAGATTGGCAAAACCAGTTTAATAAGAAATGCGTACCAGAAACATACACAAAACCATAAAGATTCAGATTTTCCTCTTTCTAATTAGTATTTTCTATAATTTACCACACTCATAAGAAATGTTACAATGGGCATCATCCTCCTACCAGAACAAAAGCTGGGCACATAGGACTAGTATGGACTTTTTGCTACATCTGTTACAAAAACCTAGAAAACCTAGCAAAAAATTACACTTAGCATTCAACAAACTCAATTGCTTGATATATGACAAATGAAGAAGAAAAAAAGTCTTGTTTATGCATTTGCATACATGCTTAAGGTGTAAGCCAGTTGGAAAATGTCACTTCCCACTTTTATTGTCTTAAAAATGCTTTATCTCTTTCCCCACCACGTTATGCTCTCCTCCACTCACTTCCCCACCCCCAACCAAGAAGGCTTTACAAGTCTTTTATAAAGAACTGAAAACCAAAATAATTTGATCTAGAAATTCCACCACTGTGTCATCTTGGACTTTTAGTTTGATGTACTTCATGTTTTAATTTCCATTTTATTCCCTTGAGCAGACTACTGTATATAATGCTTTCATGTGTTTTCTCTTCATGGAGTGTAACAGGTGCCATGGCCTAATCTTTATCACAGGAAAGGAAATCTGGTGGAGGAGTAGAATGTACATACTATTACTAACATTTAAAAGTTCCCTCCTCCCCCAGCATTGTTCTAATTATATTTCACAGGCAGTTTCAGAAAAAGGAGGAAGAGTGAGACACTTTCTCCTAGTAGAGACTTTACCTTTAAAAAAATTAACACTAAAATAAAGGAAAATTCTGCCTTTAACTATGAGATGAAGCTATGAGAACAGAATTTATTAATTTTTTTTCTTTTACCTCTCAACACATTTCACCTAACAGAAAAGTTTAATCTTTCCAGTCTTCTTTCTAATGTAGACATAATTCTATGTCTTGAACTGTAAGGTTGCAATGGTCTTTGACCATGGAATAATCATAAAATAAGTGACTGATGAGTATTCATTCAACTTTGTTATACATGCGCATTCCTACGATACTACTTGCTGTTTGAGAAGTGATATTCACGCAAAGCAATTTGCTAGTTATTTATTTCACACAGGGAGATCGTAGCATTACCCAGAACACAGTGACTTTAATTGAACTCTTTCCAAATGTCACCATTTACTAAGGACATGTCAAGAGATAAAGGTGAATGCATGATAGATGAGCAGATCTAGAGGTGCTTAGTTTCCTGTCAAACTGCACTAAAAAGTCCATATAAGACTCTTCTACCCACTTACCACTTTTGTCTGAACTTACTGAAGTGATAAAGATCTACCTCTTTATTAAAAAATTTAACCATCCCTTTCACCTCTTTTCCATTTCCTTCTGTTTCTCATTTTGATATTCACTTTGTTACAAGAAGATCGATATCAGCCTTTTGAAGATCTTGACACATGAATCAAAGATATTAAAAAGAATTAATCAGTTAGAAAGATATTAATTTATACCAGCTTTATTGTAGACAGTGAGAAAAGACAAATGTCTACTTCATATGAACTTAAAAACCTGATATGTAACTCCAAGCATTTTTCTCAGAAAAAAGACTAGACTTACTTGAAATGCAGGTGACATCACCTTAACAGTTGATAGCAATAGAATTTTATTAGTGTTGTAGAACCAAAAAAGTCGGCTTGTTCTTAAATTGAAAAATTTCCCCTAGGAAAAGGAAATATATTCTTAGTTTTCTGTAGGATTACAATTGAGTTTTCTGTTATGGAGAAAAATATATTACTAATTGCAGCTAAATATAGCAATAAAACTGACAATATATTGCTTACTGTTATCTCCTCACAGATCATATTACAGTTTGAGTGCATTTGATATTTGAAATTATTTACCATAAGAAATTCCAGTTCATATCTTCATTGTCATGACTTGTATTTCTTATGGAAATTTCTTAACAAAACCAAACCAAACCAAACCAAAAGTAAGCATTTATCTGTTTTCTGGTATGGTAAAGTAAGACAAAAAGGAGAAACCATGTGACTTCGTGAGACTGAGGCAAGATGATGAAAACAGATGACGTGAGAGAATATAGTGAATTGGGTGTTAAGCCTACAGCATTAACAAACAGTTCAGTGACATAAACATAATTCTATATATTTATAATGCATAAGTCAGTCACTGGAAGTATTTTGTGGCTGAAGATCAAACTGCTTTAGTTGGACAAGGAGTTTGTATTTGATAGGTTTCTCTTTCTAACTTAATGAACATAAATTACTGTATGTGTAATTGCCATTATGAATTTTGAAATTGCCTTCTATGCATTTTAACATTTGCAGAAAATATATTTTTGCTTCAGCAAATGCTCCTATAGTGTACTCAGCTGACAGAACACCCATAAAATTGAGCAAATGGAAGGGAGAACACAGCTTACAAATTCATTTTATTCTTGAAACCTTCCCTCTCTGAGTACTTGATTTGAAAGAAACCTCAATTAAAACTTTTCAGATTGAATGAAAATGTATTTACTCCTAGAAAATGTCACAGAATCACAGAATATTCTGAATTGGAAGGGACCCATAAGGATCATCAAGTCCAACTCTTAAGTGAATGGCCCATATGGGGATCAAACCCACAACCCTGGTGTTATTAGCAACATGCTCTAACCAGCTAAGCTACTCTCAGGGTTAGTGCTACAAAAGCACATAATTTTTGTGGGTTTGTTTTTTGGTAAACAATAAAGGAATAGTGTAATCTTCAAGTGCTAAAACCAGAAACACTGAATAAACATATACTAAAGCATATCCACCCTTGCATGAGATTAAGGCTTGCAAGTTGCTAGTCAAAATTTGTGTAATTTGCATTCTGAATGCAGGCCACATATGAACTGTAAATTTACCAGTATTCTCATGGGTGCACATTGTAACAAGCATGCCAATTGAGTAGTTAAATACAAGTCAGATACAAGTTGCTAATTGTGTACAAATGAGGAAAAAAATCACTCTCTATTTCTGTCTCTTTAGGGTAACTAGGAACACAATTCAGGGGTAAATGAATCTGCAAGAGGAATAGGCAAACAGAATTCAGTGTTCACATAGAAAGAAGTCAACCATTAGTAGTACCTATCTGGGAAAAGACTATGTGACTGTATACATACAGTATTGTGGAATGAGGCAAGGGAAGGTAAAGTTCATTCCTATTAAGTTCTGTATTTAAAAGTTGTGGTCTGATGCTTGTAGGAATGCATTTATGTCTCATAGTGCTGTATGGACTAATAGACCCTGAGAATCTAATTTTTTTGTTTCATGAAGTCATAAACCTTAACACAGATATCAAAGGCGGTTTATATTTAAAATATATACTTGCTGAGGATTTTAAGCAATGGTCTTGCTTAAACAGGATAATTATCACAGAATCATAGAATAGATTGTGTTGGAAGGGACCTTAAAGATTGTCTTATTCCAACCTCCCGGCCATGGGCAGAGACGCATTCCACTAGACCATGTTGCTCAGAGCCCCATCTAACCTGACCTTAAACAATTCCAGGGTTAGGGCATCTCCAGCCTCTCTGGCAAATCTGTTTCAGTGCTTCACCACCCTCACAGTAAACAATTTCTTACTAATATCAAATCTAAACCCACTCTTTCTCAGTTTGAAGCTGTTCCCTCCTATTCTATCGCTATATTCCCTCATAAAAAAATCCCTCTCCAGCCTTCTCATAAACTCCCTTTAGGTTCTGGAAGGCTGCTCTTAGGCCTCCCCAAAGCCTTTTCTTCTCCAGGCTGAATAACCCCAACTCTCAGCCTGACTTCACAGGAGAGGTGCTCCAGCCCTCTGATCATCCTGGTGGCCCTCCTCTGGACTCAGTACAACAGACGCATGTCCTCCTTATGTTGGGAACCCCAGAGCTGGACACAGCACTCCAGGTGGGGTCTCACCAGAGTGGAACAGATGGGCAGAATTCCTTCCCTCAACCCACTGGCCACGCTGCTTTTGATGCAGCCCAGGACACATTTGGCTTTCAGGGCGCAAGCACACATTGCTGGGTCATGTTGAACTTCCTGTCCAGCAACACCTACAAGTCTCTTCTCAGGGCTGCTTTCAATCCATTCTTAATTCATATAATTATATGGGAAACAATTTAGCCTAATACCCTTCTAAGGCTATCCATAATGGACTAGTTGGAAATGCTATTCAAGAAAGCCTGCTTTGAAACTTGCCAAAAGTGAGTTTTTAATTTAAAGTGTGTTGGTGTTATTTTTCCCCCGATTTTTTAAAATCCCCCATCACATGCCACTGCATAGCATTATCACTTCTTCCTTTCCAGCAGCAACTTGATGCCATTCAGTTCTCCAGAAGAATTTTAAATATTTAGAATGCCTCATCTAGAACACCAAGAACTGCAATTAAGCTAATTAAACTCTTACAGTGTGGCATTTTAAATTATTGCAAATATTTAGAAACCTTTAGCTAAATGACAAAGTCTGTAGCACAATGCCTTCTCTTTTGTTACTGCATTTTATACAGCCAAGATTTTAATGAGCTGATAAACATATTCTCCAGCACTATTCAACAAATTATGTTGTGCTTATAAGTTCATAAATTAGTATGTCCAGTAAGAAAATAAGCCATTAAATTCACTGCATACTTTTCTTTTACATATATTGCATGCAAATAAGACTAACTAGAGAAGATTCTGTTGAACAATCGTATCTACTGGGGCAAAACTACAATTAGGTTTTTCGCTTCCACATCTTCCTAAAGCTATATATGTAGGAAAAATATTGAGACATTAGTTGTGACATCTAGGACTTAAATAAACAGGAGATAATTTTCTAGTTGTTCGAAAGTAAAAGAATGCAAGAAAAGTACAAGGCAAAATCAAAGACAATACCAATCATATGTAGTATGGGTAGAGGACAAAGGAATCAGACCTTTCTCATTCGGCTTTATACTCTGTGTCAAAGTTTTTCAATTGTTGTCTCTGTATCTGGGGTTTTTTTCACTTTAAACAGTCATCAGTACTGTCTCACTTGCACCCAGTAAGTCCACATCTCCGTTGTAGATCACAGCTGAACAGGCTTATTGGTTTACAGTTTCTGAGTACTTTGAAAGTGTGAACTGACTGTTTAGCAAGACATAAGTGGTGTGCCAAGAGCCTGAAGCATCAGCTCTGAAAGCACAGGCTGCTTCACTGCATGCCTGCAGAGTCCCAGATGGTGACTCAATGTTACTATGTAGAGAAGCCCTTAGGGTAGCCTCAAGGGCAAAAGAGCTTCTCATCTACCTTGTTTGCTTGTTCAGTCATCCCAAAGGCAAGCTCTGGGGCAAACCTGCTGATACTCCTGGATGGTGGTGGGAATTGGCGATGTACCAAACCATCAGAATCAACAATATTTGTATATATCCTTTAGCTATTCTATTTGCCATTTCAGTGACATCAAGTAGGGAAAAAAAATAGTTTAGAGATTATTCCTTGAAGGAGCACTCAGGTTCTCCCCAAGAGGACTCAAAATGTCTTAAGGGCAACAGGGATGTCTGGCAGCCTTAGCTTATGCTGCAGATAAAAGATACACTGGATGCAAAATGCGTACAACACCCTCTTATTCAGAGCATATCTAAAGTCTTTGTGTTAGGTACAGTATGGAGATATCCACAGAATAGATGATTCTGAAGTAGTGAATTGTTTCCATGCTGTTTAAAAATGTTATTTTTCTGAAAAGCATGGTCACGCGATTCAAAGACAATTATTTTCAATCCATTGATGATACATGTATTCTTAGCCTGATAAACTATATTGCATAAGTTAACTTCAACATTTAACTATTGTTGAAACATGATGAGGATAGTCTAAGCCCATACCTTTTATTTCACATGTAGGATAAGATAGGAGCATGCACAGAGAGCTCATACAATTTATCACAGTGTAGCAACTTGTTTTTATTGCATATTCATGCGTTAAGTCACCAGAGCAAGGAACATGCTTGTAGCAGCTGGACACTCCACTTTTGATTTTGCCTCTCTCTGCCTTGAAGTGATACCCTTGTAGTCCCTTTTCTTACTGTCTATCCCTCTATCTTCTTTCAGGAGAGAAAAGTAACTGAATTACAGTACATTGTTTCCTCTGTAAAGCAGATAGGGTCAGAAATGCACCTGAGCTTGAAATAAGAAAAAAGGGAGCTGGAAGTGTAGCCTATGTAGCTATGCTGCTTAAGGCAATACAAGGCAACAACTAGTTCAAGAAGACAATTCATGAAGTTCTTCCCTCCTTTGTCCTACTTTTCCCTATGACAAGCATCATGGTAGAAGAGAGCTCTGGAATCAAAGACGACATAATTCCAACAGACAGTCTTCAGGTCAGATGTTTTGGAAAAAGGACTCCAAAAAATCCAAACCTGAAACCCAATAATTCATAACCAGAATAGGAAGAAAACATATTCTTTAATGAAAGATGATTTTGGAGCACAGATCTCCACCAGTGAGAACATTCTGTGGTAAGTTTGCAGTATGAAGCAATAACATGCTGCTTTCTTTTTTTTTTTTTTTTGTGAGTTCTTCATACCTGGAATCCATACCGTAAAACCAGCACATATGATATCAAGCCCAAGGAATTTCATCATATGATTCAACCAAGGCTCTGCCAAAAAATATTTAGAGACTAAAATTACCATCTACTCTACCAGTTCTGGAAGGTTTAAATATCATCCAAGATATTTGTTCTATATTTTCTAAGGAATATAGGTCTGGTCACAAAATGCTACTGTTATGGTGCATAATATTTCAGTATCTCTAGAGTATCTAAAATATACTTTAAACCAAGGACACTTGGTTTAAACTCACAGTATTTGAAATCAGGAAGGTACAATTAATATATCTTTAAAACAACTTACTGGAGGATCTAAACCTGTAAGTGTTATAAGGGAGCTATTCATAAGTATTTCTAGTTAAGTGCCCTCTCCCAAACTCAATAAATCTTTTTTATAAATAATCTAGGCAATGATGCTGAAATCATTATGGTAAAATGTACAGATAACAGATTGCAGGTTCAATGAATAATGAAGTACACCACAGCTACAAAAGTGATTGAAGCTCTTGAAGAAATGGTTACTTCATTTCTATTAGAAAGTGCCCTGTTAGGTTGTATCTGAGAGCATATTAAAGAGTCTATATTTACCCAGCTGGATGTTTAGCTTTGAAAATGAGTGAGTCGAAGAGGTGGTTATGCTAGATGATTGTCTCATAATGTAATCTTAATGCCATGCTAGGTGAAATTCACCACAGAACATCCTACAGAAGGGAAATTATCTTGTTCCACAATGTCAGTAAATCTTCTGATGGAATACCACGTATTCTTATCATATCCACCCCTCAACAAATCTTTAGCAAGAATTCAAATTAGTTCTGAAATTATCCAGAGAGCTGTGAGAAAGACTTTGACTGCACAGCTTAATAAGCTAATAGAGTGATCTACGAGAAAAGAGGTTGAAGAAGTTGACTGGGTCCAAGAGTGTGGGTGCATAAATATGGAGCAAAAGTTGAGACAGAAAGAGAAAATCTTTCTTTACTGAGTTTACATTATTGAGAAAGGAGTAAAAACAGCAAGTAGTTGGAAATGGATTATAGAAAATTCAGCTTTAAATAAGGCAAAAATTCCTAGTAGTGGTGATATAACTTATTAGTGAAGATACTTTAATACTATTTTGAATTTCTAAAGCAAAACTTGTGATCCTCTGACCGAGGTTTGAGAGGCATTCTTAAACCCACAAGAGATGATGGAAGCAGAAACAGTGCTCTTTTTAGCTCTACAGGGCTGTAAATATGAGCACCAATTCTTACTCTTCCTCTTCTGCCTCAGTTAATTTCCATTTTGAGTGAACTCTCCAAGTACAGTTAATACTTCTGTCACCACTTGCAAGGCAAATGGCTTTAATCAAATTTCTTGCTTTATGCCCTTTCTGGTTGTGTATTTTGGCTTCTTATTGTATTGAAGATGTCCTGATTGTAAATGACCAGCCAAGTCTCTATTTGGCTCATTTAATTAACCCTTTGATGACCTCACTGACCAGACCTGACTACATTCACAAGCAATGACTATGTCCAAGAAGTGACCAATACTATTTAATTTACTCTTGCATAATTTCTTTGTCATCATCACATCACTGGAAATATAACTGGAAACATGATCAGCTGGCATTAAGTGGATCTGTTCTGGTCATCTTTCTGCCTTGTTTTTCTCTGAGTCCAGATAACAGTTAATGGCCTGAGAATTGCAAGTCCCCTTCTCTGGCAAAAGGTGTTCTTTCCCCAGTGTTTTATACTGCTGGTCTCTCTATTTCCTTATTAAGATTTAGAATCCTACTCCCTTTGAATTCAAGGACAAAAATTTATTTCTTCAGTTGACCTCATGCAAGTAAAATTCAGAAATATTCTATTAAGGTGTATAGCTGGAAGACATACACCGCATAAGCAAAAACTCATTAGACATTCAGACATTTTAAGTAGACATGTTTGCAGCTACACTAGCATTTGCATATGTCCTGACACTTTTCTTATAGTTACCACTCAAACATGGTGTCCCTCAAGGTTTGGAGACTATCAGGGCTGAGTTTCAGACAAAATTATATGAGTGGCTCTGATACACACATAGTATTAATAAGTTGATTATTTTGCTCTGAAATAAATTTATACAGTAGGCAAAGTCCTCAAGCTGCTCCTTAGCTTACTATGTCATTAATACATAATGAGACAAGACCAGTATTCAAATATAAACAAACTAATTATGTATGTAGATGAACTTTTAATTTAGTTACCCTGAAATACAGCAAGGTTAACAGAATTACAATGAAGCTATTACAACTGAAATGAAAACAAAATGCATTTTCATGCATCTTGCATGTTGCTGGTTTAGAGTCTTAGCATGAACTGTATTCAAATGGCTTTCCAGCTTGATTCATTCACAGAGAATGAGTTCAAAGTAACACCATAAAATGTGGTTGCTCTCTCTCTAGGCTTCATACATCTGCTTTATAGTTTGCTTTAATATACACATTTTTATTGTTGAGGTGTGTAATAAATATGACAGACCACACACTGCAGCCTGCGAGGCATGAGGAAGAACAAACAGGCTCTGTATGAACAAAGGAGATGAGATAGCCTGTATAAGACTAAAACATTGGGGCCCACTTGTCTTCAAATATGGGTTAGTTTCCCTGGGGGCAAGTATTCCTTTAAAACAATATCCAAGCTTGTATCATAGGATTCATCTCACTTGATTAATTTCTTTGCCAGTGCTAACAGAATTCTATTACTTTGGTAAAGTCAAATACGTCTGCGGTCTACAGTATGTCAAAAGCTGAATTTCTGTTCCTAAAAGGATATTAGAAGATGACGTATGTTAGGATAAATATATGACCCACACTATAAAAATTATGTTTATTTTCTTAACTGGAGTGTTAAAAGATCTTAAATAAAAAGCAGGCCCTCACTTCTACGTAGGGATATGACTAAACAGAGCATATTGCATTTACGTAACGAGGTTTTATTAGCAGGACAGATTGCAGGGGTGGCTTCTGTGAGAAGACATGAGAATAGGCGCCTGTGTTGGAAGGAGCCAGTTCCATTGGACTCTATGAGGAACCTGTAACTGGCCAATGCTATGCTAATTAGCAACAGTGCTTGTGCCCCTGTAATAACATATTTTAAAAAGGGTAAACTACATTATACAGCAGCTGGGAGAGAGAAGTGAGATTATGTGAGAGAAACAGCTCTGCAGATACCAAGGTAAGTGCAGAAGGAGGGGGAGGAGGTCCTCCAAGCACCAGAGCAGATTCCCCTGCAGCCCATGGCAAACACCATGTTGAGGCAGGCTGTCCCTCTACAGCACATGGAGGTCCACATTGGAGCAGAGATCCAACTGTAGCCCATGGAGGGTGCCTGAAGGAGGTTGTGACCCTGAGTGAAGCCTGCACTGGAGCAGGCTCATGGCAGGACCTGTAGTCCCATTGAAAGAAGCTTGCTGGCAGGACTTGTGAAACCATGGGGGACCCACAATGGAGCAGTCTGTTTGTGAAAAGCAGCACCATGTGGAAGGAACCCACACTGGAGTGGTTCTTGAAGGACTAATGTTGGAGCAGTTCATGAAGGACTGTATCCCATGGGAGAGACCCAATGCTGGAGCAAGGGAAAAGCATGAGGAGGAAGGAGCAGGACAGACAAAGTGTTACGAACTGACCACAACACCCATTCTGCATCCCCTTTCGCTGCTCAGGGAGAGGAGGTAGAAGAGTTAAAAATGGAGTTGAGCCCAGGAAGAAGGGAGGGGTGGGGGAAAGGAGTTTTTAGTTTAGTTCTTATTTCTCACTATCCTATTCTGTTTACATATAATTTGAAATAAATTAATTTCCCCAGGTCAAGTTTGTTTCACCTGTGACAGCAATTGATAACTCATGAGCTTCTTGTTGTCTTTTGTTGCTGCTGGAGGAGGAGTGATAGGGTGGCTTGGTGGGCACCTGATGTCCAGTCAAGAACAACCTACCACAGAAAGAAAAGGTCTCTTATTCTCCTTTAGAAAGCTTTAATCCCTTCATTTCTGGTTACATGCACTTATCCAGAGAGTGTGGCAAACTTGGCTTTAATGCTCTTCTTGCCATAAAGCAAGTTCAGTTCATATGCTTAACTCCTTAGAAGAACATCTTACGTAGAACCATGTAAAATAAATTGATTCAAAGCGCTCACTACTTGCTTATTTTATCACTTTCCTCTTACACCAGCATCCCAGAATAGAATTTAGGATTCACTGAGTAAGAGATAAATCAAAAAAAGGGAACATGATATAACCCAGTAAGTGAAGAACTCAACTGGTGTCTGTCTACTCCATCCTACCTTAAGACATTTGGAGATTAGAAATCAGAACCCTTTTTCCAAGATGAAGGTTACATTCATTGAAAAGTTTCATAAAACACCATGTTGAGATCCTTAAACATATTTTATCTTTTCTACAGGAAACTTCAAGGCTTTAGATTCCATTCCAAAATACAAGACCATCATTCATCAAAGTAGTTAAGCAGAGCTTAAAAGCCTAGTTCATGACTGATTTGAGAAAACACCAGCTAACCTACCATGGAGTTTGAAATACTTTGGATGCTTGAAATAGGATTTATTTGCCTGTTTGTTTGTATTTAGTGCTAATTTAGGTTTGCTAGAGTGCCCCATTTTGTTTCTGTTTGCCTTTCTAAAACTGCATTGAACTCTTGTAGCTGATAGTGTGTATCATCTCTGCCAGCCCTAAGACAACACCTTGGAGAACTGGACATCAGAAAATGGGAGATGAATATTTGTCCAGGGAATTTCTCTGAGCACATGAAATTGTATTAGTAGGATTCTACAGTATGTCCTGATATTTGGTAAGCAGTTGATCATTTTGATTACAGTTATCCAAGGATCTAAGCCCAAAGGAACAGACTTGCTTAAATCATGCCTACCTTAATAACACTTTAAAAGAGTGCAAATTGCAGCAGGTCCTTGCTGAATCGCTAAGTGTCCTGCATATTTGAAAACCTACCTTTTTATTCACCTTCAGCAAGTCTGCAGATGATAAAAAAATGTCAAGGAGCGGCTCAAATACCAGAGGCTTGCACTGCCATTCAGAGGAATCCTAACAGGCTGAAGAAATGGGCAAAGAGGGACCCCATGAAGTCAACTAAAGAAAAATTCTAAGTCCTGTACCTGAAGAGGAATAAATCCACACACCAGCAAACACTGAAGGCTGGTTGTCTGCAAAGCAGCTTTGCAAAAGAGAATTTGGTCATGAACCCCAAGTGTACTGCGACTGCAAAAAAGGATTACAGTATCCTGGAAAGCAGCAGGAATAGCATTGTTGGCAGGTACAGTGAAATGATTCTTCTCCTCTGCTCAGCACTAATAAGTGTGTCCATTTCTGCGCTCTCCAACAGAAGAGAGTCATGGACATACTGGAGACAATCCAGTGCAGGACCACGGAGATGATTACGGAACTGGACCACCTTTCATGCACAGGGAGCCTGAGAAAGCTGTGACAGTTCAGTCTGGAGAAGAGAAGGTTTGGGGGCCTGGCAAGGGCATGCAGATCTTGCCAGTGTTTATAAATATCTGATGGGAGGGAATGAAGAGGTGGGAGCCAGATTCTTCTCAGCCCACCGACAGGACAAGCAGCAACGAACACAAACTGAAAAGCAGTAAAATTTCATATGACTATAAGAATAAATTAGTTCAACACTGGAAGAGGTTATCAAGAGAGTTTGCATCCCTCAAAATATTCCAAACTTGAAAGGACAGACACCTGGGCAACCTGCTCTAGTTGATGCTGCTCTGAGCGAGGTAGTTGGACTTCATGGTGTCCAGAGGCCCCTTCCAACCTCAACTTGTCCTTGATTCTGTATTCCTACTAATCAGATACTTAATAGTGGACTATTTGAACTGAGTCAAATGAAGCCTTAACGGAGAATGTACATTTTCTTATTACCAGCTGAACTACACCAGATTAGGGAGTACAGTTTATCTTGCTGCTTGATCAGTCACCTGTGTTTTAAAATTGTTTCTGTAGAAATTAAGGAAATCTTTCAAGAACTTTTGTAATTTAAATTGTAGGGGGAAAAAAAAATCCTGTAGAGAGTAATCTTTCATTGGCAAAGGTTGGACTTTGTGACCTATGAAATAATTGCTAAACTTAATTTATTATTATATCAACAATAAAATAAGATTTGCTCTAGTAGTAATTTATACCACGGAGTGAGTGTCTTAATACTGAAAAATTGTATAAGTAATGAATTTAGCATCTCCTATTAGAACTAGATTTGCATTTATGATACAATTTCTGTTTCTGCTGTTATGTTTTATATTATAGCTCTCTGTGAAAGTTGGGAGGTATTAATAAACAATCATTAGTTTAGAACTAGTAAAATGTATTGTGTGTAATTTACCTATACAGTTAAAGCTCACTGTAATTGGTCTGTCATTTTTTATCACTGCAAAATATCCTCCTGTTCTCATCACAAAAGTTGCTGTTACAAGGCAGTTTGTAGGTACCCTAGCTTGACTCAGTTTGACTTAGCTTTGAATTCTAGCAAAATTACAGGTGTCATTTCCTGGAGAAGAAAACCAGAATGGGCCAAATAGGTTTTTATGCAATGTCTTCAGAAGGCAGAAATTATTAATAGAGAGGATATCAGCCAAATGTTTCTTATCTGTGAAAAAATTTCAGGCAATTTCATTGCATAGCATTAAAGAATAAGTTGAATTGTTAGTATATGAAAGTTTTAAAGCTAATTTTTTTGGAACATATGACAGAGGGTTATGGTGAGATGAGGGTAATGATCTGTAGTATGCCCTTTGACAAGTCTTGCATTGTCTTTCATGGCTGAGAGATATTACCATTTAGTCTATTTAGTTTCCATTTTTCTTACTTCTGTCTGTGATTTTTGGAAACCACTCTTCCTTTATTGAAGTGCTATACTAAATAAAAGAAGTCAGAAGCTGCATTCAAGAGGATGAAGTGAAGGTAAATTATGTACTGGAGAAAGACTGCCACCATCAACTTATTAAACAAAATAATACAAGATCTACTACTAATAAAATATTTCTGAGATCAACACCTACGGTTGAATTGGATTACAGATTGATCACATTGATCAGTTACAGATGCAGTAATGAAGTAAGAAAATAATTGTTGCAGTAAGACGAAAAAACAAGAAAGGAAGCAAAAGCAATTGTCTTTGGATTCAGGAAAGTGATTAAACATACGAAAACAAAATACTACTTGTGTAGGCATTGCAAATTATTATTTTTTCTGTCCTGGGATCATTAAACTCCAGCACTGACTGCTTGTGACAGTTCAGTTACCATCTGAATGGTGACAAAAACAATAAAAGAGATTAAAATATTCCTATATTCCTACACAAAAAGTGGCTGATAGACCAAGAAAATAAGTGAATGTAATTAGCCATATGGATCAGTTGCTAGAACTCTTATTTTAAAGAACAGCAAATGCTTGTGTTTTTAATTCAGTCGGTATAAGATATGTTAGTAACTTTTACAAAATTAGGCATATTTGGTATGCTCCTCAGAAGACCTGTGCTTCAGCCCCTTCATCAGCTTTGTTGCTTTTCTCTGGTCAAGCTTCAGCACCTCAACGACTTCTTGTAGTGAGAGTCACAAAACTGGCCACAGTATTCAAGGTGCAGCCTCACCAGTGCTGAGTACAGGGGGACAATCAGTGCCCTGGTCCCACTGGCCACACTATTTCTGATACAAGCCAAGATACCATTGGCATTCTTGGCCACCTGGGAACACTGCTGGCTCATGTTCAGCTCCTGTCAACCAGCATTTCTGTATCCTTTTCTGCCACACAGTTTTCCAGCCTCTCTTCCTCAAGCCTGTAGCTCTCCATGGGGCTGTTGTGACACAAGTGCAGGACCTGAGACTTCATTTTATTGAAGCTCACGCAGTCAGATTCAGCCCATCGATCCAACCCGTTCAGATCCCTCTGTAGAGCCTTTCTACTCTCCAGCAGATCAACTCTCCCATCCAACTTCTTGTCATCTACAAACTGACAGAGGGTGCACTCAATCCCATCATCCACATCACCAATAAAGATATTAAACAGAACTGGCCCCAGTACTGAGCCCTGGGAAACATTCCCGGTGACCAGTTCCCAACTGGATGTAGCATCACCCACCACCACTCTCTAGGCCTGGCCATCCATCCAGTTTTTTTAACCAGACAAATTACGGCAGAATAGTTGTAAGTGTATAAATATCTTTAGGGTTGTCCTAGGAGAAGGACAACTCTAATCCCAAACCCGGGCAGATGGAGCTCGCTTAGCCCTGTAAGGCCATCCATCTAAGAGAAGGTCACTCTAATCAAACCTACATCCTGAGGACCTCACTGCCACCGTCCAAGCTCGCTCGGCCCTGGCAGATGAACCTCAGGACTAAAGGGTGGGTTCAGTTCCGCGCATACTGCATCTCACCTAAAAAATCCATTGCGCAGGCTTGAAGGCTTTACCCGCATGCAAAAAGTCCTGTAGCGACGGGCGAGGGTCGAAACGGCAGGTGAAAGATGCACTGGGAGCCGCAGACTCAACCCTGCATGCAGGCGGTTCAGGATATTGGTCATTTGAGACTGACCGGAGATGACAGTCTCTTGAGGCAGCACCCTGAACGACCAAGCAGCCTTTCCAAGGACAGCACTGCTTGCTCCACTCGGAGAGGGGCCTAGAAAAGGTGGCCTAAACAAAGCTCATCTCCACTTTCACCCGGTTGGTTAACCGCAGACCAACGGGCATCTTCCTCCAATGCGGTCGCACAAAGAAAAGTCAAAGGCACGCACCTGCCTCCAAAGGTGTACCTAAATTAACTCTAGCATGTTGGAACATCAGAACCATGCTCGATTCTGCAGATAGCGGACGTCCTGAGCGTCGGTCTGCCCTAATTGCCCATGAGCTGGCTCGTCTCAACATCGACATTGCCGCTCTCAGTGAAGTTCGCCTTCATGAAGAAGGCAGCCTCAGAGAACATGGTGCCGGTTACACACTCTTTTGGTCAGGCAAGCCCAGAACCGAAAAACACCTCTCAGGAGTCGGCTTCATGATCAAAAACTCTATTGTTCCTAAACTCGAAAATCTGCCGACAGGTCACTCTGATCGCATTATCTCCCTACGCCTTCCACTAAACAACAAGCAACATGTTGTCATCTTTAGTATATACGCCCCAACTCTCCAAGCTGACCCTGCTGAAAAAGATAAATTTTACACTGACCTGCGCCTCCTTACCCAAAAGGTCCCTGCAGACGATAAGATCATTATCCTTGGTGATTTCAACGCCAGAGTAGGCAAGAATTTTGAAGCTTGGAAAGGTGTATTAGGCAAGCATGGTGTTGGAAACTGCAATGATAATGGTCGACTTCTGCTAGAATTCTGTGCAGAGCAACAACTCACCATCACTAATACTATCTTTCAGCAGAAAGATAGTCTGAAGACAACCTGGATGCACCCCCGTTCTAAGCATTGGCACCTCATCGATTATGTCCTGGTGCGACGGAGAGATGTCCGCGATGTCCACCATACCCGCGTGATGCCCAGCGCAGAATGCCAAACAGACCATCGGCTGGTGCGCTGTAAACTCAATTTCAAGATCAAAATCAAACCAAAAAGGGGCAGCATCCCAAGGAGAAAACTCCAAGTTAACAATCTCCAATCAGCCACAGTAAGAGACAGTTTCCAGGCAAACCTTCAAACTAAGCTCGATAACATTCCCAAAAATTCTGCAGATTCCTCTCCTGAAACAATCTGGCATCATATTAAAAACAGCATCCTGCAATCCTCCGAAGAATCCTTAGGGTTCTCCCTCAAGAAGAACAAGGATTGGTTTGACGAAAACAACCAAGAAATCCAAGACTTGTTGAGGAAGAAGAGAACCGCCCACCAAGCACACCTTGCACTGCCATCCTGTCACGCAAGAAAAGCAGCCTTTCGTCTCGCATGCAGCAAGCTCCAACAGAAACTCCGTGACATCCAGAACAAATGGTGGATTGACCTAGCTGAAAAAACTCAATTATGCGCAGATACAGGTGATCACAAAGGCTTCTATGAGGCCTTGAAAACAGCATACGGGCCTACATACCAGGTACAAAGCCCTCTACTCAGCGCTGATGGTCAAACACTTCTGACAGATAAAACCTCCATTCTGAATCGATGGTCTGAACACTTTCAGACTCTTTTCAGTACCAACCGCACAGTCCAAGACTCAGCAATTCAGTCCATCACACAACAACCAGTAAAGTATGAATTGGATACTGCCCCCACTTTAGGAGAAACCCTCAAGGCCATACAGCAGGTGAAAATTGGCAAGGCAGCTGGGATTGATGGAATTCCACCTGAAATCTGGAAACATGGGGGCCCTGCACTCCACACCAAATTCCATGAGTTCGTGGTGCGCTGTTGGGAACTCGGCGAACTACCATCTGACCTTCGTGATGCAGTCATCATCACCTTGTATAAGAAGAAAGGAATTAAATCTGACTGCTCAAACTATCGTGGTATTACTCTGCTCTCCATTGCTGGCAAAATCCTGGCAAGAATACTCTTGAACAGACTAATACCCACTATAGCAGAAGGTATCCTTCCTGAAAGTCAGTGTGGTTTCAGAGCCAACAGGAGCACCACAGACATGGTATTTGTCCTCAGACAACTGCAAGAGAAGTGTAGGGAACAGAACAAAGGTCTTTATGTAACCTTTGTCGACCTCACTAAGGCTTTTGACACTGTGAGCAGAAAAGGTCTGTGGCAGATTTTGGAACGTTTAGGTTGTCCCCCTAAATTCCTCAAAATGATCATCTCACTCCATGAGGATCAGCATGGCCAAGTCAGATATGGCAACACACTTTCTGAGCCCTTTTTAATTAAGAATGGTGTGAAACAAGGCTGCGTTCTCGCTCCTACCCTATTCACCGTCTTCTTTAGCATGATGCTCCAAAGGGCCACAGCAGACCTCAATGATCAGGACGGTATCTACATTCGATACCGTACTGATGGAAGTCTATTCAATCTAAGGCGACTGAAGGCCCACACTAAGACCTTAAACCATCTTGTCCGGGAGCTGCTTTATGCTGATGACGCCGCCCTTGTTGCCCACGCAGAAGCAGCTCTGCAGCGTTTAACATCCTGCTTTGCAGATGCTGCTGAGCTCTTTGGGCTGGAAGTCAGCTTAAAGAAGACAGAGGTCCTCCATCAGCCTGCACCTCAGGATGTCCCCCATCATCCTCACATCACCATTGGTCAATCAGAGCTCAAATCAGTCCAACAGTTTAATTACCTCGGTAGCCTCATCTCCTCAGACGGTAAGATTGACGGAGAGATAGACAACAGATTAGCAAAGGCATATAGTGCTTTTGGAAAACTCCATAAAAGAGTATGGCGTAATAAACACTTGAAGAAAAGCACCAAGATCAGTGTTTACAAAGCCATAGTGTTGTCTACTCTCTTATATGGATCCGAATCATGGGTCATCTACCGCCACCACCTGCGTCTCTTAGAACGCTTCCATCAACGCTGCCTCCGTACAATTCTAAACATCCACTGGTCAGACTATGTCACCAACACATCTGTTCTAGAGCAAGCAGCTATCACAAGTATTGAGGCCATGCTGATGAGAACACAGCTGCGTTGGGCAGGGCATGTCTCCAGGATGAAGGACCACCGCCTCCCTAAGATCTTGCTTTACGGTGAACTTGCCACTGGCTGCCGCATGAGAGGAGCCCCGAAGAAAAGATACAAGGACTCCCTGAAACAACATCTCAGCCTTGGCCATATTGATCACTATAACTGGTCTACTCTGGCCTCAAATCGGGAGGCCTGGAGACACACCATCTATAACGCAGCTGATGCCTTTGAGAAAGCACGCAGGATCACCCTCGAGGAAAAAAGGCAACGCAGAAAGAACCGTGTATTGCAGAATACACCATCTAAGGAGTCTTTCTGCTGTGCCTTTTGCAATCGGATATGTCTGTCACGGATTGGCCTCATAAGCCACCAGCGCGCCTGTAGCAAATGTGGATAGAGCCTTCCCAAATCTTCGTTCGCGAAGCCCAGCCATGATAAATATCTTTAAATCTTATATTTTTCATCAATCATAAGAAAGAGGTGCATTTTTAATTTTTGACCACCTCAAAAAAAGATGAATAGCACAAGATGGATTTGTGTTTTCAGCCTAAAGAGATGAAAATCATCGAAGGGAAACAACAGAGATATAATAAAATGAATGGAATACATGAGGGAATATAATTTCTTAGAATACAAGAATCTAATATTATAACATCAGGCAAAAGGTTTAATTCACAGAGAAAGAATTGTTTTCTCACAACTCAGAATTTAACCATGGAATTTATTCACATAGAAAAAAAACTAAAAGAAATTTGTAGAATTAAAAAGAGTTGAGACAAACTAGGATCATCAATGTGTCTTAGAAGGCCTTTTTGTCCAGGTGTGACCTCAAAGCAATCCCTACAGTGGTAGCTGGCAAAACCTAACAAGTAAAGTTGAATTATGTATGGCCTTTTCCTCATGCTTCTACCCCAGCATACAAGTATATTTTGAAGAAAAATACCAGAAGAAACAGAGGGGTTTTGGGTCAGCAGGGTCTTTGCTAATTGTGTAATGCTCTGGGGCTCCAAAGGGGAAAAAAAAAGCCCTAGGAATTTTGTGCTTGAGTTCAGATTATGAACTATTTTATTCTATTTACCACCATAATTTTTGGATGAGAGATTATATATATTTTAACTTTGATTTTTATTTCTAGAATGTTAAATATTTATTAATTATTTAATAGGAATTTTTACTTGATTTACAAAAGTTTTTTACTTCTGCATATAATCACAAGATTTAATAGTGATTGTGAAATTTTCTTGTACTATTTTGTGCATCACTGTTACTTTTCAATTTTAGTTCAATTTCATGTTGCACAATTCAGCTATACTTCAAGTATTGATGCATAATAGTCCTTTTCATCTTCCTTTGTTTTGAGGCTTTCATAGTAAGCAGAGTACTAACTGTACTTTAAGCCAAAGTGACATTACATCATTAATGTTTATTGAAAATGTTATATTGAAAACAACAAACATAATTTCCTTCTTGATGATCCTTGTGTGTAAAGTTAATGTTAAAGATGCAAAAGCCTAATAACACTCTTAAGGGCATCAATGTCTTGATGTTTCTTTGGAGAAAGGAGTCTTTTCCAACCTAAATAAGTCTATCATTCACTGATTTACAGTAACACCAAAGGCTTATCCTGCCTTCTTGGCTGTTCTCAGAAAATTTTTACCCTTATTAAACTATCCCATATAACAAAATATTTCCCACATCAGTTGCAGTGAAATTGCTTTTGTCACTATGTGTGTCCACTTAGGACCAGTTCCCTTTTCCCTTCCTGTCTATTAACTCCAGGCACAGATTTTCATTTTTTGGAATCCCTAAATGGTGCCATTGCTTTAGGGTACCTTGATGGAAGACCTTACTAAACCACTGGAAATGCATGTACATTTCAATGATTAGATCTTTATTATCCTCAAACTTGAAGGATGTACTAATATGTATAAATATGTACCAACATATTTAATGTGCTTACAACTGTTCTCTGAAGCTTAAGCTCAGTATTAGTGTCCAGTTTATGTTTTATATTCTCCAAAACACATGGCTCCATGTTGAGAATAGTCTTTGTATTGCATTACCTTTCTAGTTGTAAACAGGACAGTGATAGTTGGCATGAGTCAAAAGCTTTTCATAGAATATTCTAAACATTTATTTTGTTAGAATAAATTTGGTAAATGGAATCAAGTTCCACTGTCTGGAAATTCTCCCAAAGTAGCCATTGATTTTTTTTAGAGTACTGTACTGCTTTTGGCTGGAAAGACTGTTCTCTATAGAATCTTCATTGATTCTTCCTGCTTTTCCATCTCTCTCCCTCCTTCTCTTTTCCTTTCCCTCTGCCAGTTGCAATCATCACAGTTTGCCTGAAGTTAAGCCAGATTTACCAGTTCATTTCTTAGTTCTCTCCTGGACTCTTTTAAAATTGATGTCCAATTTGATTCTTTCCATCCTTCTGACTTGAACTGGTAGTTAGCAATTTCCTATTCGATTACCTTTAACGTTCCTGGCTAAATATCATCTCTTCATGTCAATTTCTCATTAATCTCTTTATTGGTTTATCTTAATAGCCATTTACTAACACTTTAATTTGAGACAGTTCCTTAAAGTGTTCCCTCATTAAAAAATAGAAAACCATTATGGAGACATATTGGGAGAACAAATACACTACATTTTAGCTGTTCTGCTACAGTCAGTTCTCCCTTAAATGTTTCTTTAGCACCTGCATCGTCTTTGGACCCCCATTAAACCTTTGACCGTCTTCCTGACTTCCTGTGCCTAAAAATTCTCTATTAGAAGTTTTAATGCTGTTAGTAAGTCACTCCTAAACACTTCTTCAAAACTGTAACATTTAACTCATCATCATATATTCTCTTTTCTTCTACTTTCTTTATTTGGAGCCAAATTTTATCTTTGGGAATGACTGTTGGGGTTTTTTTTGTTTTGTTGGGGGTTTGTGTGTTTTTTCTGGTTTTTTTTGTTGTTGTTGCTGTCATTGGTTTGGGGGGGGGGTTATTTCTAATAATCCCCTACACTCAACTGTTTACTAGCTCTTTTTAGATTTTAAATAGGTATTCTTTAGAGACTTTGCTTCACTTATGGTTTTATTTTTTTTATACAGCCTATGTGAGAGAATTTAGGCACAATAACTCCTTTCAGTTTCTTTCTGACTACTTTATTAATATATGCAGTTAAACATTGTAGAGGTAGCTTTCTGTAGTTCTTTTTATCATGCAAAGTTGTTTAATTCTAATATTTTTCAAAAGTGATTTATTTAGGTGCTTTTCTCAGTGCTTTGCACTAAGTAAAGCACTGCAACATCTCAGTCTAAGGAACTCAGCACAGACATTACACAAGAGTCTAGAATCACAATTCAAAAGCTGGACTTCCTCTACAGTAGATAGAGAACCAATTGTCTCGAAAAGAGAATGCTAAAACTCCCATGATCACAAAAGGCAATTAAAAAAACAAAACAAAACAAAACAGACAAACCAAAACAAAGAAAAAGGCTTAATGTGGTTGTCTGGCTTAACTTCCTGTTTTCTTCCTGCCTGCAACAGAAATGTGAGGAAGATCTATCAGTCTATGGAGGTTCCTCTGCATTATGCCCTGAAGTCAGGGAAAGATTAATATTCTTGCATGAACTTGACTGGCACCAATCATTTGTGATGAAAATGGTGATAAAGACAATATTGTTGTGTGCTATTCCTAAAGTCGTTTGGCATCCAGGCAAATTTCAGCTCTTGGTCTTCTTTATCTTTGGGGATTTCAATCTTGTATGTCTTTCAAGCCAGCAGAATATCTTTATCATGAAGTCATCAAAGTATGTTCTACTCTATGTCTTGAAGATAAGCATTTAGAAAACTACTAGGGCTAGACAAGCAAAAAAAACTAAGTGTCTATAGTGAAGAGATCCCACTGGAAGTCACGGTTTCTGCTTCTTGTTCTATTTATACATTTAGACAATGCAAGGGTTAGGCCCTATGAGACATTCTTTCGATAGCTAAAAATTCTCTGTTTCTGACCTACAGAAATCCTGCAGGGATTTCTGCTGTCTGCACTACAGAAATAGGTGATGGGAGTAGGTGTTTAACATCTTCCTTTGAAGCAGCAGCATGAGAAAAGGAGGTGCTTTGAAACAAATTGTTGACAGTAAAAGAATAAAGATTTAGAGAAGAAGACAGAATGGTGAGACCATTGCTCTTTATCTCTGTCCTTTACACCTCCACTCCCAGCGCAGTTCTTTCTGGCCTACCAGCTGAAGGACTATTCTTACTTTCATGCTTATCCCTCCACAGGAATCTAGTTCTTTGCACAGATTCATTGCAGGACAGTCTTTTGTTTAAAACCATCTTGTTCAGTTTTGAACTGATGATGAAGCTACTACAACAATTTCATGATTTATATTCTTTGTGCAACCCTGTAGATGCATGTTAAATCAGTGTCTGTTTGTAAGTGTAATTAAAATATTTTTTAAAGGCAAACCCCCTTCTATTTTAGAGAATTCAACCATACTTGTCAGTTTTTATTGTTCTCAAGCTCACAGCAATAAAAAATGGTTACTCTTACCTTTTTTCCTTAAACTTCCAGTTTAGTTTAGATTATGAGCTAATAAGTAAATAAATAAATAAGCATGCCTTTCAATTTAGCAACAGCTATTTACTTTAGTAAGCATCAAATTTAGACATCTTCATCAGCCCATTGTTTTCAGAAGCCTTGGGACTAGGGCATAAACTCCCTGCTAGATCAGTTTGTTTCTATACCAGTTCAAAACATCCAGCTGTAGAATAAACCCAAGTTTATAAAAACTGAACTTACTATGCTACCATGAAAGATGAATCAAAAATCTTTATTAGATGAGGGGTAAGAAGACCAAGACCATGAGATATACTTGGAGTTTTAGTTTATCAATTCACTGAAATAATGCTAGACGATTTTTATATACAAACAATTTTTATGAGTCTTGAGAAACAACAAAGTTTGGGCTTTTTAAGCATCTCTTAAAATAGAGAGCAAGTGTACAGTATATAGAGTGTTCATTGTGTTCCTTAGGTAATCATTTTTGATGCCATTCTGGAGCACAGACTGGCTTATTTTTGTTGCCTCCAAATGGTATTAGGACAAATACTTTTTATTGATGTTTATGAATAGAAACTGACATTTCAAACTAAAACTTAAGTCTGCATATTGTTCTTTATTAGATTTCTACATGACTGAAGGCACACTAAAATGTCCTTTAATAAAAGTATTTTACAGTGGTTGAATATCAATGTGCAGTGTGCAAGGTTCATTGCAATGCTGAGCATACTAGGGAATGTGTCAATTTGTAATGCTTATGGCTGATAATGACATCAGAATAAGTTCTGGTTTATTGCCATATACACAGCAAGAGGAAGATGACACTAATAAAATTAGTGTTTTCATATTTCTTTTTTCAGGTTTTCTACATGACAGAAACAAACACAGAATTAAGAAGGCTGAACATTAAAATTTAGTGCAATACCCTAAATATTGTAATTCGCAACATACCTGTACTGTAATACAGCCTGTGCAATATGACCCTCTAGAGATTTTCACCTTATCTTCTTTTGTTGCACTCTATTCCAATATCTTTATTTAGGACAATAGCATAGCTACCAACTCCAGCTGTGTTTTGAGGATGACTCAGAGAACTTCAGGATCTAAGATGTTCAAAACAGGTATCCCCACTGAGCAGCTACTCAGAAAAGCATTAGGCAACTTGACAGCATATTGGAGTGCAGGAAGTTATTATAATTGATATATGGGATACGAGACAAGAAAATACTCTAATAACAGAAGAAGAGACAGCTGCCGAAAGAAGATGCCAAAATCGCAGGTCAGTGCTGTATTACTTTTGTGGCAGATAGACATAGCCTTTTTCCTTTCCAGACAAGGAAGGAATGCCTTTGTTACCTTTTACTCAAATGAAACTTGAAGCATATCCAGGGTACTTCTATGCAGGTACTTCTTTTTTCACAGAAAAAACTCACATATTTAATAGTTTAGGAGCTTTCCAGTTGTTATAACCAAGTTGCATTTTCAAAAGTAGCTTCAGTAGTTTTGAAAGATTTTTTTTCTATAGCAAAGGAAAGTTCAAAAACATGGTCTATACTTTGGGACTATGTGTAAATAAGTGCACATGCACCATCCTAAAGCTGTGCTTCCTATCCTTTCTTCCCTGTTCTCAGGAAACAAAAGAGAAGAATGATTTGTTGAAATTAATTGGGATGTGCTTCTACACCACAAAAAAAACTTTACAGATGAGAATAGAAAGGTTTGACATCATGAAAACACCATTATTTTTGAAGAATAATCTAAAGAGAGCATCCTTGAGTGAGACTATATCCAAACTACTAGCTTAGGTTTGAGTTCTTTGTCAAGGTTCCCGTCATCACATATTTCAACTTAGTAAAGTCTTTCAGGGAAGTTTATACCACTTCTGCTTATGTGCAGAGATTATCTAGGCAGAACAAGTAAGAGATTAATTCCCAGCTGCTGTTACACCCCGATCTAGAAGCTCCACGCTTTACCGGGTGTTACACTTTTATTTCAGGTTTCAAGAGATTTTGCCCATGCAAACTCTTCCAAAGCCTTTTGATTCTTTGGTACCTTGAGGTCACACCCAGGGAAAAACTATACATTTTTCTCTATGAGATTTCTTTTAATTTGGTGAGAAATTAGGGGGTTTGGCAAAATGGGCTTAACATGCAACTTATGCTTAATATTAGACAAACACTAACCCAAACCTAAGTGAAATACCACAACTTAACTGAAATACAGACAAGTTGCCCACAAGAGGAAGGAAAGAGAGATTAAGAGAGGAAAGAATAAAGACAGAAAGAAAGGAGAGAGACATATTTACCACTCTGGAGGTCACATATTGACAGGTAAGGAGGGCAGAAGCCAAGGGGGGATGTTTATAGACTTTGGCTATTGTGGTCACTCCCCATTGGTGGGACCTTTGGCTCACTGCCACTCCCTGTCCCCCCAACCAAAGTGAGGGGTGCCACAGCCACTTAGAGGCTCCAGGGGGTGTGGTGTGGGTGGGCCACCAGGCGGACCTTGTTGACAGCCCAGCCACATGGCTTTCCCTGCCATGTGCTCCGCATGGATGTGGCCATGTTGGCTACAGGCCTAGGCCTAGCCCTTCCACCTGTCCTCCCCCTCCCAGACAACACGGTTTATTCGACCCATCCATCAAACAATCCGGTGAGATACGAATCCGGTCTCTGACTGCTACTCCCACAATTAAAAGTCAGGTTCAGACATATCTAACAGAAGGTTCTCTGAGATGCTTGACACAGAGAAGTTCCTAAATACAAGGCTGAGAATTGTTCAATACCCTCAGTGTTGTAGCTGCAGGTTGGGCAGGGTTTTGTTACCTGGTCACCACACAGATTTCATTTCAGCTCACTAAAGCTGAAGAAATCACCTGTCTCTCAATGACAGTCTTCTTCTGCTATCCATTATATTAAAAAGACAGATGGAAAGGATCAAGGTAAATGCTAAAAATTTTTACTTCAAACTTTTTTCCTTTTTTTTTTCAGAAGGCAAGACATAGAAGAAAATAGGAATTCAATAAGTTATTGATTAATAGCAATTACTATTAATAGCAATTCTTAAAATGAAGAAAAGTTCTCTGAAAAAAGCAAGACCTCGTCAACACATTATAGGATATAGGGTTCTCCATTATTATGGCCCTAAATATAATTTGAAATAATTGGTTAGTTGTTCCTGGCAAAGGAGATGATTACTGCAGATCTGAAGACTTGGCCTGGGATATACTTTGTAAGATACTGCATATCCTTAGAGTCCTGCTGTAGCTATGACAGGGTCCAAATTGTCTGTGTCCTTGTACTACAGAGAGATGCAGGTGACCTATCTTGATTGAGGAGTATGATGTACACGACTTAAAAGAACAGCCAGGAAGAAAAGTAACAAAGAATGTAAGTACTTTTGTCTCTCTCATGACTAAAATTCAGAGAAGCTTCCTCAGACACTTAAAGCTCAACCACTTGCTGAACAGTCTATATTACGTGTTTTATTTACACTCCCTATCAAGGTCTTAAGAACCAAAAATTAATGAGAATTAAAGGGCACATCTGGCTGCTCCCAAGTCCTGTGTGGCCAGAGTGCAAGCAGTTGTTCACTTTTCAGGCTGCAGCAGTGATACAGGACTGCCTGTGGAGGTAACAGCTGTCCAAAGGTAGAGGAAGGAGCCTGCATGAGGATTTCTGGTTGACCAGCTCAGGTTGCTTGCCAACACATCTGTGTCAGTCCTTGATTACTGGATGGCATACAGTGCTTTGGGGAGATCTGAGCAGGGAAATCTCATTAAATCTAAAATAACCTTGTTCAAAATAAGTGGTGTTTATTTGGAGTTTTTAAATCAGTAAGAAAAGAGGTCAAAATATACCTATAACCTCCTTCCTGATTTAATGTGTAATCTGCTGTAGGTGTTCTATATCACCTATCCTTCCTCTCAGACCTCACCAGAAGAGACTCGTTGTGTGTACCTGGGGCAGGGAGGATGCATTTGGTTTGCTTTGGGCACAATGTGCTCCTGTGCATGCAGCAAATAACCCTCAGTGTGTGTTTTGGCTAGGGCTGGCACTACAGGACTATAAGTGCTGTCCAGAATTTTGTTTTCCTAGCTGAAAAATGTGGGAGCAAGGCAATATGATTTAACCCATCTGCTCAGAGCAAAGGCAATTACTTCCTTCTCTCCCTCTCAGTCCTTCATGGCTGTGAAAAATCTATTAAACTAATATCTAGATTTGCCCATTGCCCCCTGTCCTTCTCCCACAGGAATGCTGTTTTCTACTTCTCTCTTCAGTATCAGGAAATTCCAATATGTTTGGCCACTTGCAGCTGTCTCCAGAACACAGAAAAAAATACGAAAGTTCAGGTGAGGAAGAGGATGTACTGGATCAGAATAAGTCAAGATCTGCCCAGAAGACCCATTGCTCCCACCCTGTGGTATTTTTGGCAGGATGCAGAAGCAGCTGTGCAGTTTTGCAATTTCATTTCAGCAACAGTCACAGTTTAAAGCATTATCAACCATGTCTGGTGAACACGTGCTCTGGTGAAGTTCGGCCATCACAGCAGCTTCAGCTGTGCACCTTTGCTAGCAAACTGTTCTGTAAATCAAAGTTATTCCTGTGAACAGGAGAAATATTTTTTAACTTTAAGGCATCTGCTCAGAGAAGAACTGTGATCGCTATTCTGAGGGTTGTGCCTAACAGTTGTTAGACTCAAAACTTTGGCCTTTTTAGACATTTACATTGTATGGTATAATTTTTTCAGAGTAAAACTATTTAGTTGTATAAATCTAAAATAAAACCAGTTAAGGCAAGTTAAACTCTAGTCACCTAACTATTGCACAATTTGCTGCTTCAGCTACAAATAGCTAAAATAAGACCAGACAAGTCTAGACAAGGCCAAGCAAATCCTTTGGCCTTTACATACCTAAGTTAGTAAAAGGTTGTGGTCTACTAATAGCAATGGGAACAGCACAATTACTACAGAGCTATACTATGTTGAACCTTCTTCTGCTATGGGAATATGTCTCTCATAAAGGACTGGACTTCACAGCATGCACTAGTAGTTGTTGATTCCAGTACCTAAATGTATTTAATAAAAACTACCAAAGCATCACCCACAATTTCACTCTCACAGTTTATTTCAAAATAGTCCAGATTATGGCAGTTGTGTTTAAGAGAAATCATTTTAAATGTTCTAGATTAATGACTGGCTTAATTTCTATTTTTTCTAACAAAATCAAACAGAGTTGTGAGGCTTAGTTGGTTAATATTTTTCCAAAGCAGAAGTGTTTTTTTCATGCCACTAACAGACCTAGCTAATGACTGTACACCATTTATAATACCATAACCACAAAGCTTGTCTTTTGATGAACAGTGCTAATTTAAAATAAATCCTTTACTGGGCTAATTAGAAAGGTGTATTAATCCCAAATAATTCCATGTTGAGCTCACTTTTTCTTAGATAAAGGGCCTGAATTCCCATTGTTCTGAATCTTTTGAGCTTGTTTAGATGATAGTGGTGAAAATGCTCATAAAAAGATTACACCAAAAGTTGTTGTGATTACTAACATGTGTCAAACCATAGAGCTAGAAACTTCCTCAAAATCCTCAGTATATGGACCCAGATAATGTGTATGTATTAGATACTCTGTACACAACCCTGATTCCATACTTCAGAATGAGGTGGCAGTGGCAGTGATGCTCTTGAGCAGTTCCCTGTGGAAAGCCAAGCCACAAATTACTTAGTTTGGATTAGCAATATGTAATTTATGAGACCTTGAATAAAAAAATAGCCTCCCCATTCACAGGGAACACTGAAGAAATTCTCTTCAGGATAAAAGAAAACTAAAGTACTTCAGTAATATAATCCTTATTATAATATATTTCTGTTATACTAAAACACCTCTGTAGTGCCAATAAAAAATAATTTGATTTCAGTGTCAACTCTGTGTTCTACTTGGCATGGTTTTTTTTATTAACAGATGCTGATATCTTCTCCTAGGGCAGACTGAGAAATAAGGAAAGTGGAAACTTCCTACAAATGCATAATGTTTGAATGTTCTGTCAGGTAATGTTTGTCTAAATGTGAAATGTTCAAGTATTTTCTCATACAAAAATTTCCCAGAGAGCCTAACAAGATACAAAACAGCAGCAGCAGGAGCTAAACGCTAAGTTGTAATCTGAAAATAATCATTATTCCTCTCCCTGAAGTGGAATCCTGAGTTTCATGTCAGATTATAAATGGTTTTCCAACCTCATAAAGTTGTAAATAATAAACAAAAATAAAGGAAAATAATAAATAAAATATAATTCTAACCAAATCAAGCTTTAAAAAGTCATTTTCCAGTGTTGTTGAAGAGATTGCTATTAACTACTTTCTCCTAAAAGGCCAATCACTTTGTAGAAAGATGACTTTTCTGAAAGCTCCCCACCAGGCTCAGGGCCCTTCTGATTGACCTGGGAGTAGTCTATCACACATGGCTCTGAAAGAAATAGACTTCTGTCTTCAATATTCTAGCTAATCAAGTCAGATTGGTCATGGGGAGAGCCAGTGGCATATCCATTTACTGTAGCTCATTCACATGAATTTGTCATTAACAAATACAGATAGCTGGTGCTCTCATGATAGTTCCTTCTTCCATAAGTAGTCTCATGTCAAACATCCCCACTGCCAGACCTTCCAAGAATTCTGAGTACCCAGAATTCAACTCCTCATTTAGGACTAAAAAATTGTCTTGACCTATCCAATTCCAACTGAATATTCTGAGACTAGTTTTCCCCTAAGAAAAACAGCATGAAGGCAATATATACCAAAAAGTTTACTTACACAGAAACCATAAAAAAAGTTTTGATGAATATATGTGCAACCATATTTGTTTGTAAATATTTAAAAACAGTAACACTTTGAATCTTTAGAGGATTAAAATCTTACAGAACTTCTTTGAAGTATGTAAGCATCCCTTTAGATTTTTTTTTTTTTTTTGCTTTCCATTGTTAACATCCCATTGCAATGTGTAAGTGCAAGTGTACAAAGGCACAGTGCTGCACCCAGGCCATAGAGTATTGCATTAGAGGAGGTCCAAAGCAGTGTGTGTATCATTTGACCCAAACGGTCACTGGTTGGTAAGTACCTACAGAAGCCCGGGGAATTAGTTTCTAAGTACCACTGAGAGTTCCACTTCTACAATCAATTTGTATAGGCAATTATTGTAATCAAGTCCTCTTATGTCTACAGATGTGTAATCCGTCTGACAAGAAGACCTTACATAATACCAATTCTTCAGTGGTCAGGGCTAGGTTATTGGCCACTGCTAGATCGTATTTCAAGTTGAGTTTTCAAATCTGCAAAAGCTATGATAGCAGAACCAGCTAGTTAAACTCTTGCTTTAACATTGCCTTATGCATCACAGTTCTCAATCCATGCATTTTTCAGGTGTCCTTTCGGACATCTAAGGAAAGTTACCTTAGGAGCAATACAAGTGGAGAGAGCTCTATACAGTAAGCTTTAGACAACTGTTCCAAGACCAGCAGTTATAAAAACAGTGGATTCCAGGGACAGTATTTTAAATGTTGCTTATAATGATTGTGTAATTTTAGGGCAAGAAAGAAGCATTGGTAAGCTATTAATCAAAATATTATTAAATCGTGCACCTTCTTTACTGGTGAGGAGAGGAAAACAGCTGTAAACATTGGTTGAAGCTTAACGACTATAATGGGGTGCATATCAAAACATCTGCTAGCAATACTGCAGCATCCTTTCTAAGAAAGTGGCGTGCTACTGGTTCAGCTCTGATGCTGTTTGGATAATATCAGGTTGTCAACAGGCTTGAACTCCTTAGAATGCAATAGCTTTGCAATATTGTGTCTAAACTACTTTGCAATTTGTGAGAATGGGATAGCTTCTGAAGCAATATCATCCATGAAGTAAGCATTAAGGGTCCTGCTCTACAACTGATCCATGGGACTGTCAGGGTCAGGCCAGATATAGCAGTCTTCTTGTTTCTGAATTCAAACGCTGCAGCAACTTGTCAATTCTACGACAGTATGAATGAAACATGGTTACAACCCATAATGTGAAAGTTTGAATATGATCTGATGTCCTCAAAAAAACTAGTTCCTTTTCTGTCAGAAAACCTAAAAATTCCATAGTTATACATGTCATTGTCTGCTAGCCAACAAGACCTTTGCTAAGCCTCAAAGATCTCATGCTCTTCCGTATCTTTCAGTAACTTTATTCTTTGTCAACGTTTCTCCAAGCAGTCCTAGAGAATAAAAATTGAGTAAAACAAAAATGTAAATTGTATGTCAGGAATTAAGAGACAAATGAAGTGCAAAACACAAAAAATTATTGTGTCATTGAATAAATTTATGTTTCACTTGCTACATAAATACTGGTTCCCTATCTCAGGGGTATAACAACAGTTTGAAAGGTAAGGTTCAAGAAGGTCTCTATATCAATCACAAGGATGGAACTTCTTGCATTCAAGAAACAACTAAATAAATTAGGAGCAATTAGGTTGTTTTAAAAAAATGGCAACCCTTTCTGAAAATATAAACAGATGAAGTATATATTCTTAACTGAAAATTTTCATACTCAAAGATTTAACAGAATGTACATGCCCACAGGTCAGGACCCTTGTTTTAAGTCTAAAATACATATCTCAAAATGCTACTTGTCTAAATTTCTTAAAAAGTTGTAGGACTTTTAATGCTTGGTCCCATCGCGGAAACAGCACCAGTTTTAGTCACTGTGAAGAAAATTAGCCTTACCCAAACCAAAACCAGCACAAGTTCTCACACCCTCCTGCACAAACCATTGTGACTCTCCCCTCAGGCTCTTCTCCCTGTTTGTGGTTTTGGCCACTTGGTGTCAGCGAGTTGGCTTTCTATGTTTCAGCAGTAATTATTTTCTTTAATTAAGTTATATTCAAATGAAGGTTGGAGAGGGAGCACTAATGTGTATTTTGTATGTACTGAAGCATCTGAATCAACATTAAAATGAGGTCGCTTCTTGATTCCAACACAAATAATGAGGTTTGTCTCATTTGACAGTCTTTCTGGCTCTTCATTATGTTCTGCCCTTATTATGAAATGTGCAATATTTTGTGACTGCACTTTTAAACAAAATCAGGTCCAAAGTGTATGAAACTACTCAATACATAAAATTTTACCATTTCTGACCAACAGATGGAAGCTGTTGATTAAAATGGATTCACTTTTTTAATGTTAATTGGACTGAGATCATACATATAACAGACTGTGGCTTTAAAAAGGCTTCATACTGAAGCAGGTTTGGACACTGCATTTTTCATTACTGTATAATTGAATCTATAAATTACTACTTCAAAATGCACAACAGTTCCCAAAAGAGTATCTTTAGTATCTTATACTCAAAAGCTCTGAGGATGAAACAGGTGCTTGTCACATTTTTTCTAAAACTACATTTGATTCCTTTCTCATTTTCATCACTGAGGAAAGAAGAGATGGAGTCAACAGAGGATATCTAGTTTGTGTGTACTTTTGTATCCCACCACTGTGCACATTCATCTGAGTTTTCATTAAGATATAATTATTCTCACCTCTTTATGAAAATTTTTATGAAGAACACTTCTAATGAAAAATTATTTATTGTGGAAATACTAAAGCATGAACTAAGTCTATGAAAAAATGTGTCCATGATACTGTAATTTAAACCTGTCAAAAATCTCTCTATATGAGAGGAGTTATGGAGGTCTGAGGGAGCTCTAGAATACAAACATTAACCTGTTGCTTATTTTTTTTTAATGAAAAGAAATCATTTATCATATCTTTGTAGCATATAAACTTATTCTCAGGTTTAAGGTTTAAAGACAAAAAATAATATGTACTAATTCATTTGCTAATTCTGAATGGAAAAACTCCATTGCACCTTCTTCCCTTTAAGATGATACCATCCTTAGCAGGTGCAAGGGACTAAACATCAGCTTGTGACCTAGCATAATGTTATTAAGGAATGTTGTTATGAAGTTCTGTCCTCAACTAACCTGGAACGGTATATTTTTCTGCAATTAAACTTTCACTTTCTTTCCATTGACAGCCATCAGATAAGAGGAATCAATTTCTTAAGGGGGCTATCTTGAACCTGGGCAACTGAATGACTTGGATTAAAAACCTGGTTCACATGAAAAGCAATCTAAAAGGTCCTCTCACAGATGCTGAGGCATAATCTTACTTCTTGATGTTTAACTGTGAAACATAGAGGATCTTAGGGAAAAGTTATAATAAGGACGCCTGAAAACTTAAACTCCATGCTTACAGCATACTAGTCAGAACTGCAACTAATATAAGTCTACTTTTATTCTACTGCACTTCACAGACTTATGTTGATTTATAGCATCTCTGAAGAACAAAGTCTTGAGAAACTGAGAGATTTATTCTGACTGTGAAGGTTGACAAAGTAGCTGAAATGTTTTACACCATTACAAATACCTTTAGGACCCCAAAAGAAAGACTTAAAAGTGTTTCAGCTACAAGTTTATTAAAGCTGTATCCAACCATAAATCTCACCTTAATGGTTCTATTCTTTTTCCTTAACCATACCACAAAAATCAGCAAATATGAATATGAATAAAAACCAATAAATTTTATTTTACTGTACAGAATAACTAATCATGACTATTTTAAAATGTTAATAGATTATTTCAATCAGGGAAATGTGATTTTTTTTTATTTTAACTTAACTGTAGAAATTTAAAAATTACAATTTGTTGAAAAATTGCCACAATATATTTCTTACCCACAGAACTGTGCTTCATATCATATCATATCAAAACATGTTAAATTATATTTTACTGTGATCTCAGAGAAATTTTAAAAAAAAAGCAATGGAATTACCACAGTATTCTGTTCAATATCTTATGTGTAAAACTTATCTGAAAAAGTATATCAATGAGAGAGTAAATTAGCTAAGAGAATTGCAAAGCTAAATGGTTTTGAGGTGAAACCAAAAATGAGATGAGGTACTTATTGGATAAAAGGCATCTACATTTCTGATTATAATTATATTGCATGTAATTTCAAGTATAAATTTATTTAAAAAAATGTAGGGCCGGATTTTTAAAAGTTGTTATCAATCTTTTTCTAGATATGCTGTGCAAAAGTTCTTTGGCATCAAGCAAAACTTTTAAACATTTGAACAGAGGTTCAGGAAAATTCCCATGTGACAATTTTTAGCTCACTTGAGAGATATTCTGGAGGAATATAAGAACCACTGCCTTGTCAACTTTTGACCAAATTCTAGCCTGAAAACTTATCCATATTTTTATTTATCTGTATGTATAATTTTATATGTGTAATAAACATACTTTCACACAATTATCCATTTTGTTCAATAATAAAGAAAGGTTCCATGAATCCTGTCCTATTTTCTGAACTAAAATTGACATGAAACCTTGAAAAATTTCTGAAGAAGAAAAAAAACCTTCCATCTTTCTTGTTTCTAACCCTGGACTCTTTGTAACTTGATCAATATCTGTACAGTACATGCTTGTTTCCAAGGCAGTTTACACTGATTAAGCTTTGAATATGTTAAGCAACCTGTTCCACTAGTACGTTTGAGACCTAAATTGTTAATGCAGAAAAAAAAATCAATAATGAAAGTAGTCTGAAATAAGCAGCATAATTCTATTTCATATGAAATTTGATTTACATTTTTGGTGAAAGAAGAATTTGAGAGGTTTAACTTAGTCATGGATTTTTGCGTGTGTTGAAAATCACATCAAATATTTAAATTGACTGGAACACCTGGTGCTAAGCCTGTAGAAGAACAGCAGCGTCATGATACTGAGCAACACAGCAAGTATTTAAGCAGAGCACTTTATAAAATGTTTGTGGACAGTCACATAAAGGAAGTAACAGCAAAGATGGTATTGAATGAATAGCCACTAATACAGATCACAAAGAATGCCAAGTGGAGGACTGTGTCTTAGCCTCTGACACTCTTTTGGATGTAAACAACACACTCTACAGAGCAGAGAGGGAAACCATCTTGAAGAGAGAGAGGTGAAGTTCACAGTTAAAAGAAGATTTACCACTAGCACAATAGGTCAATGTACTCAGTGCAGATGTGCTGCTCAGTAGCACTGCCTGCTCAGAGCAGTCCTGCCTAATTACATGCCCTGAGTGCACTAGAGACTTCTGTCTTCAGATGTGAAGGAGTTGCCCTGCAAATAACTTAAGATGGATTGAGGAGAAACAGTCATCTCTAATCAAGATCCAAAACTCCAAACTCTCTCTTTTCTTTAGTCGTATGTGTTTTGATAGCTTCATGTTAAGAAGTAAGGAAAGGACAGGTGGGAGAAATGGGGAAAACTGCCTCTTCTGGCTGCAAAGACTAGAAATCACATCTCTTTTGTGAATAATTTATTATTCTGAAGATCGTCCTGAAGGTAGCTACACATTGCATTCAGTAGTTCAAGACTCATTGGACCAGAGAATACGAACATATTTAAAAACCACTTGGGAATACCCTGGTTCTACATCTGGCCCTGGCTCCATTAAAAACTTCAGATAAAAATATAGGCCTTTGGAATCTGGAATGGGATTCAAGTTTACCTCTCTTAGGCAAATGCTCTGTTGATTACACAAAACAATGCATGTTTGTTCTTTGGCTTGTTGAATAAATATACATATACTACCTTGGTTTATCTAAAAAGAGTATGCTTAGATTGCTTCAGGTGGAGTAAAGCACTAAGAAAAGGTGCCCCACATCCTAAATTAATGTCCTAGCCCTTGAAGCGCTGGTTAGTTAAACTTTCTCCTCCCTAAAAAATTACTACCCCTTCTTTGATTTTGAATTAAAAAAAAAAGAATTGTTTAAACTTAACAGAAAGGCATGAAAATAGGTGTGAAAACACGATATTTTCCTTAGTATTTCTTAGCTCCCAGCTTAAGGGACTGAGCTGTGTAATGGCTTTTTTTGCTGCCATTCCTAAAGGTCTTCGTGTATTTCATAGAGGAGCTTGTGCCTAATCCAGTGGCTGTAAAAGTTAGGTGCTTCAGAACTTAGTGATGTGATGTCTCTGTTTCCTTTGTAGATCCACAAGTAAAATGGCAAGAGACAAAGACAGTATCCTAACCCATCTGGATCTAAAGAGTGACTGAACCGGATGGGAGACATTCACAGTCTCCTGTTCCTCTCAAAGAAGAAATTAATTCCAGGCTCTCACATCCTACATAAAGGTTTTGTTACTCAAGCTTTGGGTTATATGGTACTTTACTGCCTTTTGCTGTTGTGTTCTGTTGAAGATCTATTTAATTGCTTATTTGAATCTCTGTGTACTTAAAAAAATTGAATTGTATTGAATACCTAATTCTAAATTTATGGACGAGCAAAGTGGACAAACTTTCACATATTTGTGTTCAACATAAATCAATTACTAAACTAGCAACAAAATAGATAATTGTGATAAAATTGACTGTCGATAAATTTATATAAAAATATAAAGTACCGTCAGAATAATTTAGGAAATAATTATGTCACATATTTTGCAATTATGATATTTTTAAATTGTAAAAAATTTGGAGGAGAAAAACTGAAGGTATGGGAAAGCTGAAAAAAAAAAGTGAATCCTTAGTGCCTAAAAGAATGCTTTAAATTTGGTTAAAGGTTGACAGAAGTGAAAATAGTCTGACTCTATTAAGTACTGGAGTCTCTTGTGTATTTCTTTATGGAGCTGAAAAGGCAGACGTGAGATCAATTATTTCAATAGGCTTTCAATCAGGGCATAGAAAATTTAAAAATAAATTATTTGAATAAATTACTCTTGAAATATTTATTTATTGTTTATTCCTTTCCTGGAGTGGATAAGAAAACTTAATATGTATGATTTCTTTAAAGTTTTGGGATAATATATTTGTGAATAATTTTTTCATTATTCACATTCTTTTACCAGTACAGCTTGAAATTTATCATACTGACTGCATAAAGTGCTTCTGCACAACTTGTCTGACTTCAAGAGTTAGTAAATGAATGACTTAAACTTCTTTGGAAAAAAATAAACCTGAAGTGCAATGGATTTCTGCTGCGCTTCTGAAAGGAAAAAAAGAATGGCTTTTTTCATGAGTGAAAATGACAGCATATGAGGGAGCAAGGTTTTACAGAACAACAATAAAGAGAATATCTTCCAGAATGTTTTAAATGGATTTAATAAAAAATTTGGCCTTTACAATGTCTGGATTCCACTATTCTACCATGATAAATAGTGTTAAGAAAAGAAAGAACATGTGGGCTATAGGTCAAAATTTGCCCTGTGCAAGAGGAACTGGCTGTATGCCCAAGCTAAGCTGAATGAAGGTTAGAACTACATCAATAGAAAAGATTTTGAAAAATTGCTAGTTTTAATAAGCAAGAGTGTGAAATGAGTATGAACTGAAATACCCAAAATAATTCTTTCTGGTTTTTTTGTTTTGCTTTGCTTTATTTTGAATTCTAAGCCTCTCAAACTGATCAAGCAACTAGGGTGTTTGATAGAGAAAAATGATTAGCAAGCACAAAGCACCCAAATTAACAAATAAACACAAAATCCAGATTAATGAGTCTTTAAGAGGATCATTCAGTCACCATAAACAAAGATACTGAAAGATTCAAGTACTGGAAGTCTGAAGAAAAAAAATTTATTCATTGGACTGAAATAGTTTTTGATAATTGTTTCAAACTTGGATCATTAATAAATGGTCTGCAAAATAATAACAAAAAAGAAATGCAGAGATTACACAATTAATTTTGCTTTTGTCTTTATAAGGGTCTGCCACTTGATATGATACAACTTTTCAGACACCACATGGTATGATAATAAAATCCTAATTCTGGTGTAATCAGGACTTGCCTATTGCTGTCCCTAACAAAGTCCCGACAGTTTTTGGAGAAGCGTGTACTGTGCTGTAAGTAGGAAATCCACACATTTGTCTATTTTCTCAATATTTTCTATCGTCTTTGGACAGTTCTAGCGTCTCTCATACTTCAGGTTACTTCTTGCTATAAATCCTTAGCTATGGAGGGGTTGCAGTGTTGTCCATCAACGGCATTGTGCAAGTCACTAGGAAATCAACATGAAACTTACTTCAAAGCAGAAGCTAGACAGCATATTCTCTTCCAGACATGTAGTGTCCTAGCACATAGTCTTCCACAGGACCTAGCATATTGAAGTGCGTATTGATCCTTTGATCCCTATATGCAAACACTGTACTGAACTTTTTTCCCCTCCCTTTGTCCTTATTAGGTAAACGATGCGTGGAATACCATGCACCTATATTCTTACGTTTTTAGTGATCTAAGCTCACTACTGCATTTTGTTTGTGCTCCCACACGCTGTTGGAAATTAAAAATTACACTCCTACTGATTTCTTACATTTAAGATTGAACCTGTTAATATTTTGGCCATCTTTCTGTATTTTTTCATAAGGTATGAATCCTGTACTTTTTCTTCTTTCCAGTTCTGTTTTGAGGCATGATGCATCACTTTCCTAGCCAGTCACTTTTGATTTATACTGTATTTCCTCACGCTAAGCCAATATGATGCACTGAAGTGTCATGTTGGGGTGCATTATGTTATACATGCAACCAGAGGTGACATCATGCAATGCTAAAGGGCAGCTAGAATTACTCCCATTTTCAGACCAGGAAAATGTTGTCACTGTGAATATCCATTCATGGAGGATGTTTCTGACCTGCAAAAACGCCCACTCTCATGTTTATGCTGTCTTACATAAGAATAAAGAAACCAGACAAAATAGTCACCTAAGTATAATCTTCAGATTATTATTCAATTCCTTATCATTCCATATGATATTACTCTTTCTACACTTTGTATTGATCAGAATCTTCCAGTTTAGAAGGAAATGAACCAAAACAATATGACTACTATTTTACAAATTCACAAGTGTAAAAAAGAACAAAGAAGGAGGAACCAATTGAGAAGGCTGGACCCAAAAGGATTGTGTTGTGACCCACTGAAGACACCCTATGGAATTTTTAGGAAGTTACATAGGATGGACTCCATTTTACATAAACAGTGTGTCTACCTCAATCCCTGTTACTTTCAGAGGAAAAAGACACTCAAGTTTGTGGTGCTTATCACACTTAGAACCTCTGGAAGTATCCTCTTTATCTCTGCTTAGCATACAGAACACTTAGATGACCTGTTGAGAATATGTGCATCAGATTCAGTTGTTCCAATTCAACTGCCTTAACACAAAGAAGGGTATGAGTGTAATAGTTATTCTGAATTCCAGAGAGGTGTTATCAGAGCTTAACTATGGAATTCTAAATTTTAGAGGTAATGAGATATAGAATAAGCAAGTTAGCACAAACCAAAAATGGAGTGTTGAAATATTTTCTAAACAAATAAGGAATTGTAAGAAAACATTTTAATCAGAAGTAGTTGTATGAGTGCATGTAAGTGCTTTTTCATTCTGCTCATCAATATGATTGTTAGGGACTAATTACAGTAATTACAGAAGGTTTCTTTTTGTTCTATCAAATTTAATAGGGGCATTTTTAGCTGTATGTACCCAGAGAATACTGTGATAGATACTTGACTAAAAAATCCAGAAGAGAAACATCATTGACATTCACCTGGCAATGACATGAGAAAGAACACTCTGGTTTTTGAGTACGCACAAAGAACAATCTTTCTACCACCAAAATTCCTATGACATTTTAGCATGGTGTCCCAGTAATAAAGAGCATCCTCCCTAGAGGATGTCAGCACCCACGTTGAATCCATCCTCCAAGTGGTTAGCTGGCACATGGGCAGGGACCGTCATCCTGGTGAGCATCCATGAATCCACTATAGTTTCTAAGGATAAAATAATGCAGGGAATTGGTTGAAGGCATTCCTACAATTCTTGTTTTATGCAAGACCATATGGATCTGGAAGCATGAATGTGTCTTTCCAAAACAGACCTAACACATACTGGTTATGTGTGTCATACCTACATTGTAGATAAATGATGGAAGAGATACTTTTATTGCATATTTTTCAGTGCTTTCTTATGCACTAAGTTCACTAGAAAAGTGTGTTCTCTGAATCACAAGCACAGGAGTAAGAGGGTACCTAGTAGATGCCATGATTCCCCAAGAGCCAGCATTATTTCATGGCTGTCTGATGAAAACCCTGCCATAGAATAATCTCTTTCCCAGTTTGTAAGTACATTTATTTGTGTAATGGAGTCATCAGAGTGAAGTTTACTGTCTGAGATATGCTTAAATGCGTAATGCAATATCTTTTTTGTCTTTATAGGAATATATGTATATATGCTAAAAGAAAAACATATTGTTTGATATCGTTATCTTTTACCTTTCCAAGAAAAAATTTTATTAAAAATCGTCTTGAAAGAAGTTTCTCTTTTCCTCTAACACTGGAAATGAAAGTCACACATACTCCTATTTAAGACTATGTCAGATTGCTCCAAAAGTTCCACTCTGAAAGCTCAAGGCAAACAAATCCTAACTGAAAAGCTTGGCATTATTCAAAGAGACACTTAGACCATTCTTACAACATTAAAGCATCTGTCAGGAAAGGTGCTGTCATTTGCCACTTGATCTAATTATTTCTGACAACAGATGTGAGTTTAATGCAAAAACTCAACATCTTTAATACACTGATCAAATTTCATTAACAAAGCATGAATACTAACGAGATTATAAAACATAGTGCAGTTTATACTCATCCTATAATGTAAAAGTGTGATTACATTTTATAGACAAAATAGGGCAGATTAGTTGGAGGTAAAAGTTACCTTATTGCTCATCAATGTATTTAAAGTTTAATTACCATGAATGCATGACACCAACTGTTTATTAACAATCCATAACCGTATAGCAGCTATGGTGGTTAGTACTCCTAAAATAATAAAATCCCCTACATTGTAAGGACTATCCTAATCAATTTACTTTTCTCTTTCTGCAGGTTAATTTAAGTTTGAACATAGAATGCAGGTCAAAAAGAGCTTTACTAGAGGCTTTATAGAATTTTTCTTCAGGACCTAGACTCTCAGACAGGCAAAACTGAGATTTTCCACACAGTCATACCAGGGTTGGTTGAAGGAAAAAACAAATGCCTAGAAATGCCAAAATGTTTATTCTTTACCTACCCATACCATTCTTAACTCTATGTTATTATATTAAGCTTTCACTTCTCCAAACGCTAACATGCTCTAAAACCCCTTCAGTTAAAAAAAATAAAATGAAATAATCCCTTCATAAATCCTTGAAATTACTACACTGGGAAAATGCTCTTGTAGTAGGCATATTTGATATACAGCCAATGTAAAGTATTTATTGACATCACCACTGAGTGATAAAATCCAATATTAGCTTCTGGTTCTAGGCAAAATTCTATGAAAAATCTCACGTTACATGCATCCTTTCTGAAATTAAGAATTTTGTTGTTGTTGTTATAAATTTTGACCATAGTTTACATTCTTAAGAATGAAATGCTTTTTAAGAAAGAAGTAATATGTTTCACTTTGTCAGTAAAATGTTACTACAGGGTATAAAGTGATTCACTCTGTTTTTAAACCATTTAATGACATATGCTTCTATATTTCTGTACCTGTAAACTTAACTATAATGTACAATACACACCACTAAATCTTCATTATAAACTACCTTAATAATTAACACTGAAATAAATACTATAAATTAACTGAGAATAAGTCTTGTGTCAACTTTTGTGATATTCTCAGTTATATCGACCAGTTGTGCCACAGAACTGGTCTATACTTGTTTAATGGCTTTAAATTAATGTATCCATCAAAATTCTGTCTACAAAAATTAACTCTCTCTGAGAAAGTAATATTGGTTTTGTGAGAACAGTTGTGTGTATAAGACAAAGATTGGGTCAAAACTTACACAATATATGTACTGCATGATTTTTCAAATTGCCTTGGATGAACTGCATCCAGAAAGTGCTCATTACCAAATTATGAGAATCTGCAGGCACACCTAGAATGTCTGAAAGTTTTCTAATGATAATAAATATAATGTGCCTCCTTAACATTTTTAAAAAGGTTTGTTTTTCCCCCTCGCTTCATATTTCTGTTCCTTAAAACTTTAAAAATAAAGAATGAACAATTCAAAGCATAAATGTACAAGAACAAAATCCACAATGAGGTCAATGTTTTTGAGTGTATATATGGTTGTGATGGCATCTTATTTGTGGGGCATAAGTTCCAACCATAAATTATAACCAAGCAAATATTTCTACTCAGCTGTGAATGCATAACTTCAAATCTGAACCTAATCCTTCTTTAGCAAAAGTGCTGATTTCTCACAACTTCCTAGTCAGTAAATTGAAAGAGCACACTTTGCAACAAATATAAAGAATGATGTCAGCTGCAGAAGCCTATTCTGCACTAGGATTGCCTCTGGCAGAGTTATAGTCAAATATAAAATATTTTATCACTTTTGGTGAAATTAATTTAGAGAAGCATTTCTTTAATTCTGTGTTAATCTTTCTGATTAATATAGTGCTAATTTTATCACTGAGAAATATGAGTTAAAAGTGATAATTTAAATCCACTGGATTTTGTGACACTGTAGAACATGACTAATAGATTTTCTAAACAAAGCCATTAAGAATATGATACAAAACTATACAGTATAAGAATGAGCAAGTAGTTTGTGGATATCAGCTACTATTTGCAGCCTCCTCTATCTCAGCTCTATCTTACCTTTGTCCTCTTATGCTTAGTCTTGTGTTTACAGCAATACCATGCTACCTAACTTTCTCTCCTTTGCTATAGGCAGCAAATCAACATCTTGTAATGAGAAAAGTAGCTGTGAGAGAAAACAGAACTCATACTCTCATTGATAAGTTCAGAGCAAGGAACAGAGGATAAATTAATCCTTTTGCTATATTCATTTAACTATCTGCGTATTACTCTTAAGAACCAAAGTTAAAGTAGAAGGACACCTATCCCTTTAGCAAAGCCATGTAAATTATTTTCAATTTCCTAAATTAGTGGGTAACAATATATGCTATCCTTGAAAATTAATCTAGTTGCTAAGGATTGAAAGAGCTGCTGCTTGTTTCTGTAGATTTCCTACAAGCGTCTCTTCAACAGCACCTCATTTTTCAATCATGCACTCCATAGCAAAACAAGGAGTTTACCAAGATTGTTAGCAATATTGTTCTTTTCTAAACATAGATTTAGCCCCTTGTCTTCCTATAACACTTGGATTTCCATCATGACTCTTTTTTCTGCCATTCTCTTTTCTACTATTGTTTTTCAGTGTGATTTACTACTTTCCCTGAGATACATTAAAAGTGTACCCCTGTGTAAAATTGTGTAGACCTTAAGCAGGTCTTCAATATCCTTCCTTCTTTTTGCCTAAGTACACTCAGTCTTCCAGCCTCTGTGTCTGGGTGTGAAGGCCAATGTCACATTTTCTGGTGAGCCTGGGAAAGTGTTTCAGTTCTTTAAAAGACCAGTCTAGTATTAGCTACAGATAACAAATGACAGGAAGGGAATGTATAGCAGAGTTTACTTGCACTGAACTTAGAAATCAGAAGCTGAAGGAGTCTTTTAATTTTTCTAAATACACTTGTCTTTGCTTTCATTTCTCTGTTTCTTACTGAAGTAGTGAAGTAGTTCAATAGTGCTGGAGTACTTACTGAAGAACTAAGGTAATTGTATTTTCTTAAAAGGGAAGAGTTCAGTGACTTCCTTTTGTGTTAAATACAGACCTTTCACTGTCACTGTTTGGTCTTCACTGACAGGTACAGAAGCTCATATGTCTCATCCAAACTGCATGCAGATATCCTTTGAAAACTTCTTAACTCTTTTTGTCAGAGAGTCTCAGTTGACTCTTCATACAGTTTAAAATTATCCAGATTGAGGTATATCAAAAAACCTGTTTGCACAGTGAAGCTGAGACTTGTTTTTTCCTCAGAGGATGACTAATGCTGAATCACAAACGATTAAAAACAGACAAGAAAGAGCTCTGCCTTGATTGTTGAAAACAGTACCCTGGCTATCTGAACAGTGAGATCGCTCTTCCACATAGTCACAGAGGTATTTATAAAATAATTTGCCTTTCAATTCCTTGTTGTTCCTGATTCCCATTATATCAACCAGAAAATGGAATCAGATCAAAAGTTATCTTGTAGTTTATGCACATTGTTCTAAACTTTATCTTTTTTTTTTTTTCAGGAAAGAATAATTGACATAATAAACGTGCAAATCAATCATAGGAATTTTTATTTATTTTCTTTCAGTATGACAAATATCCATTATTTTTGGTTGTGGATCTCATCTGAGAGAAGCAAGATGTTTCTATATCTTTGGGAGACATGTAATAGGTTGCAAAACTAATAAGTATATGCATAGACTACTGTTCTGCTGTACATATGCAGCAGTAAGTTCTCCTTGTAAAATTCTATGAAAATATTTTTCTCAACACTAGTACAATAAAATATGCAAAGTATTATCTAGCCAAATACACTTACACTTGATGTTAGCAAGATTTTTGTTTTCTTGAAGGTGCTTTTGATCTCCCTCATTCTTAAGTTTTCTGCTATTGAATACTTTGTACAAGATAAGCATCTTTAGTGACTCCTTATTCCTTATGTGCTCAACTGTTGTATCTGTTGATATTGACATTCCAGAGATGTCTTAGAATGACAATTTTTAACTAAAAATTTACTGGGGTTTTCTGTTTGCCTTCCATTATCAGACCTCTTCATTTGAATAAGTCATGTATTTTCTTGTGTTTGCAATGTCATACAGTGGTAACTGGTGTGAAGATTGATTGACTGAAGCTTGACTGGCTTCCTTTACATTTTGCATTCTTATTTATGGTTATTAGTACTTATTATTCTTGATATTAATCATAATACTTTCAAAACATTTGCCAGTTAGATTAATGGCCTTTCTTTCTAAAGTTCTAAACAGTTCACAAAACATCTAGAAGTTTCTGAGACACTTTAAAATATCTAGTTTTCCTAAGTCTCATTGCTTACCTATGATTTCTATCAAGAGTTTTATACTATTTCTATACAAACCAGCTTTATACTTCTAGCTGAGAATCCATGATTTAACAGGGCATCAATAAGAAAAATATGGGATATATGAGATTGTTCTACTACATACTGCCCTTGAACAAAATCATATTTATATCTCAGAAATAACTTCAATAAAGTTGTAATAAACAGGAAGTGCCTTTGCCGATGAAATGTTTGTTCTTAACCTTCAAATATGTTTCTTTTTTAGCCAACATTAAATAAACAGAGCTGAAGGGAAATAATATCTTTATGCACTATATGTATATTAAAAAGTACAATGCCACTGATTATTGTAACCAAATTCTTGATGTTGTTTCAGTGGTTAAATATGAAGCTGGCCATTTTCTAAAAAGAAATATTATATGGCTATATTTAACTTTTGTGTTTCCCTCTAATAAAAAATGTGCATAACAGCTGCATCATTCTCTTAAAAAGGTAAACACTAGCACATTTGCCACATGGTTTAGTGACTTTTTATGACAGTTGAGAGCTGTCATTCTTGATAAGTCCAGATTTACTCATTGAAGTTGATGTTACAACTCTGATTAGCTTAACACTTGTTACCTATGTTGTAGAATAAGATGGCTAACTTGTCAAAGAAGGGCAGTAGTCCAACAGTTATAAAGAAAGACCTAAAATTAGAGTGTTCTCCTGGGCTTGGTAATACACTTTTTTGGTCACTCATTGCTGTTGTCCACTAAGATGTTATTATGTTATGTGACACTAAGAAAAATAAGTGATAAGAAAAACACTACTACAAGTACTATCCAAATAATATGAAGCACTGGGTTTACCTCAAGGAAATTTCACCTCAGTGTGAAACTGTGTCCAGTTCTGGGCCCCTCAGTTCAGGAAGGACATTGAGGGGCTGGAGCAGGTCCAGAGGAGGGCAACTAGGCTGGTGAAGGGACTCAAGCACAAGTCCTATGAGGAGAGGCTGAGGGAGCTGGGACTGTTCAGCCTGGAGAAGAGGAGGCTCAGAGGAGACCTCATCACTCTCTACAACTCCCTGAAAGGAGGTTGTAGCCAAGTGAGGATTGGTCTCTTTTCCCAGGCAGCTATCAGCAAGACAAGAGGGCATGGTCTCAAGTTGTGCCGGGGGAGGTTTAGTTTGGATATTAGGAAGAAATTCTTTACAGAGAGGGTAATCAGGCATTGGAATGGGCTGCCCAGGAAAGTGGTGGATTCTCTGTCCCTGGAGGTTTTTAAGATGAGACTGGAGGTGGCACTTAGTGCCATGGTCTAGCAACCATGGTGGTAGTGGATTAAGGGTTGGACTTGATGATCTCAGAGGTCCCTTCCAACCTGGCTGATTCTATGATTTTATGATTCTAGTTTTTTGATGTATTGGTGTAGATTATGATTTGTCAGGAACATTCTATGCAGCAGAATTTTACTGGAAGAAAATGCCAATAATGAACTTTAAAAGAATATTTTTAAAAAAATAATTAAAAAACATTTATTTGAAGTTTGTATTACATATGCATTTTTCCAAGATAATTAATTAAAAGGTCCACTATAATTTTGCAGTAGATGTCTGCACTTTTTGGCCATCTTAGTTTCTTTATTACAATTTAGCAAGAGAAGATCTCTGTGAAGATGAAGGCAAGAATACATTGATCAGAGCAAAGCTGAGATTTACTGCAGAAGCCCCAGAAGAGGACAACCCAAATAGTTAGCTATGATGCTAAATAATGTTACAGCTCCTTAGCTGGGAACTATGGGAATGGTGGCCAACACACCCATCACTTATATGTCAAAGGAAAATCACTGAGCCATTCTCAGCTCTCTGACAGTTAGTCCAGATCGCTGAGCTCCCATTTCAAAGTGGAGTTGAAATAGTAAGGTGGCTAAGCTTAAGGGAAACATTTCAGGCATACCCTTCTACATAGCATTTCCACCTAGATTGGCTGTTCAACATAGGTTTTTAAGTGACTTTTCTGAACTGCTAAACTCTTCCTGCTTGCTGAACAGCAAGAGTAGGGACTAATTTTCTGCTCCTCATTCTATGTCAGGTCCAAAGTAATTGAAACATTGCATTGAAACATACATAATTTTTATTATAATAAAATTTATATTTTCTATTATCATAAATATTTTCTCAGATCTCAGCTGCTATTTAAAGGATTCAGTCATAGCACCCCATAAATATGGACACATATTTCCTTAAGGGTCATATAGTGATCTCCAAGTTCATATCAGGGAAGAGTTATTTTCGTGAACAGCTCCATGCAATTAAGTGCTTCCAGCCTAGCTCTGAAAAAGGAGTACAATAACTAACTCTTAGACTTCTCAAACAGAATTCAGTTTACCTGTCTTTAAAAGAATTGCCTTGGGACATGCTTCTGTATTGCAGAGACTTTGTTCTCAAGAAACTTTAGATTTTATAGTGATGGCTCTAATAATACTGAAAAAAGTACAATAGATGAATATAGCCACTTGGTAAAAAATAAGTACAAACAGGAAAGCATTATGAAAAAATACAATCTCAGTGTGTAACTGGCAGGAGAGATCTGTTGCCTGAGCTGATGGACCCACTGTGCAGAGGTTTCACCTGAGCTTATCTCTGATGCATCAGGTCAGACGTGCTCACCACAGTGGCACTCTGCATGTTTTGTGGTCCTGCTCTGGAAATCCCATTTATGTCGTGTCCAACCAGTTTTGTCAATTTCTTAAATAATTCACAATGTTTCTGCTGTATTTCTATTAAACTCTCATCTCTTTCCCACAGTCAGCATGCTCAACCTTTTAATTCTTCTTGTAAATTAGGTCCTAGAGGAGCAGCTCATATTCTAACCCATTAACTGGCAGTGGAGTAGCAAACCTTAGCAACTTCTTAGAATGAACTTGAGACTATTCAGTATCACAGAACTGGCAACATCAGTACTGCCATTCTTTCAGCCTCGTGCTTTCTTAGGCAGTGATGATTGCAGCTACTTCTGCCAATTTGGGAAGCACTTTTATATTGTGATGACATTTTTTGTTTGTTTACACAGAAAAATTGGTTTATTATCACTTTATTTTCCTTATTTTGTAATATTTTTGTAATATTTCTTCCTCACATCTTACAGAATATATAAATTAATGCTGAATATTAATTTTACTAAATAGATCAGCAGTTTTTGTGCAAATTGAACTATAATGCTCTTTCTTCAGAAACCCATGCTAGGGGAAACTATAGCCTGCTAATGAGCACTGAGGGACCATTTGTTGCCTCCCAAGAAATTCAGGGCACTCTACTACTTAAACTTGTAAGTATAATCTTCATAAAAGGTTATGAGCTGTTACATGTATTGTGGCCAATTAAACCTTAAAATAACCCTTTCAAAATCACTGGAATTATTCTATAGATGCATGTGTACCCTTTAGGTGATTCCCCACTTAAAATAAACATTTTAGTGTAATTTGTTTAAATTTCATTGAATTCTCAGCATAAATATGCAATGGGACCTAGGGTCTTTCTTCTTTTTCTCCTTAACACATTGTTCAGTACTCACATCCACAACAGCCCTGATAGCATATTTCACACAGAATCACAGAGTCACAGAATGGGTCAGGTTGGAAGACCACAGTGGGTCATCTGGTCCAACCTCCCTACTCAAGCAGGGCCATCCTAGAGTACACTGCACAGGATTGCATGCAGCCAATTCTCAATTTAAGGGAGACTCCACAGCCTCTCTGGGCAACTGTTTCAGAAACTATAAAACAATTATTCACTAGTTTTCATAGAAAATACTGGTCCAAAATTTAAGAAGTTATCAGCCTAAGCATTAACATGTTCATCACTTCTGCTAAGGCACCTGAACGGTCTGTATTGGCCAGACACCATCAATCAGAAGAGCCTCCACTGCTCCCTAGGACAGATCCACACTTGCCTTTTTCTACCAGCTCTCTTGAGAATGATGGTTTGACAGAATGATTTCCAGCAAATCTGAATATCCTCCCTGTTTCTTTTTTCATTATTTTATACTTTTGTTACATAAAGTTTACACAGTTTGTTTTTAAAAAGATTTTAAAAATTATCAGGAAAGAACCACTTCATTTAACTGAGGGACTGGGAATTTCAGTAGATAGCCTGGTTGGTCAAAAAAGGAGTTTCCTGATGACCTGAACAACATAAAGTGAGCACAAAAAAAGGCAGAAGCAGGAATGGGTAAAGAAGAGGAAGGAACATAGTAGTATTTTTGGGTATTTAGGGACAATATTACTTCAAAATTCAGCTGAAGAAGATTGAAGGACGAGAAGAATAAAAGGAAGGGATTGTAAAGGTATGCTAGTTGTAAAAGGTAATCCAGGAAAAGGAGTCAACCTAATGAAAGACAGTATGAAAAAGGCTCAAATATTTTACTCCTTGGTTTTCACAAGCAAATTGTACTCTCTAGTTGTATCTTTACTTCATAACAATTAAGCACGTCTGTAAGGCAATCATTTGGGATGCAGAAGACTGAGGGCAGAGCCCCAGTTTCTTCCTGAATTACCTCCTTAACTTCCTGGAGCACATTTTCTGTGTCCCTTTCATGTTCTCAGCTGAACAAACTGCCCTGTTGTCTATTAATTGCCGTTATTGGCCATTCTTCTACTTATCAGCTAAAGAGGTGACCAGATAGGCACTGCAGACAGACAGGAGACATCAGTCAGTGGAAGACCAAGAGCACAGGTGTCTTTTAAACAAGAACCTTCCCATGAGGGAATAGCCAACCAAACCTGTTAGTTGTGGCAGTCAGTGAAGCTGTAAAAAGTAATTAAAAGCTCATTTTTTAATAAAAGCAAACTCCAAAAATTAAAATAATCAGGCCAATAATTGCATGAGTTCCAAAGAAACTTCAGACTGTTGTGCTGCGTATGGGGGAGAAAAGCTGTGGAAAAACAAACAAACATAAAACCCAACCAAGAAAACTTCACCTAAAAAAGGAAACACATTATCTAATCACAGAGAAACTGCTGGACTCCATGAGGAGAAAATATCACAACGCACATCCCACTGCATCACCTAATGAAAAGCAGAAGAATAAAAATGGGAAGAAGCTACTCAAATCCCCAGTAGCAGTCTCTCCTGCCACTAAACAAAAGTTTGGTTATTTTGCATATTTTACAACAAAAATTTGGTTTCTTTCTACAATATTTCAAGCAACATCTTTTTGCAAGGTAGACCCTATAGAGTTCACTGTAAAAAGAACTGATATCATTAGTTCATTGCTTCAGTGGGTATCTCAGTAAGCAGTTTGTCTTTGTATAGCTGGTGTTTCCTTTTTGAGTTAGAATCACAGAATATTGAGTTGGAAGGGATGCATAAGGATCATCGAGTCCAGCTCTTAAGTGAATGTCCCCTACAGGGATCAAAACCATGACCTTCATGTTATTAGCACCCTGCTCTAAACAACATAGCTTGTTGTTCCAAGAATTTACTCTTTTCACTTTTAGCTGTGGTAAATAATTGTTCAAGACTGCTATTGACCTTCTGGCATTGGTTATGCATCTTCCAGAATACTAAATCTGCTTCTGAATTCAGTCTCAGTCATTGCAGACCAACTGCATACAAGAGCAGTGCCAATACTCCGAGCTGTCATCTTACACCACTGGTCAACACTGAACAAAGAATCACACTGGGGTTTGCACATACACAAACAGCATAAGCCAAAGTGTCAATAGTCAGTGGAGTGATGGTAGGTCATGTTGCCAAACTGTCCCTCAGGCTTCCTTATCCTTCACATTAAAGGGTGGCTCTTCAACAAAGTTTGTGGCGTACCTTAGATTGAACTTTGGGTCAACTATTTCATTAAAGATCTACAACTTTACCTACAGAATTTTGGGAGATACATTTTTCTTCACTTTTATATGCTGTAGAATTACTTATACTAAATGAAAAATATATGTGCATGGCACACATATACATTATAAGTATGATGGTATTTTTTTAATAATTCATGTCTCAAAATGCCTTTTCTACTCTGTTGCAGTCAGTTCAAATTTTCTATGAGTAAGGCTCTGCTTAGCAAGATTTTAACCAGAATAAATGTCAACTGCCACACTGTAACAGTTTTGTTTTATAAAATACTATTATTGACAGTCAGATAAGTCAACTTGGAACTCGATATACATGAATGTTCTCTATAGCTTTATCCTGTCTTTATCAATGCATTTATATATGCTACTATGTGTGCTGTTAGCCTTGTCTTTAATTTCATTTACCATTTAGATGAAAATAAAATGCATTCAGAAATATATTCTTTTTGATATATTATTTTGCTTATGTTGCACATATTAAAGGAATAGAAGTCATGGTCCAACACTACCTTTCCTGGGTTTTGTGGCACTTAGACCTGGGACACGTTTCATTGCAGGAAACATTACAAAAATTATGCTTTGTCCCGTCAACATCCTGGATGGAGACATTCTGCTAAAATTGCACATGCATAATGACTAGAGTGTAGAGTAGGAAATGAAAAGTCATGTTACATAAATTATTTTTTTTATATAATTCACCAGTGAAATTCTTTATTATCTCATGATCTTTTTAAGTAACCTGTGTGCAAGTGTCAACCACTTGTGCAGTGAGTGTTTCAAGCAAGACACTAAACTGGTAATAGAATTCAGCAAATATTATTCTGTGGTCAGTATTTCTTCTTATGAAAAATAAGTCTAAAAATGAGAAAGCTTACCCTCAAACCAAACTGCTCCTGCAATGTGCCTCACAGGGACATTGCACATGCTGCTCAGGGAAGAGCAGAGTGGGCACAGTGCATGACATCCATAATCCAGGCAGCGCAGGATTAGCATCTGGGGGAACAGACTGCCATTGCTGTGGAATTGTGCCTCCACCAGGATCTCTCCTGTTGCTTGGTATTCATTTGGAGCTACCTCCCTACCAGCGCAGAGGCTTTGCTGCAATGTTGTAGCCACTGCCTTCCATGTTGAGACTCCCAACACACTCTTTGTCTGTTCCGTAGGTTGGATACACAATCTCTGTCCTTGAAAACTGGAGTAACAAACAACAAGTGGGTTGCATTTTTCCTTTTATAAATGAGAGTATCTCAGTTATGTGTGTTTGTGCAGAATAAAAGGTAAGGTAGAAAATTAGGGCAGATTTTCTCTTCAACATGTCTGAGTGTATTCCACTGATTTCCTCATTTTCCACTGTTTTCCTGTCAATTAGGAAAATCAGATAAAGGAGAATTATTGTCTTATGTGTGCTGAGGAGAAAAATGAGTTTTTTGTTGCTTCCTGTTAAATGTACTGACCCTCATTTTTATAAAATACAAGGTGAAACTTTAATTTCACTTGAAAGGAGGTGCTGGTGAAAGCCAGCCATACCAACACAGCTGTGTACTTCCTCCCCTGGCTGAATACCCAAAACCATGAAAGCTCTTTTTAATTGCTGGTCAGCCAGGATAGCTTTAGAGGAAATGAAGGGTCAGTGCAGATTAGTACTGCGAAAAATTGGCTAGCCTCTTATACATTTTGCAAATCTACTCAGAAAAGAAAAAGAATAGGCAGTGATGTACATTGTGATGCAATATGCTCCTAAAGCTATAGTTCTTTAACTAAAACTGCACATATTTCTGTTTATAGATCATGAACAACTCAAATAATTTAATTTCCTTACCAGAACCTCAGCATTTCCCATAATTATCCTCATTCCTAACTTGGGCTAGCAAGATTATGTAGTGAAGTTTTAACACTCCCTTTGCCAGTCCTGTTTACACTAGTTAAGGATACTTCCCAAAGCTTATGTAATTATATCCTTCAGTGTTTGACTTATCGTTTTGTATTCTGGATTTTTAGTAAAGAGAATTTAAATGAATTGCTATAGGAATTTTGTAATTAAGATATTCTATTTAATTTGTGAAGTGTTAGATGATAAAGGAAAACTTATTAAAAATTATTTTAACAAGTAAGTATTATTTCAATATCTATTTTTGCTGCAAAATACAATTGTTAGCCCCAGGTCCAAATAAATTCAATAGTATTTTTTCAATTATATTGTCTGATTTCAAATCATCTGCCAAATCTGATGCTACACATCTATCCCCAATTTTAGAGCCTACTTCAAATTACCTCTCTGTTCCATGATCTCAGCTTCAAGCTGACCTGAATATTCTGTTACAATACATTGGATTTAGCTCTGTTCCAGGAACAGGGGTAATTATAATTATAATTAAGTTTTACAGATAAGTAAATCAGATCACCTTTTTTTTCTTTTTTTTTTCTGATGCAAATAGTTTTTTATTCATAACAGAAAGGAATTAAAAAATATGCAATGGTCAAAATAGTACACTTTGTGTAAGAAAATTTTATGATGCTTTTTTTGTAAAATACAAGTAAACATTCAGTTAAAACAATTCAACTCTGCCGGAAAATTAGTATTTAAAATATTTCTGTCATTAAAAACCTCCTTAAATTAAAATACAGCTTTAGCTTTGTTTTCATTAGTGCTTACTGAGTACCTTATTCCTCTAGGTGATTTTGTTTTTAAAATATAGCTTAAGGCCTTCAGTATTAGGGCTGATGACACTCCTGCAAAAATCCTGTGATGGGTGTTTTATAATATTTATTTTTTCCTCATTGCTATCAGCTACAGCTATGGAGAAAATATACAGTTCCTCAAGGTCTAGAGTGGCGAAGTTCTGCAAAGCAAGAGAGAACCTACAACGTGCAAGAAAGCACATTGTGTTTTAGCTCTGTTATGTAAGAATTTACTCAATTTTCACTTACTTAACAAAGCTAAAATGCATTCATATAGTCTTTCCTCATAAGTGGGATCCCAGGCTTTGCAGTGCAATGTTTAATTTATACTGATCCTGAAGTGTCTTCTAGCTTAATCTGCACCTACACAATACAACCCACACTGACATGAAATAAAATCAATGTTCATGAGAATTTCTTTACTCAAATACTTTAAAGTAAATTAGAGTAAAATACTAATCCATTTTTTTGGAATATTTTTGCAGGTTTTTGAGGAAGACTTTTTTCTGTTTTCTTTCTGAAAGCATTAGAGCAAATAGTAATAATAATTTATATTATATATAGACATATAGTATTATTTTTATTGTTTTAGTAGAAAGAACGCATTCAGTTGATATAAAATTTTCACCTTGAGATTAGTTTTGCAGATATTTTTATTCCTACTAGCAGTATCCCATGAAAATACCAATTTCAATGAGAAGTCTTTCTATGCAAAAAAAATCCAGTAAGATCCTTATAATTCTTTACTGAAAAACAGGCATAAGCAGCTTATTGTGGTTGACTATGGTCTTTTTGCCAGTTTTGCTCTTCTAAGTTGCAAAAAGGAAACTGCAGACTAAACTATACCAACTTTTTATTCTTGCTTGTGAGACATTTTTCTATCCCTGCAAAGATATTTTGTTCCTTATAAAGTAAGTAAAACTGGAATAGTTAGCTTCCACATTATTGAGAGACTTTAATTGTATTAGCTGCTGACAGGAGGATAATATTTTTAAGTAGCATAAAATCATCTCACTGATTGACAGAACACACATAAAGTAAAATGTAAGAAAAAATCAAAGTAATTGCTTGAAATAAATGAAATAACATTCAAGCAATCTAAAAGGAAATTTTTTTCTGAGTTTCATCAAAGATACAGACACAAGTAGAAGGCTAAAAAGAAAACACATAGCAAAGAAAGTGCTATGGAACATATTTTAATGGGATTTTTTTTCATCCTCTTCAGTCTCTTTATTTACAGTTGCAGAACTATCCCAAAGACTTCCTTTCCCAGGATTAGATGTGTTTTAATATGTGTCAGTTTGTCTCACTTTGTCCTCACAGGAAGTAACGAGTACTACATGGCCAATATCTTATAATCTTTGTTTCAGAAACAGGTTTAGTTTCAATGTAGTCTGAAATATATGCCTTGTGCTCATAAGCATATCAGATGCCCAAAACTATGAGGCTACCTTGAAATCATATTGTGCAGGAGTAATTTTGCTTTATGTATTTACTTTTTCTTTTTCCTGGAAAGATATTTATATTTATATGAAAGCAAAACTAAAACATTATTATGACCACAAATCCATAAGTGATCCATTTACAATGGATCAAATCTCTTCTCCCCTCCAAATAAAAGTCCAGGAGGGAAGATGGAAAAGATCCTTTCCACTCTCAGAGCAGCAATGTCTCTAAGGCAGCAGGTTCTCTGTCTCTCTCTCTTCCATGCAGCAGCTGTAGCTGGATCTCTGCCAGTACACAAGAGGTGGTATCCAAGCCCTCGTGGCCCATCGTCTAAAGTGAGGGTCTTCTCTTCCGTGGACTGTGTTCACCCAGACAACGGTCGCTTCACCACGTCATACGACGAAGCACAGGGGTCTTCATGACGGTCTGTATCTTCAGGGGAATCAAATTCCCTTTGCAGAGCTCAGTACTCTGTCTCAAGCAATGGGGGGGCCAAGGTCACCCTCTCCGCATTCCTTCTGAGCTTTTCAGCTCCTTTCTGCAGTGCTGTAGCACTCCACGACTCTTTCAAGTAAGAGTCCATCATCCTCCTCTTTTCTAGGAGGGGTCTCCAAGGAGTCTGGGGTCTTTTGGTTCAGTTCTTACCCCAAAAACTCTGTCTGTAGAGCTTGTTCTGCTCTCTCTGCTGCTGCTGGCTCTCTTTCTCTCTCAGCTCTCTCAGACAACTCTGTCTTCCTTGGCTGCATGCTGTTTGCTGCTCCTTATCTCTTCTGGCTCTCTGCCACTGCTCTCTGGACGCTGCTCCTGCTGCTTCTCTGTCTGCCCACTCACAGTGGAGAAAACTCCTTCAGCTTTCTAGCTACAGGTACTTAGCCCAGTTTTACACTGTTCCAAGTCCCTGCAGCCCCCAGCCAGGGGCTGGGGAGGGCCTGAGCCCCCCAGGGGGGGCTCCTGCCCCTCTGCTCATGGCTCTACAACATGGCTACTTCTTCTACAACAACTACAACTACCTTCTCTTCCGTTCTGCTTGTGATATGTTTATATTTTGCAAAAGCGCTCATTGGTAAAAACCTCAAGGGTCACCACCTCCTGGGGTTTTACCATTTTGTAACTTCAGGGGGAAAACTGTTTCCCCCACCACAGTAGGCCATCTTGTCTGCATCTATGGTGGACTGGAAAAACCTTCAACTCCTTTTAGCCTAATTTTTCCTCTCATTTTCATACATGAATTGGAAATAAACTTGTCATCTTCTTTCTTATATCTATATTTTCATTGCATTGATGCTGATATAGGACACTGTCATTCTTTTATTAGCTCCAAGAAGCTGTTTGGGATTTTTGGGATTTGGGGGTTTAGGTTGGATTTTTTTTGTGTGAGATTTTTTTCTATGGAACACAAAGTATGAAAACAAACGGTTACTGTAATAACAATATTAAAATTTTAAATTCAGTGACCAGAGAGTTTTCTTAGCAGATGTGCTACTATAGCTGGGATTTTGATTAACTCTCTGTTTTTTTCAATTCATCTGCCTTCATATTTCAGAAAAATAATTTGCAAGGTTCTATTGGCTCCCCCCACAGTGTCCATGAACACTGTCCATGAGAAAATTATTCTCTGCTTGATTTTCAGCCATGTTTTTGTTCACCCCTCAGAGAAAGCTTCATACACAACAGAATGGCAGATAGAGCATGTGGCAGAGAGCTAATGAGTCATAATGACAGACCCATAAACAAGCTAATGCTTGCTAGAGATGGGGTTTTTTTGTCCAGCTCACCCTACCAGAGCCATGCTCTTTTTTTGCCCTTTTTGCTTTGTTGGGATGATTAGCAGAAAGTAGAAGAAAGGTACTTTCACAGTGATTTAGTTTTTGAAATGTGTCCTTCAATTTTAAATGAACATAATATCTGGTATATTTGATCCAGAAAACAAAACTGTGCTTTTGAGGTGTGAAGCCTCCCCTCCATCTGGAGTTTTGGTTGATGATGGAATAAAGCAGCAGGAGAAATGGATCTCAGCCCTGCACAAACATATCAGTGGCAACCCCAGACTCCCTTTGAGTCTCTTTTGGAAGGCAGAACAGAGCTGTGAGCACACCTCACAGATGTTGCACAAGTATACATTGTAGAATGAACTGTGGATAACAAGTCCAGGAAATTCATGGACTTATAGATGCACTGCACCAGCACTGTCCTGCATAGTTGACCGAAGAACTGTTGAACATATTTGTTTTCCATGTATTGATGATATTATTGCATATCATGCAGTATTAAATACTTTGTGACTGAGTGATATGGTTTGAAGCTGGCTCCCTGCCAAGTCTCCAAACCTTACCACAAGAAGTCCCCCCCCCCCCCCCCCCCAAACCTCAGGGACAAGAGGGAAAAAAACAACCAAGAAAACCGAACAAGAGAGAGACAGCTAAAGTGATATATATAAATATATTTACACTTCTATTACAATTATATACAATTGAAATATATATACAATTTCACAAGGAAAAGGGAAAGGGAAGGGGGAAGGGAAAAAAGGAGCAAAACCAAAATAAAATATATATATCCTGATCAATAACCCAAGATCTAGCATCTAAAAGAATTAGCAAAGAATATCTTACTACTCTCCTTGGGACAACGGAGAGTCACGCTGGAGCCACTGCCAGCAACCTCCATCTCCCAAGGTTGGCAAGGCCTTACCAGGCCTCACTGCCCAACCCGACAGACTCAACAGCAGGGAACCTGCACCTCCAAAGCCGCCGGAAGGAAAGAGAGCAAAGGCCTTTCCTCCTTTCTTCTTATGGCCTGGCTTACGTAAAAATCGTAGGGAATACTGGGTAAATCTGAGCCCTTCCTTGGTTACAAACTCATCACCATGGAAGGCCTAGACTAAACTACCACAGTGAGTGGCAGACAGGAAGGCAACCTATTTGCTTTGTTCTGCCTGCTGCAATCTGAAGTCCTCAGGAGGAAGAAAATATTGCACCTCCTTAGAACGTGATCTCTTTGGTACAAGAAAAATAGGCACTTGAAAGCAGCACTAGAGGAAAAATTATACCGTATCCAGGTAGAATCATTAGCAAAAGAGATTTAATTTTTAAATCAGTCTCCTCAGCAGAAATTATTGTTCTGCGTTTAAAATCTTACTTTATCCTTCTGTGTTTGTGTGCTCGTAAAACATAAACTTAGATATTGAGAATACAATTTTGTTAGTTTTAGTGTGTTCACTTTAATAAATAGCTGCAGGTATATCCATCTCAAATCTTTGGCTCATTCAAGGTACTCTCAAAGAAAGTTGTCGGGGTACTGACAGCGAAGAAGCTTTTAATCAGTGATATGGGGACTTTTTTTTCTGATTAAGAAAAACATTACTTACTGATAACTGTATCATTGGGCTTTCAAGGCATGTTTTTTCCTTCAGTAAAGCTAATATCAGCAGCTTTCCGTCATTCAGATGAACAGATGGAAATTTGAGGGATGACTTTTGCAAATAAAACCCTCACTAAATTAATAATGTTGAGACTTACCATCAAGTAACATAAATTAATGAGATTTTAGGTGAAAACATCCACGATCATACAAAAATATGACACAATAAACAGACCAAAATGGCACAAAGGATTAATATAACTGTGTCCAAATACCCTTTTATCTCTTTGAACTAGAGGTATTATACAATACACAACCAGTTTTTCAATTCTTTATATGTGGAGTATACAAGGGAGAGCCAGATGCTTTGTCATGTTCTTTTGCTGAGAGCCAAAGTTTTACAGAATTAAGCATTCAATGTCATGAAAATAACATTTGAGCTACTTTTTTCTTTTTTCTATTTTTTTTTTCTGAATGGTGCACTTGATCCCACCTAAAAAGTATCCGTTCCATCTTCCTTCATTGGTGTTATGACAGCAAATAAAAGATGCTGAACCTCCTAGAAAAGACATGAAGTTGAAAATGTGCTAAGCTAGTGAAAAAAGAAAAACACAATTTGGAGAAATAAGGAATTTGAATCAGGGCTACAGACAAGAAGAAAGAAAGAAAGAACATGGTTCCTTACAAAGTATGAAGGGAAGTCAAGTTTATTGGAGATGAATGTGAAGACAGAAGAGGAAGAGGGAGGAGCTGTATGGGGTATAGAAAAGGACCATAGTAGAAAATGGAAGAGGAAATAATCTGTGGGTAGAAATGAAAGATGGAAAAATCAGCAGAAGGAGGAGACAAATATCCTAAAATCTAAACCCAAAATTGTGATTCAGACATAGAGCATGAGTAAAAGAGCAGGTTTAGTAAACAACAGCCACTGAAAGGGAAGCAAATGTTCCAAAACATTTGGAGGTCAAAAGACAAGAGGGAACAAAACAGAATGTGGTAATGTTAGGCATATGATGGCCATTTTTAGAGACATCAAGCATGAAGAGGGATAGGAAGGATGTAGATATGGGGATGAGGTTCTAAGTTGATATAGAAAGTTCACCACGCAAGCTTGCACTATCTCAACCTGACATGGATGGGGAAAAAGAGGACAACATATGCAGGAAGTGCTGCTCTCTCAGTTACCACTGTGAGTCCATACAGCGCAGAAGACAAAAAAACCCTCTTCCACCATCATTTCTACCAGAGCACATTCCTAACTCCAAGAGGACATTCCGTGGTTGAATGGCCTTATTTGCCTTAGAAAACGAATATAGAAGTCAATAAACACAGTAAGAGTTTTTCTGCCAGTGATGGACAGATTTTTTCTTAGTGTCACTTTGTGTTTATAAAAGAATAGGAGACATTAGGCCTCTGTCTACTTGTTTTTCTGTAAAAAGGAAAACAGTGTTCTTGAAAAAGACATATTAGAATACCACGTTTGAACTTCCTTCTGTATTTTGAAGTAAGTATTTACAGCCCTCAGCCTTCTACCTTCCCTACTTCTGTCACTTTCTGCTCCATCATATAAGCATTTTAACAATGTACATTGACATTTAAAAAAATGTGGCTTTCCTGTTGCTCTTTAATTTACACAGAACAGACTGGGACAGGCATTCAACTACAGCACACATTCTCACGCAGTTTTCTTTCCTACCAACAGTCTACATGTGCATGGAAATCATACAAATCAAACCCTCAAGAAACCAGAGAGCTATCCTTGGAGGTGGTAGTGGTATTCTTTCCCAGGGTTTACTTGTTTAGTGCCACTGTCTGTGTGTCTGGCTGTACCTAAATAAAAGGTAACATATCATAACCTCTATGGTATCTTTTAAGGGAGAATTAGCATAGCTCTGGCACAGTATTGTCTACAAATCAACACACTATGAGACTAAATATCATGTTGTATTATTTTGATCTCTCTGTACAGTCTAGAAAAATAGGCACCAAATAATGTGCTTAAATGTAAAATATTAATGATTTATCCTCACCTTATTTGAAACTTGTTTTGCACAGTGGTTCAGGTGAAACAGTGTAAAATCAGACCTAAATAGTATGTGTTCAGCATGTAGACAGGTAAGAACCACCCACATTACCCTACTGAATTCCTGAATAAAAATGCTTTGCACCACCAAGTTAAACACACAATATTAAATAAAGACAGAAGTGAAATTTAGACACATACAGATATTCAAATTCTGCTTGCTATTACATGCAAATCTGAATTACTGTGACTAAGGAAACAGTCCCATAGTTTTCCATTTATGAGCATAAAACTACTTTAGCAAATCAGTTGCTTATTCAAAATTTAAGGCCTCTGAGACAGCAGGGGCTTGTGCACCTGGGGAGGCAGTTCTGTGGAATATTAGTCAAGTCTATTACTACCTGTGATACTAGCATTATGTGGACTGAGACAGGGACATCGCCTTATCTATACTTTTGGTATATGCATCTATACGTCTAGTAAACAGAGATGAGAGGAACCTGCTTTCTCCCATAGAATAATAGGATTTGAAAAATATACAGAACAAAACCTTCTAAGGAACAGAAAGCTCAGGCTTTCTAGCACTGTTTTCCTTGTGAACATTCATATGCTGACATTCTCGACCTGTATGTATAGGTGAATGACCCATACATATAGACTCTTTCAGATAGAGAAGCATTTGGGTTTTCTTATTTCCTAAGCATGTATTAGCGAGTCCTAAAGCAAATCATGTGTGAGTTTGAGCATAGTCACTTTGTAAGTACTATTAAGGCTATTATCTCTAGGTTATACGATAAAAGATGAAAAAAGTCAAACACACACAAAAGAACAAACACAAACCCCTCAGTGGATTTAGATTATCTCTTCAAAAAACAATTGAAGTCTTTGAGTTAAGTCTCAGGAACTGAAGCCTGATATTCCAATACCATTTGGGGCAAAACTTTGTCTAGTTCAAGGATAAAAGAGCTCATCAGAACACATGGAAGTTTTCCATTGGTTTTAATTGGCTTTGGATTGGATCCAAGGAATGAATTTTGTTGTCCTGGGCTATTCATGTGCAGCTGTTCACAAATGTTAAATTCAGTTAAAAAAGCTTTGCCTAAAGAAGGATATTATGGAATCCGGCCCAAAGCCAAGACTCAAACAATTCCTTTGTCTATTTTTCTCTCTGTAACTGTCACTGGTCATGGTGTCTTAGCTGTTATTCTTTTTCTTATTCACAGCTTATTGACTTTACGTTTGTAGCAGAGCTCAGGCAAAATAGAGGCAGTCCATTATAAAATATGAGGTTTCAGCATTTGTTTTCTTCTACTCTGGAGCAAAAGACTTCTGGATCTTTTTAAATTTTTTGTGGGAAGGGGGATTGAGTCTGTCTCAGAGATGCTACTAACTTCATAGCTGGGGAATCACTTGTCCCTAAAACTGAACAAAGATCTGAACCTGCATTTTTTTGTAAACGACTCACTAAATGGCTATTTTTAGAAGATTTTGTTCTTGATCAGAAGTCTTATCTTTGACTTTAGAAGCCTGATGAAAGAATATATCAACACCAATAGTTTTCCAAGAAATGTTCCTATTTCAATCAACTGTAATTTCCAGTTTCATCCATGGGAAAGAAAAACGAGGGTTTTCCCACAAGATGTGATGTGGAAGTAAAGAACGTTTTGCTAGAGGTAAAATGTAAGAGGTATTGCATTAGGTAGGTTTTTATTTGCATTTTTGAAGTCCAAGATCTCGCCAGTAAAACCAAGACTTTAATAGTACTCCATACTTCAAAGCAGAGAGGCTTTGAAAGAATATGAAAAGTTATTTTATATTCTTCCTTTGCTCTTCTAATAAAATCTATAGTCATATAGCAAGGTATTTCAGTCTCAAAATGCTTGCCTAAATTTTTTATGAACTCTTCTACTCATGCAACCTAAATGGCAACATTCTTGTTGTCTTATTGCTTTGCTTTTGGAAACCTCCCTGTCACCTTAGTTTTGTCCTTCTGTAGTTTAGCCCTACAACTCTTGCCCATGTTTGCTCATTCTTTAAATATACCTCCATTGCTTTCCAACTGTTTTCCCTAAAGGATAAATTTTAGGTTCTGAATGCTTCTTCTTTGTATATTGACTTGTCAGATGACTGATCTTTTCACAGCTTTTGGCTCTAACTATGCTTGTTCCTTCTCTTTCTGCTTATCATTACCTTTTCACTGTAAAGGCTGGTCACTCTATATAGTATTCTAGGAATGCCTTAGCAGTGCTGAAAGTAGATGTCTTCAAACACATCTAATCTCACAGTCAGTACTATTCTTTAGATTATTCTTCTTGACGCCATTATATGCTAAACCCCTAAGGACTAAATCCTTAGCTGGTGCAAAACAGATATCAAAATGAATGTAGCTTTACCGATTACACTAACTGTAGTACTATCTCTGTGACACTGACATTTGGCTGAATAGTTGAAAGCCCAGTATTCATAAGTAATGGAAAATTGAATCTAAGCATATGAGCTCAGTCGTGAGCATGCAGAACTGTATTATCAATATTTTTTTATCTTCTGAGGGGCTGACCCTCAGCTAACAGAAAGTGTGCAGTTTAGAGAATTTCAGGCTTTCACATGATTGTTCATTGAAAATTTTTACCTGTGAAATGTCCGGAGTCAAGGGGACATATGTTGATGGGACACGTTGAGATGCTGATTAGTAACTCTGCTATGAAGGTGACTGGAGAAGCTGCAAATATTCACAGCTTTGAGAATCAAGATAGATAGGATTACAACACAAAGGCATATTCTGCTCAGGAGGAAGATGGCAAAAAAATGAAGTAACGAGTTTTTGAAGCTTTTGTGCTAGAAACAAGGTACAAAGTGACTTAATTTCCAGAAATTTAAACCCACTCCAGAACATTATATTTTGTGCTGAGCAAGTCTTTTACTCTCTACATATTGCGACCTTTCAAAGGGCAGAAGCTAAAAGGAACAATTGAGAACATCCATTTTTTTTCCTTACAGTTGTAGCACTATCACAAGGCATATTGTGGGTGACACAGACAAAAAATTAGTACCATTTGTACAGCACGGATGTTCACACTCCTGCAGTCAGCCTCTGTCTCTCTCTCTCTTATACCTGATTAGAAAAATCTCTTCAATACATCACCTTTTAAACTTCATAACCATGCAGAAATTGTCACTAAAAATGTCAACAGCCCTTTCTTTCGTTACTCTAAAAAATAAATGAAAAATAAGAAGGAAAATACTTCATGCTTTCTTTTAATTGTTGACACAGTGTAACAGAGACTATTCAAGCAGTGTAGCCAAATGCATGATACGGAGAAAAATAAAGCAGGAGCAAGCCTAGGTACTGACTGGATTTTGCACCTTATGACTGACAGCTTTCTCACAATATTAATCACTCAGTTTGTTGTCTCTTGTTTTTGAATAAGTCACTCGTAATAATCTGAAATAGATGTTCAAATAATACCTTGAAAATGTTCGTATTTAAAATGTCTAGACTTTTTCAACAGTGACTGCGATGGTTAGAAATAAACTGCATGTTAGAAACTCATAAATTCCAAAAGCTGTAAATCAGTGTAAGAATGAGAATAAGCTGAGTTCATTCACTGTGGAATAATTATCAATATAGGTTTTCTTTCTAGATGATTTTTTTGCCTAAGGTTTTTTAACTAACAAAGAGCTAAAAGCTTCAAACTGGAAATTTGGTTATCCTTGAATGAATATGATGGGATCTAAAGATACCTTTCAAACAAAATCCACAAAAAAACTCCCAGGTCACTTGAAGGACTCATAATCTCTCTTCAGAATTCAGTATTCTTGGCACTCTTTTGAATCCTCATAAAAAAATTAAATATGATGGCTAAATTTCAAGTTGTAGGAGCACAGCCACTAGAACTACCATATTGCTATTCTACAAAACTTTAGTCTCAGGCTGCTGCAACACTTTGAGATTTTTAGAACCACTAGTGTTGGATTCCAAAATTTGGATATGAGAAAAAGAAAACTTCTAGGTTTAAACAAAAGCCTTGGGTGTCAGAGACTGGGAAAAAACCTCCATCTAGAGTCCAGACAAAGATCCATTGATGTCATGAGTTTGGAATATCCTGCCCAAGCCTAGAGAAACCATGCCCTGATCTCATCAAGTCTGTGCAGAAGACCTTCTCTCTCCCTTTGTGTTCCCTGAATCCTTGCATTCTGTAGACCCGAATACCTGTTCCCTCGTAAAATCCCCTAAGATCAAATGGGTTTTTCCCCATGAGGTAATTGTTAAAACCCCAAATTGTGTAAGTCAGGTTTTACCCTTATGTCATCCCCTGAAACCCACTGTTTGTAATAAATTGTAATAGTTACAACCCCCTGCTCAATATGTAGATCCTAAACCCTTTAAATATGAACTTGTGAGTCCAATAAAGCATTCCAATTTTCTGCCTCCGCTGGGATCATTGTAGTTATTGACTAGCTACACACTAGGGTTTATTAGCAGTAATGGAGTGTCTGTCCTTCTAGTTTCCATGGATTCCAGGATGCAGAGGCAATAGAGGCATTATTCAAACTGCCCTGGAGAGGGTGGTTCTATGTAGAGGTAGCTGAGTGTCCAACTCACTCTATCTGTGCTCCTGAGCTCAGATGTGCCAGAACTGATTGGTTTTACAACCAACAAGTAACTCATCCCATGGTAGTTCAAATTTTAGGAGACAAAACTGCTTTCAACATTTTTAATTCTAACACAAAGAGATTGTAATGAATTTTTCTCTATACTTTGCAAAAGGGAAGTGGTGGGGAGGTACTAGGAGTTCTTGAAACTCAGATATTGAACTTCAGATATTTGGCATGTGTCTATAGTTCTCACTTACCATTTGTATATTCATTTTTTGAATTACATTTTCATTAGAGGTAAACAAGAGAATTCTAAAATACAACATTTGTCTGAAAGGCCTCTTTAGCCCTTTTGCCCGCTTAGACTTCAACTTTCTGCTGAATGAACCTACCTGTAATCTGACAGTTCAGTGAAATTTATTGAAAAAACAAGCCTTTATCAAAAGCAGACATATGATCACCCCAGTGTATTTGAGTACTAATTGGATAAATCCCTTTTAAACTAAATTAGCATTACCTTATTGGTTTCATCCCTCTCATCACCAATAGTGATGATGACTCCCTCACAGCTAAGGTAAAGCAGAAACAATTGTGTTAACACCTTCAAAGTAGTTAAACATTAAACCATGCTGAGGGAACAAAACAGTCTTTCTTTTTTCATTAAGGATCTTTGAAAGAAAAACAATATTTTGATTTAAAATAATTTGGTTTACTCATTGATTGGTAGAATTTTCTTTACAGCCTGAAAGCAATTCCAGCACCACTGCAGGATACATTGTGAATGATCGGTGGGGATACATTTGTCTCGAGTTATCTGTTTTCAGCTCAGACTGTTCTGCCTTTACTTACTCTGTAGTAGGACTTGTCTTTCCCTTCATTCCTCAGTAAGAAAAGATGCATGCCAATCAGACCTACAAACTCATGTCATCCTGTGGACGTTCAATCAGTTATAGTGAGGATTTGTGCTTCTTCTGCCCTGATAACTGTGTCTATATGGTTTTCATTTAATATCGATATATTAGAGGAAAATAATTCTAAATTTCTCTGGATCTTTCTCATATTTTTCTTCTCAGAGAAAACTTGAATGCCTAAAAACTTAACAATCTTTTAGTTCCAGGGAAAACCAAACTTCTGTCTTACACTGATGACACTCATTAGGAGAAAAACATTAAATCTGTTGTACAGCAAATGACTTTTCACTGTCTCCTTCTTAAGGATCCTGCATATGATCTTTTATTTCTTCATTAAAATGATACCATCTCCTCTCCTAAGTGTGACCTGTTTCAATCTTGCGGATGTTACTGGTATTGATCTGTACCTGTCTCAGAGATAATAAGTCTTTTGCAACCAAACCTGTGAGATTCTGAAAGCTCCCTGTGCAGTGTGATCTTCAGCTGGAGTTAAGTGGGTTTTTCCTGTGCTTCAGTTTCTCCCAATTGTTTTTGTCAGTTGCTGCTTTAAGATATTTTCAGTTCTTCTAAGAAGTGCCTTTAGTTTATTGGTACTTTATTCCTAATTATATGAACCAGCTATATACCTTTTCTTTTAAAGCACATTTATTGGCATCCTATCAGGAAGCACGTTGATATTTATACTTAAATTGTTTGGTTTAATGTATGACCTGGCCTTGACTCCTGTTATCTAGAAGAAATATTGATTCTTTCTGAATCCCATTTTACTCTGCAGTCTTCAGATACAAGCTTGTTAACTGCCCCATATCTTAGATCAACAATTTTGACATAGTTTGCCTAGGGGAAAAAGGAGGGTGTTGCAAATCCCATGTGTTGAATATTGTGCCTTTGTAGCTTGCAGAAGCCATGATAGTAATACTAGCTATTTCTGAATTGTTACAAAAATAGCTCGATTCACCAATTTACACTGAGTTGTGTAAAGAAAACAAAATAACACAAAAAAACCAAAGCAAATCTCTGGATTACTTTCGTAAATTGCAATATGCTTCCTTTTACTGTTACTTCATTATGTATTTAGGATCATGCCTACAATCAAACAACAGCAGAAGTACTTTAGTACTTCTGTCTAAATCAAAGTTATTTCAGATTTTGCACTACAGTCGTTCAGTTTGAGCTCTGATGGTTCCCGAGTAGGACCTGTAAGGGTATGCAGCATCTGTAAAGATGTAGAAGGTGAGCATCTGCTTTGCTATAATTATCTGATGGAGGATTTTTTCTATGCAAATTCGGATAATAATTAAAAGGCACAGACTTGACAGGCAAACATAATCAAGACAAGCCAAAATCAAAAACTCATTAGTCACACTAAATTAATGATGGGCTATCAAGAAACAAACGGCAAGCAAATTGAGGATTTATGACCAATAAGGTTGCAAACTTGAGGGTTGGGATACTGGAGGTTGAAGGCTGGTGTTCAGTGGGACTAACCAAATGAAAGAATGAAAATGATAAAAAGTCCTACACCTGGGTAATGGCAATCCCAGGCACAACTACAGGTTGGATGGAGAGTGAGAGAAGCCCTGCGGAGAAGGACTTTGGGGTGATGGTTGATATAAAACTCAACATGAGCTGGCAGTGTGCACTCACAGCCTAGAAGGCCAACTGAATCCTGGACTGTATCAAAAGGAGCATGGCCAGCAGGTCAAAGGAGGTGATTCTCCCCTCTCTACTGTGTTCTTGTGAGATCCCCCACCTAGAATTCTGAATACAGTTACGGTGTCCCCAACATAAGAAGGACGTGGAAGTGTGCAAGCAAGTCCGAAGGAGGGCCATGAGGTTGATAAGGGGATTAGAGCACCTTCCATATGAAGACAGACTGAGAAAGTTGAGGCTGTTCAGCCTGGAGAAGAGAAGGCTGCATGGACACCTTGTAGCAACCTCCCGGTATCAGAAGGAGTTCTACAGGAAAGCCAGAGAGAGACTCATCAGGACCTATGGTGGCAGGACAAGGGAGGATGGCTTCAAACTGAGTTTAGATTAGACGTTAGGAAGAAATTCTTTACTGTGAGGGTGGTGAGGCACTGGAACAGGTTGCCCAGAGAAGTCATGGGTGACTCAATCCTATTCAAGGTCAGGTTGGACAGGGCTTTGAGAAACCTGGTCTAGCAAGAAGTGTCCCTGCCCATGGCAAGGAGGTTGGAACTAGGTGATCTTTAAGGTTCCTTCCAATCCAAACCATTCCATGATTCTATAATGTGCAGGGGAAGGTAACCGGGGAGGAACCAAGGAGGAATTGACAAGAAAGGGTTTTTGAAAAGGCCCTTTACATGTAAAAGAGGATCAGTCAGTATGCTTGTCGGACTGTGTGCTGTGGCAGATCACCATAGTCTGTCCTATTCTACTAAATATATTAATCTTTGTAATCTCACTTTTTATTCCGTACGTGTGGGTACTGCAAGGACTAGCAACACCTACCAGGGGAATCAATGTGAGAGAACTGTGTGCCGGCAGCTGGAGTCACCTCAGGTTGGTGGTGTCAGCTGCAGGAGAGAGTGGGGTCTTACGTCAGCTATTGAAGTGTGTAAGGGTCTTGTCCCCAGACACTGAGACAGGACTGACATGTATCCTGTAAACTACATTGGGTGAATGAGGTCAACCATTGCTAATGCTAGTGTTAGCAATGAATTGCAAAACTTTTTGAATTTGTGGACCTGTTTCACGTCTGAATTACCTATTTTAATGTAATTTTAATATTATAATAAAAATAAAGCCTGAAAGCTCAGATGATATACAAGGTCCTCTAAGTGTACATGCATATTTACATTTTTCTGAACAAGCCCAAGAGTTTATATTATACTATCATAAACTACAAGTTGATTACAAAGGTTGATTATTTTCCATCAGACTTAATGGGATTGTTGAATATCAAGGTTATTAAACCAATAGTACTATAAAATTGTCAGTCTTACATGTGCTTTAAAAATATACATGTTATATAATGACATTCAAGGATGCATAGAGGTCTTGATTTGTAAGAGGTTTCTCTTGAATTATAATTATTGTGATGCTTTCTTGGATATGGTAATTTATTTTTAGTGCATTGATCCTAGAAAAGCATGGTAAGATCTATGCAGTTTCCAGATGATTGTCATTTCAGTGACGGAGGAAAAAGAGTAATAGATAAATTTTCTCTAAAAATGCCACTTAACAAGAAGACATCACCTTCTGTGAAAATATACCTGTCCAGGAGAGGATAAGCAAGAAGGGAGGAAAAACTGCAAATCCTCTGTTGTCCATTACCTGTTTCTATTGTGTCTTCTTGGCTCTTTGCAAGAATTAAATACCGTTTAGTGCCTTCTAGTTTCTTTTCCTCAACCAGGAAGTCATGAAGAATCAAACATGGTTGTCTAAATTGATATTACTTTGTTCTTATTTTCAACTATTTTTAGATTTAAAACAATCATTTTTATCTGTATGTGGAGAAAAAAGAATCATCAGTGACATACAAGATGAAATGTTAGTCTACAGAAGGAACTCTGTCAACACAGTCTCCAAAAGCACTACAAGTCACTCCCTCCCCTCTTTTCTTCCGCAGGTAGGTAGATACCTAGCACTTTTACACAGGAAAATTATTTTGATTCACTTCATTTACATTGCAGATAAAGTGATAAAATATTATGCAAAAAATTGAGGAATGGACTTTTTTTGGAAAAGGTAATAAAATGGGAGCTTGAGGGAAAAAGACATGTTGTTGTGAAGCCTGAAGAAATAGAGTGCCCTCCAGGCACACCAATGATTTGTTGCTATAGGTGCAGAGTAAGCAAAATGACCTTTGAGGGAATGGGAGAACAATGATATCTGCAAGAATGGATTATTTTTCTAAGATTATTTGAGTTGGTAACTGCAGGTGAATTTTTGATCCCAGTCAAAAAATTACTGCTTTAGTAAAGCCAAAACTTCAGCCAGTGGTATTCCACTTAGTATTTGCAAATTTTCTTCCCAAACTGTCTCTCAGGCAGAGATACAAGCTCTAGCCTCTAGACTGAGTACTGCTCTATGTTGAGGCTGTGAAAATGGGGAAGGGTATAGCTGTCACTGGGCAACTGCCAATACAGCTATAGACATTCTGTCACTGCAGACTCTAGGCTAGGTACGACAGAGGGTTTTTCATCTCTGTTAAGTTCCTTCTCAGACCAGTAGTTTTTTATGTACAGAGATCTTGCGTTGTAGCATCATATAATAAGACATATTAGAGTTTTGTATATGTTAGCTAAAAAGAAAGCTGCTAGATATTACTAATCTGTCAACACTTTTAAATTTAGAAGCATTTTTTTGCCACTACTCACATGAGTGCATAAAATTGCTATGAGCTGTTCAAATACTTAAATTTAATTGACAAGACAGATTATTAGTGAGAGGAAATATCATAAATACTTGGAAATAAAATGCATTTTTTATTACTTAACCTCGCAGTCATTTATTTGAGTCTTATCAGTGAGAGGAAATATCATAAATACTTGGAAATAAAATGGATTTTTTATTACTTAACCTCACAGTTCTTTATGTGAGGCATAATAATGTTTGTAGGACAGGTAATGACAATAGCATTTTGAAGCAAGGCATTTTCAACATGAGAGAAAATAAAAAGTGTCATCAAAAAGGAGACACAAAACAATGACACATTGTATAAAATATGGGAAGAAACTGGCAATAATAAATAAATTGAGAAATTATAAAGAGAAGATACAAAGTGTGGGACTGCTCAGTATTTCACAGTTACTGATTGTTTCTATGTCAACAAAAGACAGGGTCCAAGTTTCACATTTGAATTCCAGGTGATACTGTTTTCCCCCAAACAACAGCTGATCTATACATCTCATGTCTCATCTGATGTCTTTAAAGTACATTAAAAAATAATTTTTTATGGTCTTATTTTTTCCTTATATTCTTAGCTCCTTGATCATTCTTTTTAGAACTTGTTTAATTTAATTTAAGGTAAGCATTAAAAGAATGATAGAGTTACTACCTTTAGCAGAGCATCTTTCATCTCAAATGACATAGAAGTACTCTCCAAACTGGTTTGTAGGTTTGAAATTACAGTACAATTCAACCATCTGGAGTTGGTAAGGAGGAATGGGTAAATTTGGGTAGGGAGAAATACTGCACTTCTCTTGCAACCACACAGCCTTATCATTTGCTTACCTTTACATAATAGAAAAATTTGGACCTATGCCAACCAAGGTGCAACGGTATGTAAAAAGCCTTTGAGGAGCTCATCTCTCAAGTCCTGCAGGGTGAGCACGTAGCTCTGATAAGAGACTCTGTCTTCTGCGGGCAGATGTTTTTATTGTGCCCAAATACGATGTTTAGTGGAACAGATGTTCAGGCCATCTGAACAAATAAGTGCTTATTTGCACATTGCTCAGTCATAAGGGTTTTTATTTTGAAGTTAAAATGAAAGTGTGTGCTTCCAGTGTGTGCTTCCAGTACCACAAAACAATTCACAAGAAGAGAGGAAAAGTATAGCTCCTGACATGTGCTAGCTACTGTGTCTCAACACAACCTGTGCCATGGAGAAGTTGCCCAAATAGATCCTAACTGATGCTGATATGCAAAACAGTTACAGTGTGAGCTGGCAATATCTGCTGATGGCACTAAGATATTCAGCACAGTATAAATGAAGGGTCACCGTAAGGAGTTGTGGAAAGGTCACATAAGCAATCAAATGACAATTATATTAAATATAAATAAGTGTGATATATGTGAAAAAGATACTAGCTTTACTGCTATGATATACACAATAATGAGCAAGTCAAATGTTAGTAATGATTAGAAAAGTAAAAGGAAATTAGAAAAATCTATAACTAATGTAAAACATACAAAAAGTAGGAAGGACATCTGTTACTAGGGATGAACAGTCTTCAGTTTGCAGAAGAGAAAATGGAGAGTGGATTACTGGAAACAGTATTAAGGGATTTGAGGTAATCAACTCAAGTTGTTTGCTGTCTTGTGCAGTACAGAATAAGGAGCTCCAGTAAAACTAGCAGGTTGCAGACAAAACAGAAACTTCTTCCTATGCAGCTAAGTTGGAATTTCTTTGCCACAGGATGCTTCAGAGGCCAAATGATTATACAAAATTCAAAAAGAACTGGGTAAATTTGTGTAAGAAACCCCCCACTGATGGTTATTAAGGACCACCAAGTCCTCTGTGGCCCAAAAAGCTGCTGAACCTTAAATCACAGGAAATGAAGGGTTTTGAGGATATATGACTGTAGTATTGCACTGCTTACATTTGGGTTTTTAAGTGTTTTCTTAGTATATTATTAGTAGAACATGTTGGAATAGGTTGACCTTTGATTTGACCCGTTATGGTCCTTAAGTCCAAGTTGTCAATTTTAGCAACTAAAGATCAAGATCTTTTCACAGTAACAGAGAAATAGCAAGGACTTGGTCAGTAAGGAGAGCGCAGTCTATACTGTGATGACAAACTGAAATCACACAAGAAATTAAAGCATTTTGTGCCATTTGGGGGTATCCAGTTCTTAAGCATAAACCTCTAATACTCTGGAAAGCTAAAATCTAACGCAATGGGGAAATTTTTTTATACATAGTCTTCCTAAATATCTGCAGTTATTAAAACTTGAATAGACTGGAGCAGGGGAACTGCATGAGGAGGAAAGAGTGGTAGAGACAAAGGTTTATGGATTGACCACAAACCTGATTCCGCATCCTCTTGCACCACCTGAGGCAGGAGAAGGTGGAGCCTGGGATGAAGGAGTGAAGTTGGGCCGGGTTGCTGGGGGAGAGGTTGTTTTTTTCATTGGGTTTAATTTGTATTGTTTTGTTCTCTTACTGTTTTAGGTTGTTCATCATCCTATTCTGTTTTTAATTCCCAATAAATTAATTTTCCCCAAGTAAAGTCTCTTTTTCAAACAGTAAGATGTAAGTAATTTCCCTGTATTCATCTTGACTGATGCTTTTCCATCTTATTTTCTCTGCTGTCCTGTCTAGGAGGGGTAGTGAGAGCATGTCCAGATGAAGGTCAGGCAGCCAGCCAACGTCAACCTATCACAACAGAGCAATCATAATTTGGAAGCTTTAGTCCTTATTCCCCATGAAGAAATTACTTGGAGCAGATTTTTTTACTTCTAGAGAAAATCTATACAGCTATTTGAGCTGCTGTGGTGTGATTTTTCACTTCACTTTTAGTAGGATCATAATAAGTTTTCACAAGAAATCTCTAGTAAATACTTGAAGCACTGAGAAGGTGTAAAAGAGAAATATCGCTCTGGAAATAAGTGTGAGAAGCATGTGAACATGTACATGTGTACTGTATCATAACAGGGCTGATTTGTCTAAAACACTGAGAATTATGAGCTTTTGCTCTGCATCTTTTCAAAGAGATTTAATTAAAATGAAATATTACATGGATGCTGAGACAGGAGCTGGACTTGTCAAGTATACAATTCCACATGCTCAGCAACTACATGTAGGTGAAATGAACTTTTCTGTTACTGATCATGTATAGCTGTATGATTTTTACCTCCTGGATAAAATAATTATTTGAAGTAACCCAGATGTCATGCTGCAACTAGCAACACAATAGAAAGTTAAATATTGAAATTAAACATTTTTTTCTGCATTACTGATGTTTTCCTTATGCAAGTATTGGCAAAACAAGCAGAAATGCAATATATGCATTTAAGTTATTCAGATATACATTGCAAATAAATTTAGACATCCTTAGGAAACTCTAAGATGGATTCTTTAGTCATTGTATTAGTCAGTGTACAGTGGGTGTGAAGAATGTAGTGGTTACAAAGCATGTACTTTTATTGATATGAAAGAACACATAGTTTTTTATAAGCCCAGCAAGATACTATAATATGTCCCATTGTACCTTGCACATTATTTTTTCTATAGTAGTTGTGTTGTTTAAATAAATGACTGAAATGGAAAGGAAATGGATCCAACACTACCTTAAAATGTTCCTTACTCACAGCTGTGCAGTATGACCTATGCTTTAATATCATTCCATTCAGCAGTTATGAAATGGTTGAGTGCAAAGTAGCAGTGCCCTAAATACTAGAAAAATCTATAAATGTAAGGATGGGTTAAAAATTAGGCCAGGGAAAATACTGCTTTGGGAGTTTACAAAAGGATAAATTTTCCAATACAAGTGTTTTAAAATCTGATATTTTATCATATGATGCTACTTGACCTAGTCAAAATGGTGCTTATTTTGGAGATAAGCAATACCAGGTCATAGAGCAGGCCCTCTGTGTTTGGAAACGATTTACATAGCATTGTCAAACCTGTCAAATGAAATAATATTTTTTCCTTTTCCTAGAGCTATGAAAATAGCCGTGTGCTGATAAAACACATCTCTCAGAATCATACAAACTTTTGCCCAAAATCTTAAGAAAGGAATTTTAAAGATTGAACATGAACAGAGTCATTATTTATCTGAAATGTGATATATTCATCTGAGGATGCATTGGCTCTCTCGGTCTCTCTGAAGATAGTATTATAGTAGGTATTGTAGTGAAGTTAGAGGTGTGACACCTGGAAGTGCATGCTCGAAGTTGTTTTAACTAGCAACTGCAGCAGCTCAGGACATGGCAGAAAAGAATTCAGCAGATGAAAGCAACAAAGGACCATGAATACTTTCTGTGATTATTAGCACAAAGGGAATCCTGTGAAGCTGCACCTTCAATAGACTTTAGTATTTGTGACTACTCTGTTAAAGATGTGTGAATCTACAGGAAGCACCACACAGGTATGAAAATATTTGAATAAAAATAAATAAAATTTGTGGAACATTTTCCTTATTTAGAGGATGACCCAAAATTATAAAACATTGCCATTTTATTCCAGATACATTACTGTAAAACATTCAGTTCTAAGACTTTTTCTGCAAAGGTGTAAACATGCAAGGTTTCTCCTCTTGGAATAAGTGACCAGTTTTGCAATATTACAATGGCACATAGAAAATCCCTGTATAAATCAGCCAATCAAACCTGTAGTCTTTTTCCAGACAGTGTAAATATTTGAAGTTCATAGAGTTTTTGTTTACATAACACTGCATTTCATTGACTGTTTCATGCAAAAAGAAGTCAAAGATGTTAAAAAGTGATGCAAAATGAAATCTCCTAAGACATGACTCTGTAAATAAATTAAGAAATTAGTCAATCTAATCTTAAATGCAGATCAACCATTTTATGGATTTACAAGTGATATTAAATTAACAATATACAAAGCAAGTTCAACATTAGTTTGCTGATAACCATACTTTATTTTCACGTATATTGAACGTCTTCTACATTATTTATTAAACAGTGCAAATATTGTTTTTTTGAAGAAAGAATTTTTTATAGAGACTTTTTATGATCTACCATTAACAGATCAATTTATACAGAGTACAACACCCAGTTTGTCAATCTTTTTGTTTCTACTGATAAATTATTTAGCACAAGAAAATCACTGACATCTAGAAATCTTAGAGAACCATAATAAATCACCATATTATCCATATAAATCTCCAGTAATGATCTGATATATAGCCATGGCAGGTCATTCATACAGATTAGAAATAAAAACTGAGTTCATTCAGGGGCTTATAAAATCCATAATAATTATTTAGCATGTCAAATTAATTATGGATTATAGTATTTAATCTACAAATATTTAGATTACAGCATCATTGTCTAAAACATAAATCAAAATGGAACTATATTCTTACAAAATGAGCTAATATCAGCATTTTTGACTATTCAAATTTATTATACATTATTTCTCCAATTGAAAATAAAATATTAAATGAATTGTTTAACTATGTATTTTTTTGGAAGTTGTTATATCTCTGAACAGGAGTGACTAAAATTACAGCAGATGATATCTGTAAGAACCAATGAGGGAATGGAAAGTTCTAACAAAGCACAAGGCATTGACAAGGAAGTGGGAGGAGAAATCAATGGATCAGTGTCTGCTCTGATTTATATCCTTTGCAAACACACAGTGGTGGATTTCAGTGGTTATAAATCATTATGTCTCTACCAGAATCAGTGGAAAGATTTGTGTTTAGACCACCTGAAGCTCTGTTCAACATCTAGAAGTAGAGGCTGCCAAGAACTAGAGGACAAAGATGATTTTTACCCTGTCTGATTCACTGAAGGCCTTGGACAATAATGAAAGTACTGCCTGAAAAAAAATCAAAAGTCTGGGTTTTTTAACTGATGACCATCAGTGGATGTAAATGAAAGGCCTGTCTTTTTTTCCTCTGTCATTTAATATTACCTCATTTTTATCTGCTAAAATAGTCAGTTAAAGTAGAAATATATATTAATGGCTTAAAACGAAGAAAGGAGTGATATGGAGATACCACCATCCATCCCCGTGGCCCATCGCCCCCCCCCCCCCCCCCCCCGAAAATCCTGGCTGCAAGCAACAGGGTAAGTGGACCCTTAGGCCTGTTTCCTCTGTCTATCACCCCAAGAATTAATTTCTTGACTATAGCCACTTAACTGCCTAAAGAAAAAGGTATAAAAAGAGATTGGACATAAGCAAAAACTGGAGATAAGTTCCATCAGTGCTGCAGAGGTAACAGACAGGCTACCTGTTCTCCTTCCTCCTTCTGAGGATGCTGTGGGATGAGCGATTGCTTTATACATGTACGCTAATTTTACTTTTGCTCCATAGTACTTTAAACTTTTTACTTATTCTTTGTTAGTTCTTTAGCTCTAGCACGTGTGTCTATGCTTTGCCTTATTATTGTTACTACTACATAGTTTAAGTGTGGGTTTTTTGCAGTTAGACCCTGTTCCTGACACAGCAAAACCCATAAACTGTCACAAATTTGTATTAATAACCTTTGTATTTTTTGAACTGTTGGAGTGAGTCCACTTTTAGGTGCCAACAGTTTCATCAACGATGAAATAACTCACAGGGAAAACCTGCAGAGGGGTTTTTCTACCAGTATTTGGTGCAGTCCTTATATAAAAAGGTATTGAATGTCCTGTCTGTCTTGGTGAATCTGTTAAGTGAAGGATCTCATTAGGTGAGATGCTAACAGACTGTTTCGAACATTAAAAGGCTTTCATCTCTTAAGGGACTCTGATAGCCAAAAAAATAAATTCATACAGGTTGGACAGAAAATTCATCTTTTTTCCCCTTTTCACGTGACATTATGTCAATTCTGTTCTGTCAACACTCTCTCTCATTCAATATGTACCTGCCAATGTGTAATGCATCCCTGTTCTTAAAAACCGGAAAGGAGTACAAAAGGGAAGAAAACAAAATATTATTACTATGGGATGGCAATTCAGAGCTGCCATCATCAATAAAAGAGATTGTCTCTTAGGGTCACTACTGTTTTACATGCTTTCCCTTACTTTGCAACAGAAACACTCCTCCCACCATAAAGATTAGAAAGTATTTTTCTTCTTTCTAAATCTCTGTGGTGAAAACAGGGAAAACAGCATGATTCTGATTGAATAGTAATTTGTTCTTGAAAACTGTGATGAAGTTAAAAATTAAAGTGAGGGCAGGGTTTTCCTTGCAGGATGTGGCAGTTCACATAAAGAATCCTGATGCTTTAGCACTTTGGCACCCTAAGGGAAAATACCTACATGTGAGATCTGAAAGAGAACCTGAGATTTCTAAGGAAGTTCAAATCCTGGTTTCAGAGGTGTCTCTAGGAGCAGAAGACATTGTAAGCTAGAAACAGTAACAAAAGAAGCTCATACCCTCAGGGAGACTTTGAGCTGACGAGAGGCTAGTGCAGATTCCTGGCTTCATTAGTTTTCTTCTTGAAAAAGTTGAACAAAAGCCAGTAGGTAGCATTTTTTGTGCAAATGGTGTTTTATTTTCTGGTGCCCCCTTCTAAAGACAAATATTTATCTAGGGCAGATTAAAGGCCAGATAAACAAGCAGTGTTTATGGGCTGCTACTTGTTTTGGAATATTCATAGGAAAAGGTCCACCCTGAACTACACTAAGAAGGGAACAGCAAGAGAAAATATAGGAGCTACAGACAGCAAAGGAGTAGATGTAAAATTAAATGCAGCTGGCCAAGACTGACTAGCCTGACTAAGATGACAACAACATGACAAATGGCAGAAATGAAAAACTGTGTATAAACAGAGGCATTACCTTACAGAACTGCTTACCAAGGTGGAATTTTCCAGGGCAACCACATCGTGAATAACAAGTAGGTATAAAAAGTCAGCAAAACTGAGATCCCTGGGGGAAGAGTAAGTAGAGTAGCTGGTGGTGAAGATGAAGAAACTGGACTGTGAAAAGAGCTGTAGAAAAGGGTAGTAAATCATGTCCTTGGGACTGATCAGGAGTATATGCCACCCAGCCCAGTGCTTGATCACTGCAGTTTAGGGCAGGACACTGGAACCAGTCTTTCCATTCTAATCATGTCTGACTTACCTCCAAGATGATGAGTGTCACAGAGTGATTTTCCCCATCATCACTGAGGGAATATCAGGTCATTCTTCCTAACATCAACCAGGGAATGCCTGGAAGGTTCAGCTTACTAAGGCCTTTTCCTCTCCTTAGTGTCTTAGCTGAGTGTCACATTGCAATGCTTTTTTTAATTTTACTTTTATTTTGCAACTCCATGGCTTAAACTGTAGAGTTGGATAATCCCCGTCACTCAACCATTTTGGTGCTGCCTTTACTCTGGGGAGGGTGTTCATCCCCAGTGCAAGAGCAGTAATTCAAACTTTTTAATATGGATAAAAATAACTGCTAGGTTACAGGGTTTATCTTCCAAAGGTCTCTGTATTTTGTGATGAAAATGGCAATGATCAGTCAGCTGGACTCCAGATAAAACCCTCCTTGATAATTTCTAAATCATGATGGAGATATTTGAAATATGTTATACTGTCTTGTTCTCTAATGTAGATTATTTACATTTGGTTTTAGTTAAGATATTCTTTATTCTTAGCAATAGGAGAGGATCAAACCCACTCATTTTACTCTTGCTGATAAAACCCTATGGTTCAAACAGAAGACTTGAAAAGAAAATGCTGGGGGAAAAAATAGAGTAAACTGCACTTTTAAATGAGGTAACGATGAAGAAAAGACAATTTAGGTGGTTGAATCCAACAGAATAACCCCGAATGTCTAAGATCATTATAAAATATGCTTGTTCACAGTCTGACATATTGTAGCATCTAAAAAATCTGGGTATATTTTAGATTAACAGTATGAATCTTTAATTATGTTCTCTGAAGTTAACAGTTTTGAGAATTTTGCTGTATTAAAGAGCTTTAGCCCATCAAAAAGGTTTTTCTGAGCTTCTCTGACTCTACATCATAGCAGACACCAGTGTCACACCAGTCCCCAGGGAATTCTCAAATGCACGCACCCTAAACTTCTTCTTACAGAGATTTAAAGAATTACAGCTTGGTACTTACACTCAAGCTTTGTTCTCTATGTGAAATATTCAGCTCTGTGCTACTCTGTGTGACTGTACATCAGTTGATAGCCAGCAGGACTAGGTTTTCAGATTAAATAGTATTGGCACTAATTAAAAGAAACAGTATCCAAAAGAAGCAATTGCTATCAAAGTTGAGCTTCAAATAAACTTCTCTATATAACTAACTGTAGTTCATACCATGATGATCATGTTTTATTGCTGCAGTTCTGCAGTATCAAGTGATATAAAGCACGTAAGATAAAAAAACTAAAAGAGATTATTTCTTGTTGCACATCAGAAAACAGAGAGGATCATTTATATTTTCCCAACATTGCTAGGCACAATGAGGTCAGAAGTTGCATATTGATTCAAATTTGCTGTTCTCACCATTTCTTGATATACCACATACATTCAGATACTTTAAGAATAAAATATTTGCTCACTAGATTCATGCATGAAGGAATGGCCAAATCTCACAAGTACCAGGTGCTGCGCTGAGTTTGCTAATTGTAAACTCTAATTGGTATCTCAGCCTTCAAGAATGATCTTGGTAAGCCAGAACAGATAGGGGATAGGGAATTAGGTTTGTTGTATATTTTGGAGTGGAAGGGATTTCTAAAGTCCTCCAATTCTAACACCCCCCAAAAGCAGGCCTAACTCTGAAGCTAGATCATGCAGCTCATGGCATGTCTTGATGAGCTTTTAAAATCTTCAACGATGCAGATTCTACAATCTTCATGGGCATATTTTTTGAAGGCTTCTAGTGCTTTCAATTATTAAGACTCGGCATTGGTATGGCCTCACCTTGAGAACTCTGTTCAGATCAGGGTCCAACAATTTAAAAAGGATGTGAAGGTCCTTGAACGCATCCAGAGGAGGGCAAAAAAGCTGGTGAAAGGAGGGGAAGGAATTTCCTAGGAACCACAGCTAAGGACTTTGGGCTTGTCTAGGTTAGAGAAAAGGAGGCTGAGTGGTGACCTCACTGCTCTCTACAGCTTCCTGAGGAGGGGAAAAAGAAAGGGAGGGGTTGATCTTTTCTTCCCTGTGCCCATTGATAAGATGCATGGGAATGATGTAAAGTTGTGCCAGAGGAGGTTTAGACTGGACATTAGCAACCATTTGTTTACCAAGTGGGTGGTCAAACACTGTAACAGACTTCCTAGAGAGGGGGTGGATGTCCCAAGTCCTTCTCAGCAGGGCTGCTCTCGATCTGTTCATCCCCCAGCCTGTACTGATATAGGTGGTTGCCCAGATCCAGACACAGCACCTTGCACTTGGTATTGTTAAATCTCCTGAGATTCCCATGGACCCACTTCTTGAGCTTGTGCAGGTCCCTCTGGATGGCATCCCATCCTTTAGTTGTATCAAACACATCACTCAGCTTGGTGCCTCCCACAAATTTGCTGAGTGTACGCTCAGTCCTTTTGCCTATGTCATTAATGACTGGTCCCAGTAACAGATCCCTGAGGGACACCACTTGTCACTGGTGTCTCTTGGGACTCCAAGATGTTGACTGCTACCCTAAGGATGCAACCATTCGAAGATGTCCCTGTCCACAGCAGTGGAGTTATAACTAGATGATCTTTGAGGGTCTCTCCCTCGCTCTAAGATTTTATGAAATAGCAAAGACATCAAACTAGAATAAAAGCTTGAAAGAAAACGAAAGCTGCTGTAAACCTGTCTTTTTATTTTTCACAACCCCTTATTGTCTGACATTCATTTACAGTCTTCTGACATAAAGTCATTAAAGCTTTAGATTGACAAAAAGAAAAAGACAAATTTCTCCCCTCAATGTAATCATTGCCAAAAAGATTACTAATGGAGTTTTACACCTGTAGCTATGACTTCAGATTGAGACAATAGCTATTTTCTTGTATAACTTTGTGGTGTTAATGTGAAAATTCTTAAAATAAATTAACTATAACCTTTTTCTTACATTTTTTTACTGTTTCAGTCACTAAGTGAAAGTTGCCTGTAAGAAATAAAGAAAATAAGCAATGAATTAATGGAAAATAGTGACAATAATACAACAGAGGAGGAAAAAGAGTTATCTCTCAGAGTTTGATAAATCATCTTGGAAAATACCTTATTGCAGTGTCTTAGACTGACATAAATCAGGTGGTGACATGATCTGCCTAACTTGAAAATACTCAAGTGTTTGGAGGAATCTATTCTGTTTTGTTTTCAGAGAGCATTGGGAGCTATGAAATTATATTTTCCACTTACATGCAGCACATAAAAATACTCCACAATAAACTTTCAATTACTTTGTCTGGTGACTTGGTAAAGTTAAATGAAGCTAGGGAATATGACAGACCTTCATATCTCTGTTTTTTCATCATAGCAGCTGAAAGCTGATAATGAGTGTTTAGTATCCAATAACATCTGTAGAGCTGACAGCTGACATGTCAATTGGCAAACTCCTGGATCTGTTTCTTCTACTAGAAATGCTCTCTATTAAATGAATCATAGGTATAAGATTAGGCAATTGCTAGGCTGTTCCAATTATTTTGAGTACAAACTTTGTAAAGGACAAAACAGGCCCGGGTACTTTCTGTGTTTGAGAGGTTGGCTCTCAATTTTGTCATGACTAAGTTCGTAGGAACTCGGACATACTTTTCTAAACCAAGGTTTTTATAAGGTACCCTTCTTCATACAAGTTGTAGATATCATGTACATATATATGACTGAACATGACTAGATATATGGTGTACTTCTTTATTCAAAGAAGCACAGCTGAAAAGGCTGTATAGCCTGAGTTAGGTGGTCTGGATATACACAAGAATTTCTAAAGCCTCTGACATTATGAAATGTCTACCCACTCTTTTTTGGTCTAATCTGGAAAACATCTTTCTCTGGACCTTGAGTTTGATGTGCTAAATAATGTAGAAGAAATGAACAGCAAGTTTTCTCCGTGACTCTGAAAAACTAGAAATAGTTAGACATGTAAACATGATCAGATTAATCAGCGCTAAGTTTTAAGGAATAGCATAATGGTGTGCACTATTGACAGCTGTATATCATAATAAGAAAGAGATGTTACTTAACAGATCTTTGGTAGCTATGAGTATGAATCAAATGTGAAAAGACAGTCTCAGAAAAAAAAGTAGAAAAGACATCCTCAGGTGAAGATTAAAAACATCATGGAAATCTCCCCAGAAAAAAAAAACAAAACAAACTAAAACCATAAAAATGACAGAAGTATGGACGGCTAGGCTAAGAGAAAATCTTGTCTTGACTATACTAGCAAAACTGCATAAGCTAGAAAAATGAAATAATAACTTATTTTTTGCCTTATTTTTTAAGAGCTACGCCTTACAACATTTTGCAGAACACCTTGTGATCCAAGAATCACCAAAATGGAAGTATTAAGTGTGTTTAAATAACAAATCAGTTCTCTCAGAAACATTATAAATTTACTTAGAAATACCAGCCTAATAGATTACAACAGCACATCTTGGAGCACAGAGGAAAATTTACCTAGTACAGAAACAAATTTTCATTACAACAGAGTTATTGGTTATGAAAAACAGTCTTCTCTACTGACAAATATGAAGATACACTCTCCCCTAAATCCCAGAAGAAAATATCTTCTTGGTATTAAAACCATTCTTTCTGATATTACTGTTTGTTTATTCTTTATCATGGCACCTATAGACCTTCAGAATCAGGTCTCTGACTTGCAGGGTGCTATATAATCATAAAACATCAAAAACTAATATTCCATAGAACTAGTAGTTTTTCTAACTCATCTAAGTGGAAAGAGAGAAGCTCTTATCCTCTTTGCACAGTATGAAAGGACATGAAAAAATGGCCCCACTTGTTTAGTTGCGCCATAAACTTCCATCCAAAACTGCTGAGCTTCAGCCCCATTTTCTAGTCAAACCCCAGTTCATTCCACTTGCTGCATTCCAGACTCATGTCATCCACACCAGTCATGTCATAACCTTATTGGTATAAAACATTAATGAGCTGTAGTGAATATGATTTACCTTTTTATTGGGCCTTTCATTTCTTCATATTACAAGCATACTTACCATTGTCACACAACATGTTTATTTTCTTTTGAAAAAGACATATATCCGGTATATAAAATCTTCCTGTATTTTTCAGGTACCACTGGTAACTGTAATTGTCATCCAGAGGCGGAATTCACTGGATGGCAGTTAACTAACAAAGCACTTAGGACTCTGTCTGCCACATCTAGGACTCACAACTTCTAGGGGCATATTTTAAAGTCAGAAATACCTGTGATTTTTAGGGTATGCCATCTTTGACAGAGTAGTCACAAATTGCCTGACAATAGTAGAGGCTAGCTAATCTGAAGTGTTGTAACCGATCATTCATTGTCTGTGAATAGAAGCTTTAGATATGTAAACATAGACATCTTCTCCTAAAGACCACGTAGGCCCCTGTGGAGCTTGAGTACAGCAGTTTTGTTCTGCACTATATCTCTTCCACCCTTTCTAGTACATGTCCTCCTCCACTCCTTGACTTTCATATATCTCCTTTCTACTCATAATATTCATACAAGGAAATCCACTAAGGATATTTTGCTGAATTAAAATTCACTTCTCATTAATGTGATTAAAGCTTAAATGAATCACTTATCCTGCAGTATTTACTGACTTACAGATAATAATCTGGCATTACAACAGGTAAAGGTCAGTTTGCATGATTCATCATTAATTTGTTTTCATTTAAACTAATTTACTTAGAATTTGTACAGCATTGGTTCCCTAAGGGAATACAGCAAAAACTATGACCTGATGACAAGCAGAACCATTAAATTATAATAGAATTATTAATAACAGAGTCTTTCTACAATTTGTTAAAAATCTTGGGAGATATTAGCTATTTATTTATGTAAGATATGGAAAGTACATCTGTAATATAATTGTATATAAATCAAAAATTTGCTTAGGGAAACTGTACAGTGGTCATAGTTTTAAAATGATTGGCAGATACGTTACCATTGACTGCCCCAGGAGAAGGCTAATGAATTCCATGTTTTACTTTTTTTTCTAATTTCCAAGGAGATGTTAGTGTGTTTTTTTATTTGTGATGCCTGACATTGTCACAACTACTCTAAAAAACTGAAGTCACTTACACTGCTGATCTTGTTAATAGCTAATTGGATTATTTGACTTTCCATCAGCTTAGGAGACACAGAGATAGGAACAAAGAATGGGTAACAGTATCAAGAGACATAAGGAAATTTGTTTCAAGTACAAGCAGATAAGACATTTTAAGATTCATTGGATCTTTTATTAGGATGTAGCTTTTTGTCTTGTAGACAGGAAAACCAAAGATATTCTTTTATATGTTTTTAAAATTAGATGTCCTTGTTCTCTGGTTTATTTATTGTGACATAAGAGGTAATGTATTAATTAAAAAAAACTTTGCCAGCAGAAGATCTGGCTTAGATGATTTGACTTAGATTAGGTTGTAACAACCTGAAGGCTATCATTAACTTGTAATTTTGCATGATCATAGTATGGGAATCACAGGAGGCCAAAAGTACCCAGAAGTGATAGCCCAAAACATTCAGAAATGTAAAAACTTTCAAACATTATATACCTTATATCTATTTTGTCACATGCTAATAGAAATCATTATAAACTTTATTTCAAAAGTTCTCCTTCAAAGTGTAATGTAAGAAATGAGAAATCTTATTAGTCTCTAAATATGCTGAACTTGTCCATTTTATCATATAAACCCACTAGTGATAAGTCCTAAATTTAATTCTAAAACATCTTAATAACCACAGTATTTTACCAACCATTTGAATAATAGTCTCTCAAGTCTAAATATTGGTAAAATCCCACAAAAGATGGATTATCTAATAAACAGATAATTAAACATTAGTGGTTGTGAGATCTGGATGTGTGTGTATTTTTGTCTCATAATGTTAGTGTACTTTATGAACAGAATTGTGTTAAATATGAATAATTTCTTATGGATTTAATTGGTGGTGTAATCTAGTAATGCTTGTCACATATAAGAGAGTTATTAGCATATTTGAGGTTTTCTCTTTTCAATACAACATATGCCAAGGAATTTTATGTCTTTATTTATCTCTCTGGAGACATTATTTCTTCCATTTTTTTCCTTAACAGAGTGATATGAATCTGTTCCCCAGCACAAGTTTCTATAGCTGGAAAGACCTGTGGGAACACCTACATGAGCTGAGATCTGGTAGGACTTCGCTCTAGGTTACTAACATCACCTGAGAGCATGGAATTATGTAGAAATCTTCACTGTCTAACTTAGTTTACTAATCTTGAATTTAAGGCACCTTCAATAAATAATTTTGTGCTGGATTTTTGTTGTCATCTGACCCCAGTCAGCAACTAACTAGCATGCAGCCACTCACTCACTCCATCACCCTCCCCTCAGCTGGGAGAACTGGAAATAAAAGGTAAAATTCATGTGTTCAGATAAGAACAGTATAATAATAACAATAATAGTAATAATAATAATAGTAATAATAATAATAATAATAATAGAGAGGGATAAAACCCTATAGAAGCAAAAAATATCAGTCCATCCTTGAGCAGCATTCAGCAGCCCCCCCCAACTCCCCCATTTATATACTGAGCACGATGTTCTATGATGTGAAATATTCCTTTGGCCAGTTTGGGTCAGCCGTCCTGACCTTGCTCCCTCCTGGCTTCTTGTGCACCTCCCCACTGACAGAACCTGGGGAACTAGAAAGGCCTTAGGGTAAGAATAACTCAGCAACAACCAAATCATCAGTGTATTATCAACTTCATTCTCATATTAAATCCATAACACAGCACTGTACCAGGTGCTAGGATGAAAATTAACTCTATCCCAGACAAAACCAGGAAAATTACCTACTTTCTGTTTAATTCAATAGCTTATCTCCTTTGAGGGGCAATAGAAAATGTTCAGAGAAACATCCTCCTCCATCACTATCCCAGACCAGTGGGGCACTGTGGCAAAATATGTCCTCATGAATTTTTGTCCTAATCCAAATTATGTTTAATGAAATGTCTGAAAAAGGTATGGTATTATGTGATATAACTCTGGAAAATCTCAATATAATTATAAACTTTCAATATCCCTATAATCTTTTTCGTCTCATGTCTTCCAACATCATCCTGAACAACAAAATTCACAGTCTTAATATATTCTCTGGAAAAATCTATGACCTCTTGATTTTATGTTATTAGGTATACAGGAAATCCTACTTTACTGTTTTTAATGTCATTAAGGACTGACTTTACCAGAGACGGAACATTTTAAAGACGGTAAAGAGTAAAATTACACAAATATATGTTTTATGGAACTCCAAGTAAGATATTCATTTTCTGTCAACAGTGCACAGCTATCTATAGCAGGCAGTTCTATATCTACAGAAAATACCTACAGTAGGTAGGTATAAATACTTCTAATTCAGTACTGTAAATATTGCTTCCTTTGCTATCTTTCAAATAAGTCTGTTTTGTTCTGTATCACTTATCTAGTATTCATATCTAAACAACAATAAAAAATGCATATTTCTGTAAATTGTTTAAAAAATAAAGAACTACATAAGTAAATTTATTTCATAGAATGCGTTTACAAGCCACATGTTTTGTCATAGTTTTGGGTATAAAACTACAGCAATTTTTATTATGTTCCACTCTTCAAATGTACTGAAGAAGAGTGATCTTGTTGATCAAAGTAAAAAGAGGGGATTGGGCAAAAGCTGTTCAACAAAGTAAAACCAGAAGAGTTTCTGTCATAATTTTTTGCACACTGTTAAAAAATTATATGTCTCCATTGAGAAGTTTTTCTTCTCTTTCCTTGGATTTGGATACTTACCTTTACAGCCTCACTCTTAGTTTTGATGACTGATGAGACTTCCACCTCTAACAACTCAAAGAAGCTTTTAAGGCAAGACTTTCCATCTTTGAGAAGTATCTTCCTTAAATTGATTATCTTTTCTTTTTTAATCTCTGTGTTTTTTCCTGAAAGGTGAAGAGGTTTGATTTAGATGTGCCTTAGAAATCTTATCCTGTTTCTCGTGGCCTACTACAGAAAGTGCAGCCTTGATTTTTGGTTTGAGTCTCTTTCACAGCGGAACTTCAGAGAACAGACAAGCTGGCCACACCCTTAGCAGAATTGCCATCATGAAGACCATGAGCACCTGATATTTTTGAGAAGATACCTTAACCTCTAATATAACAATTTTGAACCATCAGAGTGAATGACAGATTGAGTGAATGACAGCATTGATCTCCTTGACCCATCTTCATCCTTAGCCTGCTCAGGTGTCGTGGACACGTGTTACCACCACTTTTTTCCAGGAAGTTCTTCTTCATATCTGAGATGCAGAGTTCAGATACTCTATTTGTTTTTCTTTTTTAAAGCCAGTACAATTACAGACACCTTCATTATTTAAATTCCTACCAATCCTTTGCTATATGTGCTGAATTTGCTAAAGCAAGATGCATTTGTAAGGGAGTCCGGAAGAATAAAGTAATTAAAAAACAGGTTAAATGAATGTAAAGGATGACAGCTTAGCATTCAGTAAGAGCAAATTTCTTTTAGAGGTTTTGCTAAAACTTTTGAGGAATGAACAAAAATAGTTAGGAAGGGATTTATCAAAGGTAGGCCAAAAGGTGAGTTAATTAGGTATTTCAACTGAACCTACATTGATTTTCTCATTTATTCTACTGCCATATTGTTAAACTTTATTTCTGCAAAGCTCTTTGGAAAAAATTATTATTATTATTACAACTTAAAACATGGTTTATGCTGATATGGAGATTGTGACTGTAATCAAGGTAAAGCTGAAAGAATAATGTAAAGACTTCACTAATCATCATAAACTTGTGTTTAAACAGTGATAGTTGTTAAAGTATGTGATTTTACTTTCAAATTTGTGGAATGGAAAAATTATCTTGTCCCATCAACTTCCATCATGACTTAGACTCACAGTTCAAAATGGGACATAAAGAGAGATTCAGAGCACCATTTTTGATAAATAAAGCATATCATAGAAAGTTTAGTTATCTATTCAGAAACAAACAAAGTAAAATGACAACATACTGCTAGTGAACTCACTCCAAAGAAGCCAGATTAGTTCTGTAAATTGCAGTACATCCCCACAGACTCTTGTATCAACTCAAAAAGCATTACAAGTACAGAATTAAACATCCAAATGGGTAAGATTTGCTAAATGAAATGCACATTTCAGTAAGTGAAGATTATACTAAGGTATAGCTATGCAATGCTTTTTTGGCAGGTGTCACTGTTATATCAAGGCCTTCACAAAAGTATTTAACAGCTCTATGGTATTTATGGGCTTCAGTAAAAACATTGTCATCAAAACTTTCTGTGTTGTTTTTAAAGATTACAAAAAAAAGTATTTTAGGATTTGATGTTTACGTATGTACTATCATTAGTCGCTATGTTTAGGTAAGAAGGTACTAAAAAACATGTATCCTTTAGCACACATTGATAACAAAAATCCTCATCTAATCACCATCATCTTTATGAGAAAGGTTGAAGGTTAATTCATTGCTAAGGAAGACTGTAACACTTTAATTATAACTGAAGGTGACACTTAAGACCTCCTGAGTTCTGTTTGTTGTATCATACACAATATCATGATTGTCATTTACTGTGTTTTCCTAAAGCAAGGAGCCTATGTGTCAACTCTGAAAAACTGAGTTGCCTTCCTGAGTGAGGCGGAAGATTAAACAGTGAAGGTATGGCCACAGTGAGGGATGAGCAGCAGCTCTGCAGAGCGAGGACCTGTGGAGTGCCCACAGAATAGGTCAACAGACTACAATGTCACTAGTTAGAGGGAAAGATCTATCACCAAAATTATAAAGGGTTAATGGACTTCTTTGCTCGGACTTATTTACAGTGATGTATTTACTCTTCTGGATATGCACTAATGATTCCTTTGTCTAACTGTGCAGCAAAAAGCCTAAAAAGTTTTTACATATTCAGTTTGTGGATTTTCAAGAATATGCTCTTTTAAAGTTTTCTGTGGCTAGTAATGGAGTCATCTAGAATTAATTTTTAAAATTAAAAATTATACTTGAATATGAGATAAAAAACAGCTAAGACTACAGAAAAACAATCCAGAAAGCTGAGAAATCCATTGATAATATGAAATTGTGTTTGAAAGATGACCCAAGAGTTATGAACACCTATCAGCACTTAAAAAGTACCCCAGAATAAACTGTTTAGAAGTTTATTATAGCATTTTTACAGGACTCATAACTGCCTTTTCAAATACCTTACACCATATGTTTGCTTCATGTTGCCTATAAAACTCAAGTAATTTATACGTCTGCCCCTTCTCTGTAAATTGATGTTATGAGTGACTTAAATTTGTCTGATGCTGTGGGAAAAAAGCCGTTGAATTTTATGTTCTCTATTTTCTGGATGAGCCCATCTGCCAAAATTCATTGCTCCAATGTGTTAATAGAGCTTAATGTAGTTAATATAGATTTCCATTGAACACTTCTAATATTGAAATCCACTTCACTCAAAAATCAAAGGTACTGAAGAGGAAATGGTTTATGTCATTTAAATGTTACTGCACCCTTCTACATTGTCTGATAAGTATTTCTAAAGTGGTCTATTAAGGGAGAAAAATTGAATACAGTCAAATGTATACAATAGAGGAAAATAAAATAACCCTATGTGATTCCACTGAAATCAGGTGACTCCTAGGCTATGAACTACCCACCAATGCCCAATTAACTGGTCACAAAAAGAGTGCCACATCAGGAGCTGAGTAAAACCAGTTTTGGAGGTATCAGAGAACAGAAAACAAATATAAAATATGTGCAAAATATTACACATAGTGATCATGGATGTGAATTTTGATGTACTGTGAACTTGAAAGTCAATAAATAAAGTGTAAAGCAAGACAGTAAAAATGATACAAGGCAGATCCTGGAACAGGGAGAAAGAAACCTTCAACACAACATCATCCTCATCCCTGTGAAGAACCTCGGATGCCAAAAGTTTGCCATAGCCCTTCCTCACAGACTGAAACCATTGATCTAAAGTGCCAGACAGGCAGTGAAGGGTGTCCATAATAGCAGGACGAATTCTAGAAATCTTGAGCAGATATATCATCTTATATAAAATATATAAGTATATATAAGTATAAAATAAGAATTTAGTTAGACTAACAATAAATTCCTCCTTTGCATGCACAATCTGCTCCTTTGGACCATAACAAGAGTCTGACTGTAACAGACTGGTAGGAATTCAAGCAACCCATTCTGTAACTTGGATTCATCATTTTCACAATGTGTTATTACAACATTTCCAACTAGAGAAAGCTCACAATAATAGTTATTTTGTTTGTGTGAACAAAATAACTATTATTTTGTGTGTGAGCCACAGAGCACCGCAGGGGGGTTAGAAAACATCTGGGACAAGTGCTTTGTGTTACTAACACACCACTCCACTTGAGGCAGAGGGAGTTCCAACCAGTGGGGGCCCAGGTCTACATTACCTGGCCTGGGGGCCAGGACTCAGTCCCTGGATGAGTGTAGGGGGAATGTACTACATTTAGAGATGGTGATGGCATCCAAGACACCTATATTTACACAGTAAGAAAACCTGCCTATTTTCAGATTCAGGTCTTTGTGAATGAATTCACTCTCTTTATCCTGTCTTCTGACTATTCCAATTTTAAGTTCATCTGAGAATAGTCTGTATTGCAAATCCTTGGCACCGATAGATCTCAATAGGGATTGAGACCTCTGAGCACTACTTAAATGTAAACAAATAATGACAGTGAAAAGTGACACTCACGAAATCTAATCAATCAGGTAGCAATGGAAATACCATGGCCACACATGAAATACAGAAACTGTGGTAAAAATCTGTTTTTTAACACACTCCTTTTAAATCAATATAATAAATTTATAAGGAACTGGTATGGAATCTTGGGAAAAAAACTACCAAACAACAAACCAATCCAGAAATAAGAATCAGACTTTTATATTCTGATTCTGCATCTCAATATCTATGATGTTTTTGTCATAGGAGTGGGATAGATTCAATTTATTTTTTTTTTTTTTAAACCCTGACTTTTTAAAGGCTTTAAAGCATAATTTCTATAAAACCCAGTGATTGGGTCAGTGTTACTGAATATTTTTTCATATATTTTAATATGTTTTTGTATTTGCCATTTAAAAAGTCTTGTAAATCTAAACCTATTGCTGCCTTCTTTGTTCAGTTTGATTTTATGAATTTTAATTTTACTGACTGGGTCTTGATATTTTATGTATCTGAGTAATTTTCTATGCATATAAAGAGTTGTAGTACATGAATTATGTAGAATTATTAACTTTCCATTTAAATGAGATCCACCAAATTATCCTTTCCATTGACAGTTATGTTATGCCCATTAATTTATAGATAGAAGTATGAATTTGTTGTAAGTAACAGTTATAGGGGACATTTTCTCAAAAACAACTGCTATCTAGTTTGTTATCATGCCGTACAACTAACAATTTTCATTTTCTTTCAACTTTCCAAGCTTTTTTGCTTTTGTCAATTGCTTGAAACACAGAGAATTACATTGCTATTATTACGTTATTGTGTAATAATAACCTCTTTTACATAATTGCTATAAGAATCCTAGGGAAAGGAAAAGAACAAAGAAAAAGATAATATGGTGATTGGAGTCATCCATATTTTATAAAATATCTGGAATATTTGCAAATATTTGTCAGGGAAGAAGCCAACTCACTATATTCTTTCCTAGTTGACTGTTAAAAAAATTAAGAAGAGAACCAGGAAAACATTATTTCTTGAAAATTAAGGTATGATTTGGGAGGAGAAGAATAATTATTTGTACTTAAGGTAGAAGAGAAACCCAAAATGGAGACACATAATGGAAGCAGGGAAGATCAGCTTTGGCTGGTCTGGACAAAAGGTCACTAATGAAGGCACACATGCAACACTTTCTAGATTCGCGAGCACATTCAGGGATCCTCCAAGTACCAGTGTGGCCCTTCTGCTTGTCCAACATACTTGCCCTGATCCTGTGTTTCTTACCTGCCCATACTAGCCAGCTGGTCCAGCTTGACGCTTGCTAGAAAACAGACACACATTCACACACTCGTTTCAAAGGCAGTCCATAACCACAGGTCTTCCTCAAATACCAACACAGACCTTTGTCTGTCCAATACCCCTGTTAGACCCAGGCCATCCCACTTGTCCCTGGTCCAACTTAAGGTTTTTGAGTCAATTGAACACACATTCTGGTGTCAGATCCCAAAATACAATATTTGCAGAGAGAGATTTGAGTGGTCTTTGCAAAGGCCATTGGCTACAGAAGCTGGGAAAACCTCTCTTCACTAATCTCATCCCTGTGGATTCTTCCTGACTTCTTCAGCATCATGTGAAGAGACTCCTTGCATGATATTCTCACATGCCGTGCCCAAGCCAGAGAGTCCGAACCCTGATTTCATCAGACCTGTGCAGAAGACCTATTGTACCTTATCTCTCCCTTTGTGTTCCCTGAATCCTTGCATTCTCTAGACCCAAATACCTGTTCCCCCCTGTAAAATTCCCTAAGATAAAATGGGTTTTTCCCCATGAGATAATTGTTAAGAGCCCAAAAATTTGTTAATCTGGGCTTTTCCCTTATGTCATCCCCTGAAACCCCCTAATTGTAATAATTGTAATAGTTACAACCCCCTGATGAATATGTAAACCTTAAAACCTTTAAACATGAACTTGTAAGCCCAATAAAACACTCCAGCTTCTTGCCTCCCTGGGATCATGTTGGCATTATTGACCTCTGCATTCTGACACACATCAAGTTTGGGGAAGATACAGAAACTCACACCCCTGCCAGCATCTGGCACATGGGCTGTGCCCCATGGTGCCTCTCCAGCTGCCAGTGCAGAGCCCCTCACTCTCCTCACTCTACCCCAGTTCCTCCAGCAGCTGACACTTGGAACATAGCTCATTCCCAACCCAGTGGCTGAACCAAGACCCCCATTTACTCCAGGGTCTAGCACTGACACCCTGCTGCCTCCAATTGTTGACAGTACAGGCCCAGGGACCCCACACCTCAAATATCCCAAATCCTCCTCTTCTTCCTGTTTTCCCCTTCTTATCAATTGCAAAATACAGGTTGATCCTCTCCAGAACTGTGCCTGGAGTTTCTTGATGGCTCCTCAACTAGTAACTGGGGACATTTTGTCTTTGACACAAGCCTCTGTTATGCTTCATCTATTGGAGTTATATCTCTCTGTGTGTTGTTTGTAAGGGTTTTTTTTCGCTTTGAGCAACCTTCAGAAAGGGGAGGGAAATCTTCAGCTTTCAAATCTTTTAAATATTACTGACTGTTAAGATCTGTTCAGTTATCTCAAATGACCTCCACAATAGAAAACACAATGTACAAATTTCTTTTTCTCTGTACTGTAAAGTATGAAGAAAGAAAGGAGTTAACAGTCCTAATAGTTATGTACTTAAAATGTATCTGAGACAAATGTCATCTGAAATGGAAAGAAAATGACACACAACTTCAGTAACATGCTAAGGGAAATACCTTTTATTAAGTTGTCTACAGAATGAAGAATCAGTGAAATGTTTGACAAGGAAGAATATGTGCTAAGCAATGTTGTCTGACTGATTTTTAAGGCAAAATGAAAATCTTATTTCCACAGAAAGTTGATGAGAATATGTTCTCATAAACAAAGATCAGGTCACACCATTTTATTTGTCCTCTTTTTTCTCCACTACTACTTTCCATAGAGTACAATTATATTTTTAGAGAAGAATTCTCGAGATTCAATTTTGTTCTAATTTAAAAGAAATGCTTGCAAAGTAATATGCACTGGTAGGAAATCTACAGCAAGAGTAGTACAAAGATAGCTACTTAAGAGAAAGCAGAACATAATTAGACCATGAGGTGACAAAATGTAACTCATTTGTGAAGATGCCTAAAATTGCATCTCACATTAATAAAAATCTCATTCTTCTGGTGATACATCTACTTTAAGCCTCTCTTCTTAACAAGTATATTTTTCACTGTTCAGAAAAAGTGATGATGCTTTAATTAACTTATAGTCACATCTTAGAATTTGTCATGGTGTAAGCACTTCACTAACATCTTTTAATAATTTCTGTCACCCATTGGATTCTGGTGCATTTTGTATTATTAATTTTTTGGGGTTTTTTTGGCTGCAGCCCTCCAGTCACTTATGGATTACAGTAGGAGCAGCAAATATTCTTGAAAATTGTCAAGGACTGCCCCATACTAGTTTTGATATTTCTTTACAGTGTTGCAGTGTGACTATTGGAAGAGGGAGTTCTGAGTGAACCAGCTTCTCTTAGGATGTGTTTTGAGGTTTGCTCCACAATAATGTTCACACAGCTCGATGGGCAGTATGAGCAAATGGACATAAAGAGGTCAGAGGACATAAAAGAGCTGAAACAATGCAGTGGATATTGTGCCTTAGATAAAATATGATATAGTTGCAGCTGCATTGACCCTCTTTTTCTGATCCCTGATTTATGATGCAGCCATATCCACAACCAATATATAAAGATTTTCTTTTTCCCTAGTTTTGTCTCCTACCTTGATGTTATATCAAATTGTGCTGATTTTCCTTGAAGTTATATTGAAAGTAGGTCTTTCTAAAATCAATATTTAGCCATAGGGCATGATTGTGTAAAGGTCAGTAGCTGTGAACACTAAGTCCTCATACAGTCAAAGCAATTTTAACAGGATTCTATTTAACAATGAAATCCATTTACCTATTTCAAACTACAGTCATCTAGTCCATAGGCAATTTTATTCATGCTTTCCCATAGGGTTGTTATCCCAAAGAGACTACATATAAACTATGTGGAAACAAATGCTGATGAAAATCAAGAGAAATTATCTATGACCCACCTAATGTATTTCTGTTTCTCATTAGATATGACACACAAAACTCATCAACACTGCAAATGCAAGAAACACATTAGTCGGGGGTCTTACTTTACTGGAAAGAGAAGTATTCTATTCTCAAGTTGTGAAATTGTGGGAAACACATCTTCATTTATTTTATTATTCACATCAGTGTGTTTTACTCTTTCAATCATTTTTAAAATGCGGCCATTTTTAATATATTTAATCTTTTGAATATCAAATAAAAGTTTTACATATTTTCTTTAGTCTCTAAAGTTACTTCAAGTGTCACTAAGGTGCTACAGAAATACTAGTAAAGACATGGAGATTACTGGGTGGCTGCTAGGAGAAATAAGTACAAATCATTCATACTTTTGAGATTTCTCATTAGTTTTTTCCATGAGTCTTGCATATTTCTCTGTCCTCACCAGAACAACAAAGCAATTCAGATATTAATAGGAGCTGCAGATAAGCATAGCGCCTAACCTCGTGAATAATGCAAGTAGAAAGATGTTGTCATACTTCGAGCTCCCACTGCTCCTTTTTTTTCCCCCACCTTCCTTCTTACATAGTGAAACCCTTAGATGTGTAATTAAATATAAAAGTATAAGATGTGCTGAATGAGGTTTTTGGTGGTTAGCATTTGTTTACCTAATCTATTCTTCTGGAAAGCAAGTCTTACCTAAACTTATACATTCCAAAGTTACTGGAAGGACATCTCTGTGTGATGTCTGCCTTACAATGGTATGGTTATTTGCCTGAAGATTCACATCTCTTTTTGATGGCTATAGTCTCTTAGAACGCTTCCATCAACGCTGCTTCCGCACAATCCTAAACATCCACTGGTCAGACTATGTGACCAATACATCTGTTCTAGAGCAAGCAGCAGTCACAAGTATTGAGGCCATGTTGATGAGAACACAGCTGCGCTGGGCAGGGCACATCTCCAGGATGAAGGACCACCACCTCCCTAAGATCTTGCTTTACGGTGAACTTGCCACTGGTTGCTGCATGAGAGGAGCCCCGAAGAAGAGATACAAGGACTCCCTGAAACATCTCAGCCTTGGCCATATTGATCACCATAACTGGTCTACTCTGCCCTCCAATCGGGAGGCCTGGAGACACACCATCTATAACGCAGCTGTCTCCTTTGAGAACACACGCAGGATCACCCTCGAGGAGAAAAGGCAACGCAGAAAGAACCGTGTATTGCAGAATATACCATCTAAGGAGTCCTTCTGCTGTGCCTTTTGCAATCGGATATGTCTGTCACGTATTGGCCTCATAAGCCACCAGCGTGCCTGTAACAAATGTGGATAGAGTCTTCCCAAATCTTCGTTCGCGAAGCCTAGCCATGATGAGAAAGTATCTATGTGTGTAACTTGAAATTCTGTCAGAATTTTATTTGACTAACATAAACTAATCCAGGAGAAATCTTTCATTAGCTAATGTAAATTATACTCCCCTTTTTAATCTGGGAGTAGAAGTGTACATTTCGTTATAGTTATTTGTGTCGAGATGAGACCAACATTACTTAAGTAGGGTCTGGGCATGTATTTTCCTAGCAGTGAAAAATGCACAGAGTACAAAATCTTAGCACAGTACAATCACACAGAACAACTTTATTGATTTCCCTGTTTTGTCTAGATTTTAAATGGGAATGACAGTCGTAAATTTCCAATAATAGCAATCAAAATATCGGTCGTCCCATATACAAAAACTCAGGGCAATTCAATTTGCAAATTTTTGTTAGTTTTTCATTGTTTTTGTCTGTTAACTTCTTTTCATTTGTACCAGTTAATTACCTTTCAATATCCACTGAAACTTTATATGGTTGTTGTGATTTTAACATGTGCAAAGATACAAAAAATACAGAAAAATATTTTTAAGCACAAATTATATTGAATTATTCTAAGAAAGACCAGAGAATTTAAATAGTTTTTGAATATTTCTGTATTTTCATGAAATGTAGGTGTACACATGACCTTTAAAGCTCTGTTCCACCTCCAAAAACATAATATCTTGCTATCATACAACAAAGAAAAATAGAGAAAAACAGTAATAGTAACTGTCATGTTTTTTGTATGTGTGCCAGAGATCAATATAATATTGATGTTGTAGGTAGGGTCTCTTGTTCAAATTTACTAGGAGTTTGTTCTACCAATACTTTTTCTTATTAAAATGAAGAAAAAGGAAGTCAAAACTGAGCCTTTCTAGCATTTATCAAATAATTTATCAAGATGTAAAGACAAGTGGGTTGTCCATAACAGACTGCAATATTATTGCAATAGTATTAAAAATTTGTCTGTCGGTATTATAGCATGAAAAGAATGCCAAGTTTTGTGCATAGTATCTGGGGTTTTTTCTCAAATTTGAGATTATATCTACTTATTTCTGTATCCAATATTTAACAGTTGCTCATTCAACACTATAAGTTTTCTTTTTTTTTTTCTAACTTTTTTTGCAAACTTCTAGGATATTTTCACAATTAATGTGCCTATTTGTCTGTTCTCACAAATTACTTAGTCACTTGTCTATTCACAAGGCCACACAAGGCAGGAGAAGAAAATAAATTATTATAAAAAATCTGTCAAAGGACTGGACAAGGAAAGACTTGTAACCAAATATATCTGAAACTCTGCACATTATGTTTGCATCCATTTTATTATATGAAATTTTAACATGGAAGTTCAAGGTGAACACTGCTTTTCATTCTTATGCTTAATGCTGAGAAGTAGAATTTTATTGAATGGGAAAATAAATATTGGACTTGCAGATTATGCTAACTTTTTGTCTGTATATCTGATTTACAAGTTGTGCAGTTAGCATTCATGTTCTGCTAGCCTTACTGCAGCAATGCCCGGAGTGCAGAAAAGTTGTTCTGGTTTTACATTATGTCAGGTTAGGAGGGTGCTTTGCTCACTCATGAGTGTGTAACCATCCTTTCCACTCCGGTTGTCATCTTTGCAGTTGTCTTCTCTGCTCATCAGAAAAGAAGCTTCTAAGAAATTCTGGTGGTGTTCTTTCAAAATAATATGATTAATAGAACATTAGTTCACACAATAAGAAATGGGGTTTTGTTTAGGGGTTTGTTTACTTCTTTTAGTTCATCTTTTGGAGATAGAAGGGGGCATGTTTCTGCCTTTAATATATGTATATTCAGCATCAGTCTTTCATCTTCATTATTTTAGATATCCTTTTGAAGTCAGTCTGTTGGGGGTTCTTTATTTAGGTGGTTTGTTTCCATATTACTAGCCAGAAAATGACAGGAAGACCAAAGTGAAGTCAGTATTTCTCCAAGAGCAATAAAACAAGACCAATTATATTCTATCCACATTCACAATAAAGAAGAAAAACAGTGTTTTTACCAGGACAGCATAGAGAAAGGAAAAGGTGCCTTCTTTGATACAACGGCAATATCTGACAGAAAGTAGGACAGTAGAGGACAGACATATATGTTGCTTTATTAAAAATAAAATTAGGGGAAACTAGCTAATATGTCAATATTCTGTGGGCTATAGATTGGCATTTAGCCAAGGCCTTGAATGAAGGATATTATCAAAGGAGAAAAATATTGCTCAGAATCACATTTCCTTTTTGTTCCCAAATTGTGAGGGTAGAAAAATACCAATGAGGTCAAAAGAAAAGCAGTTTTCTCATGGCGCTCAAATTCCTTGCAGTATGCTTTCTATCTGAGCCCAGAAAGCAACACCAGTGTCCAATATGAGGAGGACAGAAAGGGAAAACATTGACTCTGATTTGCTCATCTTGCTGACAACACAAAAAGTAATTACAGTAACACAGGATAACCTGTGCAAAGGGTTATGTGGAAGCATTTCAAAGGAGTGTAAGAAAGAGGGTGCAGAAATTAAATTTACATAGCATATACATTATTACATAATATAACATAATTCCATCAGGGATTATAACTGAGAAACTTTAAAAAGATACCACTAAGTATATTTACAAGTATAGTAGTCCTCCCCCCCAGGCTTAAATACCACTGCTACCCATCCCCTGATTATGGAAAAGAATGTCACAAAACCACATTAACTTATTAAAAGACTATTATTAATTCACAGCAATACCACCATTTAGAAAAATCCCGGCAGTCTGACATTTCTGAGCAGTAACTTTCCTAATGGCAAAAGTCATTTGAGGCTTGAGAATATGTATTTCAATTTCCCTCATGTTAGATTACTTGCTTCACTAATAATTGTCATGGACAAGTGCATTTGCAAGCCTTTGGGGGCTGATATGATGCAAAACCACTTCTCCAGACTCAAACTAGCTTTGAACATACTTGTTCAAAAATGGGAGAGCCATATCACTTATTGAATTTTTAAACAAGTAGGATAAATAAGCCAAGGCAGAACATTGCCAGAAGTGGTTTTGCTGCCTTGTTCTGGTAGTACTGTTACTTCATCCAAAGCTATCTCTCATGGATTGAGATACAAACAATTTAATAGGTAAAGAAGAAGCCATGCATACAAGGAAAGCAAAACAAGAATTCATTCACCACTTCCCATGGACGGGCAGATATTTAGCCACCCCCAGGAAAGCAGGGCTCCACCTCAAGCCTGGGGAAGACAAATGCCATCCCTCCAAATAGCCTTCCTTCCTACTTCTTCCCCCAGCTTTATATGCTGGGGGCGAAGAGCATATAGGGTCTGGGATATGCCTGTGGTCACTTGGGGTCAGCTGTGTTCCCTCCCAGCTCCTTGTGCACCCCCAGCCTCCTTGCTGGTGTGGTGGGGTGCGGTGAGAGACAGAAAAGGCCTTGACTCTGTGTAAGCTCTGCTCAGTGATGGCTAAAACATCCCTCCGTTGTCCACACAGTTTTGGTCACAAATCCACAACATAGCCCCATGCCAGTTACTATGAAGAAAATTAATTCTATCCCAGCCCAAACCAGTACACATATAGAAATGATTTTATATGACTACATGGAGATTGGTATACTTCTGGAATCACTGTGCAGAGGCTTTCACAGTTGTGATAGGATCAGTATTGTGATTCAAAACTTAATTACTGTCAGCATGAACATAGTAAAAAAGGGGCACTATCTTCAGCCCATGTAAACTGATATAGCACCACAGAAATCCATTACAGTTATACTGGTTTTGATAAGCAGATAGTGCAAACATTAACTATCACGCTTTATTCTAGTAAAATAATGTGAAATAAACAGTAAAATTCATTTTAGATCCTTATAATATGCTAGAACATAAAAGAAATAAATCCCATGAAATTAAGTAATATATATAATTCTTTAAGAGTTTTTTTGTTATTGACACCAAAAAATGCAAATCATACACAATACAAACAGAACAATTCAAACACAAAACCAAATTAATACAAGACAATACATCTCACAAATCCCAATATATGGTTTTTACACTGTATTTGTGAAGTAAGGTCCAAGTTAATAAAAAGAATACCATGTATCTGAAGAAACCTTTCAGGTCTCACAATTTCTTGCTGAACCTGAACCAGCTATCTAGTGTTAGGAGCATTCCCTTCCTAGTCAAGTTATTAGTCCCAGAAAGACCTCTCCAGCTCTGTGGGCAGATGCCCCCACTGAGGACCCCACTTTCTGTTGAATGCATAGCTCTGAGAGAGACATACTTCCTTAATGAATTCATCATTGCCTGAGCTTGTATCCCTAAGGAAATGCAGACAACTTGAAATAATTTTTTTGTTATAAGAAAAACTCCAGGTTAAAAGTAAAATTATCTTTTTATGCTGTATCTAGAAGTTTAGGAAAGGGAAAGAGATTTAAAATTAATACATATATATATATATATATATATACACCTTATAGCTGCACCTAGTCTCACTTGAATTGAAGATAATCAGTTCATTTCTGGAAGTAAAATCAACTAATTGCCAGGATTATTGACCTAACTTGTAGCCTCAGTTCCAGGCTTTCAGACAAAAGCCATTCTTTAACTTGTTTCTCCATAAATAGAATCATCACTTACCTGCCCTCCTCTCAATTTCTGTTGTGGAAAAATAACCCCAAGAAGATTTCTGCTACTTTCCAACCTCAGAAATTATTCTGTATATTCAAGTCCATTCAGAACTTCTGTGCTGTTTGCCACAGTTCCAATGTTTGTTATACACAGCTGTTTTTGACACAACCTTGATGCTGTCCGGACTCAGCTAGAACCAACATCTACTTGGCTACAAACAAATCACTCACTGAATAGGATTGAAAAAGGTTCAATATTTGACTGGAGCTGGAAACAAGCCATTTATCTGCAATGAACAAAATTGCCTTTGCATATTAGGAAGATAGTATCTGTTTTCTGGAGTGACATAAATGATATTTTATACGCTAAAATGCATATCATATGCAATCGCAGAACAATATTTTCCTTCATACAAAGATAAGGGGTAGTGCTATCCTTCAGTAGAAACTAGGTGTTACACGATTTTGAGTAAGAGTTACTCAGAGTCCTTGAGTAAGCCAGGTGCTTTCCTCCCGGTTTTGTACATCTGTAATGATAGCATCTAAATTTTTTACCATATTTAGTGCCTTTAGCCTTGCTGTTTTGAATTCCAAGGAGTGCTGCCTTCAAATGTACCTAGAAGAGGGGGGAAACAAAACAAAAAAACCAATCAACCAGCCAAAGCCCCTACCAAAACAAATGAGCAGAAAAGTACTGTGGGATAGCTGGAAGAGGAGGAATCAAAGGCTCCAGAGGCTATTGTTCCTAGCTGCCTTGCATGGGTATGAACATAGATGGCATAAATGATGTCTTGATCAGGACCTACATCCCGGGCCAGGTCTACAAACAACAAGTTATTATGTAAAATACCACCCTTCACTGATGTCCTCATCCACAAGAGTTAGTTTGGTATCAAAGTCAGAGAATAAACAGTAGGCTGTGAAGCAGTTTCACTTGGTTTTAGTTAAGAAGGGAAATGACTACAGTGATGAGAAAGGTAAGATTTCAGAGAATCCCAGCGGGAGTTTGGCTCAGACATTCTCCTTCATCTCTTCCCCTAAGACACGAATGTGATTTCCTTCTTCACTGTATAGAGAACTCACATGCCTTATTGATGATGAAGGAATGGGACTGTACACACACACACCCCCCACTCAGTTTTCAGGATTCTCCACAGAGCTCTCTCTTTATTAACCTCTTTGGGTAAACAGCATCTGGTGTTGCCATTTAGTTAACTAGAATTCTGAGCATTCTTCCTCAACTCTAAGGCCAAAACACTCCCTTTTGGTTCTAATCAACTGTACACAGGTCCTGCTGGCTCAGCTTGTTCCCACAATGCCCACTTTCCCTTCAGAGACTCTGGGTTAAATGCATTTGTTTTGATAATTTTGGGTAATTGTCTTAGTTATGTCAGATTAATCTGAAATAAACTTAGGATAAATGGACACTGCATGTTATTACAATGCCAGTCTGACTATGCGTTGAAAGTTTCTTTAAGTGTGGAACTTGCATCCGCTTTATTGTACCATAGCCCTGTAAAAAGTTTTCTAGAGGAGAACCCCAGCAAGTCTCATTGAGTTCCCAAAGAGACAGTATCCCCTGCACTAAACAAATTATATAACCAAGATAGCCACTTACCACTCAGTTTAAAGACATGAATAAACAGCCTTCAGTCCCTCCTTCATGTTGCTTAAAATGTGTATTTGGTGACACTTGCAATTAAACTGTCTCTGGTGTACTTTTAAGAGCAGGAAAATATCACTGAAATGACATATCATGTCACAGCATAATTAAACCTAAAAGCAGTGGAGAAAGGCTAGTCCTGTTCTAATACAGAAATGGGAACAGTAATTATCAAGTCAAGTCCTTTATTAGCTATCCAGGGCTTCTTCACTGTACTTATTGTATCTCTTTTTTTTTTGAAGATCACCATAATGCAACCCTCTGGAAGTCAGCTCATTAGACAGTACCTATTATTTCTCAGAATGCTAAGTGTTATACTGCATTAATTTTATTACTTATACAAAAGAAAATTATATAGATGACAATGTAGAACAAGAAATAGAAATTAAGATATCCTGAGTCCCTCACTTCTTACTCCAAAAACAATACTTTCCAGAATGCATTGTGTTTTCTCCCAGTAGTATCTAGAAGCTGTGCTGTTTTTGCCACAGGTCTGCATATGTGATACCTTCAAAGACCTTGCTTGTATTGCTCTCAAAAAAAACCAACAAAAAAACAAACAAACCCAACAAACCACTATAAACCAAACCAAAATGAAAAAAACCCCTCCCACCTAAAACTTCAGAAAGACAATTGCACTGTTCTGTGTGTTCCATGTGAGCCTGCCACAGCAAGGTAGTGAATTTTCAGGAAACTTATCAGCACCTCATCAAATAGAACAGAGTACTTAATAATTTTAAGAGATCTTTATCTGATTAGCAACAGGCAGACAGTCTGAAAGTGCAATCCAGCTCTCTGAAGTAAGGATCATGATGGGAGGACTGCTGCTGAATTAGTTTCGCTGTAAAATTTTTCTGTAAATTATAGTATATTGCTTACATCCCTTTCCCATCTTCCAAAAGACGGAAATCTTGATAGAAATAACAAGGAGGCAAATGAGATTTCTAGGACTAAACCCAGTCCTTCCTAATCTATTAATTCCTACAGGGGAGGGTTATCACAACTGCTGATCTATCTTCTATCAGGCCTGAAAAAAGTAAGATTTTTGATCAGTGTAACTTAAAGGATTTTATGGCAGCTTTTGCCATGCAGTGAGATAATTCCCAGCACCTAAAATGGGGAGCACCATGAGCAATATGCAACATCCTTTAAGCTCACACAGACTTCAGAAAGAAATCAGTAGATGACATTTTGCTCTGGTCCCAGGCCCAAAAGTGCCTACTATTGGTTCATAGTGAAAAATCTCTCTTTTCTCCTTTATCTGACCCAGTGTATCACTAGTTTCCTTCAGATCTTAATCAATCAGTCCAGGTAGCAGTGTAAGAATGGAAAGAATTTTCAGGAAGAATATTATTAGGAAAACTTGTGGAGATTAGAGGTGTTCCAAAGAATAAGCCTGATGAGTCTGCTTATCAAGAAGCAGCAAGCCAAGGGTAGATCCCATTGTGTGAATTTCTTCTATTCAGTCATAGTCACAGACATATAGTGCTAAACTCTGGTTTTAGCTATAATAATAGTAAATCTGAATCCCTAAATAGGGAATTGAAGGACAGCTTTTCCTTGCACAGAAACATCCTGAAAAATCATGCTAGTCATAGAATAGTAATGTTAATGTCAGTTCATCCAAATTTGAATACATATTGCATCTCCAAGGATTGAGATAATTTTTATCACTAACTGAGCATGTAGGCTTTTCAGAAGCAAGATTGATAACACAGTAAATATTAACATCAAAATGGCCACGACTTTATTACCATTTTTAGAGCTAGAAAGCTAAAACTGCAAGAAATCCTATGTGTGGTGTTGGTCTTTTTGTTTTTTAGCGTGTTAAGGGTGTCATTCAGTCAACTTCTACAATTGGTTAAGATGAAAATTACTTCTCACTGGTTTCTCAGATAAATGCATGCAAATTTCATAGCTCATCTAGAATAGTAATCAATACATATTCTAAATATTCAAATTTATTACTTATGGAACACAGAAATAAAAAATATTACCTCATTTGCTCCATGCTGGAGTCTTTGGGTAATAATTGAATGTTGAAAACATATTGGGTTTCTCCTCCTTGCATAACAGCTGTGCTTTTTACCTAACAAAACCTTTGGGATTTGGTGACAGCAGGAAAACAAAATACTTTCTAATGTGTTTTGTTGTTTCAATATACTAACTTCAACAGAAATCAAATACCATGAATTCACTTAAAAAACACCCCTAAAAATATTCTATTCAAGACATTATTTTTTATGTCAATTTTAATCTATAGGAAAATAGAATATGGGGGGGGAATGAAATTTTAAGGATGTGTGGTCCATCAAAGATTAACATTTACAGAGTGAAATAATTGACAAATAATCACATTGGACACTGAGGAAAAGGGCTTGTAGATAAGGAAAATACAATATTTTGTGATTCTACGAAAGCTCCAGCCTGAAAGGGATTAATATTTTTTTCTTAAATTTACATATTCATTGAATAAGTTTTCAATATACTGAATAAGTATTTCAAATAATTTGAAGGTAGCAAAAAATGGTATTTTTTCTTTCCATTATAAAAGCTCATTTTTTTGTATCCTTCAGTCTCACCTACTAGCTAATATTTCGTTTTCATCTCATGTATTTAGTAGAGCTTTAATTAAATGTTTTCTTGGTCTACAATGAAATTAACATTATTCCTAGATACCAAATGTCTTGGCAAAGAAAAACTGAAATGGTGAAAAATACTTACTCATGGCAAGTGGATTCTGGCAGTGGAGAGGACTGCATGCACAACCTCATGATTTGTATGGTAGTTTTGTCTGGTTACATTTTAAAGCATAGAAAAATCATTATTAAGTGATTAAACCAAACCAATGGATGCCTTAACATTATTCATAAAATAGATGCAAATATTCAGTATGCTGTATTATGCAGAGGAGAAAGAGGAAGGATAGGGAAGGAGAACCCATTAGAGAAATTGCCAGAGAATTGTGAAACATGCACAGAACAGGTTAGACAGATAGGCTGATCAAGTCTACATACAACTTCCAGCAGATATTGCACAAACAATACTTAGCTTCCCCACTGTGTTCCAAAATCTCAGTGCAGGCTCACTTTCCTTTAAGATAATGGAAATATAATTTTGAAGCCTGCATGACAGCAAAAGTATTTCAATATTAAAAAAAAAAAATTCCCTTTGAGTCTTACTTATACAGGATCAAATTTAGAAGAGTCTTCACTTTTATTGTACTCCTTCTAAAACTTCCCACTTCTTGCTTTAAAATATCTCATTATGAAAGTTCCGTGATTTTAAAAAAACTTCTCGTGTAATGTGTGCGATGTATGTCTGTGTGTTAATAGTGAGATTTTGATAGCAAAGGTGGACACTATTAGTACTCCTTGCCCTGATTCTACTTTCCCAGCATCTGTCAGTTTTCCTACCTGCCCAGCAGCAGGTCAAATCCTGCTACTCAAAAACAAACTGGCTGGAACTTCGTAACACTTCATTCACTTCCGTGGGCCGCTCATGGAGGTGCATTTTATGGTGGTCCTGGGATCACAGCCTGTGTATGGAGAATACAGAACTCTTGCACAATTAATCTTCAGGAATATGTTCCCAAACAACTTTTCAGTATTCAAGGAACTAAATAATTCATGTATTGTTGGGGATTTCCTCATACTTATATACTAATACACTTATCAATAATAAAAGCAAGAACAGTGGTCATTATGGACTACTGTGTCTTTGTATACTTGTGCCACATGAGAAACTAAGATGATTGGTGGTGTCAATTTCAGTGATGTGTTTACAGTTAAAGGAAAAATTCTGGTCCGTATCTGAAGATAAATATCAAAACATATCAAGAGTAAAAGTAATCTTGCTGAAAGCTGTGTGATGGACCTAAATAACCTTTTGTTCCAGATCTGTTTCTGATATTGATAAGTCTGAATATATTTTGGTTGGTGACTTCAAAACAACAACAAAAAATTCAAGACAATACAGTTTTTCCAGAGAAACCATCTGCAGATTACAGATAAGAAAGAAGCATGCGATCAATTGCCTGTATTATCAGAATTTTAACTTGTACCTTTGCTAAAATATTATCCATGTTTAAATATCTTGAGATTTTTAAATCATTTACCCTTTTGTCACTCCTTTTTCAGTACAAGTTTGTAACACTTGTTTTCATAGTTAATATTATTCTTCGTGGTTTCCTTATTGCATATAAATCATTTTCTGTCATCTTAGTATATATCAATAAAAATAGAAAACTAAGGCATGAGTCTGAATTTTAGGGCATCAAAATTCATATGGTTAATTTCAGCTATCGAGTACCTTTTCAGCAACATTATAACAAGGTGGAAATTAAAGAAATTGTTCTAAAATGAAAATAAGCCATAAGCTAAATAAGGTTCAAGTATGGGAAAGTGCATTTTGCAGGGGATTTCATGGTTAAAGATAAGTGCTACATCTACACAAATCAGTTAAAAATGTCTGGAGCCCAGGCCCTATAGCTCAAATAGCCATCTTGTTGTCTTTTGGATTCAGTACCAAGTCTTCTTTTGACCTGGGCCAGGGAGTATTTCCCAAAAAAAATTTGAGGCATCATCTGGAGCTTAGTCAGTGACTATTCCTCAAAAGACCAGCCTCTTCCAGGGAATAATGGAGTTTTAGAGACCTACACAAGACTATGCCAGTTGGTTTCAGGATAAAAGGCTGGACCCCGGCACTCCTTAATTTACAGGCATAAATGAAGCCACAGGGTTAAAGCTGCCTTTGAACATCATTTGTTTCATTACATGAGTTTTCCTTTATCTACACTGATTGCCTCCTAAAATGATTTTTCATACATATTTTATGTCTTTCATTTTATATTTGTGTTTTACAGGCATTAATAAATATATGTGTATTAAATGAATCAATATTTCAATATAATAGAGCGTTATACTACAGGTAGAAATTGAAGTGACATGATGAAAAAAAGGAATACAATGCTTAATAGAAATGTTTTTCTGAACATTTCTGCAAAAAAAAATTGTGGGAAATAGCAGCTTCCTCTTCACAATCATGAAAAACATCTCCTAGTTCCTTCTTTGAATTACACTGTAGAAACTATAATAGCATAACACTCACATGACAAGATCAATTAGTGGTAAGAGTCATGGGAAATATGTTAACATTTGAAAGAAGAAGGTCTATTTTCTCTCAAACTTCGAAATATTTTCTCAGTTTGACAGTCAGCCAAGCTGGAGATAACTCAGTAAGACTCAAATATATGCAAAGATTCACAGTTTGGAAGCTCTGTGTGCAGTGAGATAAATTGCTAACAGCCAAAAAAAACCCCTCAGGCCTTGGTAATCAGATAAGAACTCAGCTGACAAGGTCTAGGCCTGAGCACTTTAATAGTGGAAATAAACTGGGATAGTGATAGTCTTGGCAATGACACAAAATATCAGGCAAAAAAAAATGGAGATGAAGTAAAAAAAAAGCCTGTCCCAGCCTCCACCTAATAATACATAGAACATATCACAGAAAAAATATGTTGTCATTTTTCTTCCTGTGAAATGCTGACAGACTTGACAACAGTGTTTCCAGAATAAAAAAAAAAATCAGTCAGATCTACATGTCTACATGGTTGCATTAGCAAGGCTTAGACCTGAAACTCAGTTCTTTCTGACCTTCGGTGTGTCTCATTTACCACAGTATTTACAGAATGATATAGAAATATGTGAGTCCTTGAATAAAGGTGAGACAAAGCAGCCCCTGTGGGCATTTCAGAGTTCGGAAATGTTGGCAGTGTGGAGTGAATCTGTTTTACTTGTCAAGGCTTGTCTTAGTGTCATTGAATCTTCTAACTTGTTATCAAGTTTTAAATAATTAAGGAATACAGCATTTCAATGTATCAGTCCAATAAAATAATTTTTCTGTGTTATTTTATTTGAACATACTGAGTTAGGGGTTTTTAAACAAGAATTCTCTCTATACAATGGTTAGAGATAGAAAAAACAAGTTTGTACATTGTAGAACATTATGCAATATTGAAAAATTTTATCACTACAGGTTCAATATTGTACCTGTCAAAAACATTCATAGAAAAATCTAGAACTGGTTACAGGCTAGAAGTTAGTAAGTATTTTCTTTGTTGTATCTCAAGACAAATATTCTATCATTGTAAAATTCAATTTATGGATCAACACACTTTGTCAATAAATTACAGTTCTTGCATGTAGCTATAAAGCCTCTAAACAGAAAAAGAATATGTTGTTCCAGATGGAGTATACATAAGCACACAGGAACCTGCCTGAGGAAACAGTTCTCAAGTATTATTCTAGCCTTAATTTTAGTAAGTTCAAAATCATGAATGTACTGTCTGCTTTGCATTACATCACAGAAAAAGGGCTATTAATGCCAGTTTAACTGGCATCCTGAATGTGCTTGCTATTAAGAGATACTGCATTCCATTGCCATCACTGCAGCTACTGAATCATTTCTGCACCAGCAGAAAATGGATGAAGATGAGATGTCTAAGGCTAGTCTACATACTAGAAACATGATCTAGAACTTTCAGCTGAGCTGGAAGTTATCTGTTTTGTTTGTATCCACCCAATGCCTTGTGCCAGGCTGTAAGCAAGCCTAAGCAAAGGAATCCTTGAACATGCAGAGCCCAAAGCCCACCTCTAGGGCCGACATGAATCACAACAGGAGAGCTCTAGCATGGTGCACACAGGGTCTTCCAAATCAGTCTCTGTTATGTAAGGTCAGACTGTTACAGGTGATACAGTGATATAGGTGATAGAGGGCAATCTGGCCCTAGTAAAAATAGGCCTGGTAAAGCAGAAACCAGAGTGACTGGAAAACATTTTTATATTTTCTCCCTGGATACTCTGGAGATATCACAGAAGAATCTTTGAACTATATTTAAATATAGGGTTTTTTTCCTGAAAAGACTTCTAGATTTCTTTCATTCACGTAGGTCTCTGATAGAAACAGAAGTTTTGTGGGTTGTGAAAATGCCTATGGTTATATGCAAATATATCTTTTTAATCAAGAAAATGGCAATGTAAGTAAATAACTACTGTATCTAGTAGTTACAGTAGTAACCAGATGGCATTTGTTTGTTTACATATTAATTACTGCCTAGAACATTTATCTATTTAGCACACTATTTTTTTAATCAGAAGCTGGAAATTAACTTGTGATTTTTTTTATTAACTGCTAAAGGTAAAAATGAGTTTATACATATTCATAATTTACATCTAATTTCGAAATACTGAAAAATGGGTAGCTGAGACACTGTTTTAGAAATCTTCAGTTCTTACATCTCAGAATCTTCCTGTATATATCTTTATTTTTAAAAATATAAATGTATTTTTTTGAACACATATACATAAATACAAATTCATGTCACATCTATCTTTTTCATCTTTTTGAAGGTCACGTTTTCTCCTGTTTAAAATACTTACATACATATTTTCTATAAACTAATAGCCAAGTTAGAAATTACATAGCATTGTGCACAGTAAATTTGGCGTGTGGGACATAAAAATCCAATTTAAAAGGTCTTTGTCAGCTAATGGAGAATATGAGTCACTATTTGAGTTTCAGAACTACTTAAAACATGCCATTCCTTGGGCTAAAATGTCCATTTTTAAATTGTGGTATAGAGGTTCTCTGGCTACAGAGATAAGGCATGGGTGAATAGAGAATTTATTTTAAGATGAAGTCACATTCTTAATCTTTGAATTTCACAGGTTCTACAGATTAATATTTCTTTTAAAGTTTTGTTAATCTATTGAAGAATTGCTTTAGAAAAGCAAATCATGGAACATTCTTTAGAGTCTATGACAAGCCTCATATATTTAAGAATACTTTTATAATCACTGAAAACCAGAGCTCAGATTTCTAGTTCCTGCATTTCTGTTTTGTGAAGCTGATTGTAGACCTATAAGTTGGCAATTCCATACATAAACACTACCTATCCTAGGACCCGTCAAACTCAAAAATTAAAATGTACCATTTCTGAAGCAGCAAGAGTGTTTTATTTTGATGTTCATGTAAATTAAATGCTTACAAACATGAAATGCGTAATTCAATCATTGAATATCTAGGAGGTTAATGAAGGGATGACTTGCTTTCCTGTTTGATTCCATTTTTGAATACACATACTTGGTATCTTCGTGTTCTAGCTAGGTCTGCATTTTATTACTTTCCATGCTAAAGCCAAAGGCAGCAGTTAAAGAAAGCTGCTAGTGTGAAACTTTCCATGTGCAGAGGAAATTTTTACATTTCCAGGAGCAAAGCAATGTGATCTGTGTGTATAAAAATTGCTTGGTATATGAAAATAAAATAACATTAATTTTTTTAAAAGTATTGTATGTTTACTGTAGAGGGGTCTGCATGTGGAAATGTTGCTAATTATACATTAAGCTTGAAAACCTCTTTGTTTTCATCCTTGCAGACGGTTATTGATTAGTTATTACAGCTCAGCTAAATTAGAGCTATCAAAGCAAAGGCCTGTGTTTCTTAGATCCTGCCTTTCAGATTAATTGTTTCAGGACTTTCTTGTTACTTCCAGCTGAATCAACTTGAAGTTGACATCAATACAAGCACTTCAGGGAAGACTTCCATAGAAATACTAGGAAGAAGAATATTCCTACTCCTATTAAAGTTATGGATGTCAAATGATTACAAGGGTAATTACATTAACTATGGATTAAAATATTCTATGATCTGTTTGCTTAGTTTTGTTGTTTGGGGTTTTTTTACAGTTGAATTGAAAATACATAACTCATCTCTCTTTTCCATGACATGTTTTGCCCTGGTGCTTATTCTTGTCTTGCTTCTATGGTTACATCAGATATACAATTAAGATCTTAGGCTTTACTGAGTTGCAACACATCAGCAGTTTATCTGAACATGAAAGTTGCATCTTTAAAGAGATGGTTCTATCAGTTGCAAAGTCTAGTTCTTCAAAGACACAGAATAATGGCTAGAAATAAAGTGGGTACAATCATGGTTATGAGGGCCATCTGTTTTCCCAAGGAGTTACAGGAAAGTTGATGGGTACATTACCCCTTTTTTGTCTTCCCTGTATACTCAGTCTTATCAATATTGTACTCTTCTTTTTGTTTATCAAAGTGGACCATGAGGGAACAGCAATGCAGAGTAGCTTTATAACATCAAGGTATTAAAGGAAAGCAGCTTAGGCAATGTTTTCACTTGCACATCTATTAGAGTAGATATATTGGTATTCTACTTCTCAGTATTCAGCAACAATCCCTGTGAAGTCACAAATGCAATTTTCCTTGTAAGACCTTTACAGATTGAGTAACAAATAATACAGATAATTGAGTAACAAAATGCAATGTAGTCCAGCTTTATAATAAAATGACAGAGATTGCTTTCCTAACCCTTAGCTTTATTTTTATTAGCAACTAAATAAAAGTTTTGAAAATTTGAGACATACTAGCAAAATACAATTATCTTTCCAAAGGCCAAAAGTAGGATTCAAGCAGACAAAATGTAACATCTTTATACACATCCAGAATTAGAAGCACATATCACTTGGCAAGCAAACCAACCTCTTGCAGATCACCTACTAGAAAGATTCAAAACCTGAGTTTCCAATAGATCAAAATAAGGGTGAGTAAAATGTTCATCTGTACCGCCCTTCAGAAACACTGACAGCACTGTCCTTTATATTGCACTGCCTATAAAAAAAAGGGCTAAGGGCTGTGACTCTAACTCCCATTTTGCAAAGATTAAAGGTTTTACAGGTACAGGAGTGATCTGATCCTTTCTGGGACCATTTCAGAATCTGTATCTATGTTTGTGATAGGCTGAGCAGATGAGTGAGCCTGCCTGTGGAAAAACCATATGTACTTGTGTATAAGCATCAGGCAGTACAGATACTTGAGCTTCTTTGTATTGCGATGTAGCCATTCTGTCCAGTGCGTTAGAGATATTACGTTTTACCAGCTTAACGATATGGAATTTGAAACACTGCTTGATTCCACTATAAATACTGGGCCTGTAGCTTTCTCTGTGTAGTGAATACAACCTACCACCTAAGGAGTCTTTCTGCTGTGTTTTTTGCAACCGGACATGCCTATCTCATATTGGCCTTTTTAGCCACCAACGCACTTGCAACAAACGTGGGTAGAGCCCTTCCCAAATCCTCGTTCACGAAGCCCAGCCATGATGATGATGAATACAACCAAGTGAGAATGACATCTGTCTATAGCCCAGAGTTTGTAAGATGCAAACTGAGTTGACTTGTATAAAATTAAGCAGTGTTTCCCACTGTGTAGACCCACCAAAGTCAAAAAAGCTAATAGACATGCAGGTATGTATGTATCCTATTTGTGGGCTATGTAACTGTTTTAAAAGTATTTCTTTTGCAATTTTGTGAAGATTCTCAGAAACTATGAATATGTTTGAATATTTGTATTTATGAAAAACTGCTCCAAGGCTGCTAGAAATATTATCAGTCCAAACTTTATTCCCCATACTAATTATCATTTGAAATAAATACACTCGTTAAGTTTTCATAAGTTCTGTCTTCTGCCTGTTGTTTTCCTGATCCTGGTTTTTTTATCATACCAGCTTTGAAGGCTGCATTTGATTTCTTCTTCAGAAGATGGAGATTTTTCAAGTATTTTCACAGCATATTCCCTGATCAGAGACTAGCTCCAGCTGAAATGTATGGCTTTATTTATCCAGTCAGGTTCTTATTTATATTTGCCTGAAAATTGACAGAGCCACTTAACAAAGGCTGCAGCTGCGGCAATATCAAACACGAAGATGTATCTTTAGATTTGTTTGCCAATAAACAAGAACAAAGGTGATCCAAGACAATCACAGCAATCACTACAGCATTAGAAAACGATTAGGTAATAAGCTGCAGAACAATGAACAATGAATTAAATGTGTGTATTAGCTTTATGTACAGACAAAGATATCCTGATAGGCACAAGAATAGTATGGACTCAGTATAAAATCTATCACTCAGTATAAAATCTATCACATCTCAAATGTGTGTATGGAACAGTGGTGGGTTCCAGAAAACCTCATTAATTTTTCTTATTTTGAACTAAATCAGGCACACCTTAATACATGTATCACACTTTGCTAATCATCTTTTTGTTTAACAGAGGTTATTCACAAAGGGTTGGTTAGTATTTCATGGGCATGGTGTTGGTAACACAAAAGACACAGAACTCTTTACAAGTTCCTCTTTACAAAGAGGAACATGACTACAGGCTTTCTTTTGGACATAATGTAGTCATGCAAAGTCACTTCATCTGACTACATGGTGGTTTAACAGTAAATGAGTAAAAAAATCAGATTTTTTTTTAATCTGTGACCTTTCTCTCATTTCAGCAGTTAATCAGCACAAAAAAGTGTTGAAGTTTTTGGCAATACAATACTTTTTTTCCTTTAGGAGAACCACCTCTGTAATAATGTTATTTGATTCAATTTAGAGAGGATGGCAACTGGAATTGCTTAGTAGTGCTCTGGCCTATTCTGCCATAAAAGCAGAGGCCACAAGGAGATGGAAATTAAACCACTCCAAAGCCACTTCTGTGCTGCCCCGTTAGTGCTCATCATCTGTGCTCTGTATGTTAGGAAAGAAATAGAAACTACAAATCAACCAGCAAAATAATAGTTACTGTAAATTAGTTTTCAGATTCTCTGTAAACAGTGCAGTAATAGTGTAAAAATACTGTTTGTGTCTAATTGGCTTGCTGCCTGAGGTTGTCTCATCTTTGCACAGTTTCATATGGATCTTCAAAGGACCGTGTTAAAAGAAGTTTTGCCTTTTCTTTATGGATTAGGAAATATTTTGGCTTGAATTTTGATTGACAATATAGCTCAAGATTTCACATTGGCTGGATCCCTTACAAAATTTAAAGAAAATCTGAGAAATCTCGAGTCTTTTCATGGAAACTCCCATTCAAACTGATTGAAACAAACCTTTGCTTTTGTGTCTTAGTTAATCAGATATTTGCAAATGAAAACTCAGATGTATTTATTACAGACTATTCATCTCTTTGATCATCAGATTATTATACTTTCATTTATTTCTTCAGCTCGTGGGCAGGAGGGATCATAAAATCATATCAGCTGCTTAAGGTTGCCTCTCGCTGTAGAGAGTTTAATAAGACCTGAAGCCAGAACTTTCTAAACTGAGGAACACCTTACTTTGTCCAGCTACAGTTTTTTTGATGGAGGAATTGAATATTTATACTCTCTTCTCTTGGAAGTTCTATGTTCACTTCAACTACATTGTCACATCTTTCTGTATGGACTGCTAATTTTAAGCTGTGATTTTGTTTTTCCTTTTGGTTTGTTTTTAATTTCTTTCAGAAAAGGGAGATAGTAACTGGTAATCTTAGACCTGCTTATTTTTTTTCTTGAGAAATTCAGAAAAAAATCTAGGTTTTTACTTCTTAATCTAAAGAATTCTAGAGAAACATTTGGAACCCCAGAAACTGTTACGAGAAAACTTGCTGACCTTAATTTCTTTATTATTGTAGAACCTCAAATATGGATCATTTTCCAAACTATAGCACACATCTTCAGCTATCTTCATATACATGGTTGTATAAAATTTATGGGCATGGTATTCTTTCCATTTATGACTGACATGTAATTTGGCACTTCCTCTCTTTTGCAGAACTACATCTGTTTTCCATCAAAACTTGTTTTGCAAAAAAGGAAGGGAAATAGCAGATAAGAAAATCTCTAAACTATTCAGTCCATGTGGTCAGAGAAATATTCGCTCTCCGCAAATACCTTGTATGAGGCTTAATAGGGGGCTTACAGTGGATTTAAGTGTTTTCATATAATGTTTAAATATTTTAGTCTTTTCCAAAAATAAATAAATAACTTTTTTCTCCCCACTTTTTTTTTTTTTTTTGAACAATGCTGATTTAAGGATACAGAAATAAGGGCATTTTTGCAACCAAGAAGGAAAAGGGAAAGCTGGAGGCTTAAAAAGCTGCTCATCATTTCTTCTAAGCTAATTGAGGTTATGCTGGCCACGGTTACCTACTTAAGTCAGTGATATTATGAAAGTATAGAAAGAAGAGGGATCAAAAGCAGTAAAAAATAAGGGAGACTGGTCACATCCCAGTTTAGTTTTGACAAAATAAGAAAGTTCACATACTGATTATGGATTACACACAGGTAGGTATGACTGTCTAGATAAATAGCATGGCCAAGACCTAAATCTTCAGGCCTTGTGCTTCTCTTCAGAAGTGTGATCAACTTAAATATAAGGCAGACATAGCAGAGTCCCTACTTCTATGTGGTTAAACAGTGCTATCTGTGGACCAGGACTTGGTGAGAAGCTGGTGACTCAACTGGACAGTCTCCACTGTGTCTCACAGCTGTTCCCTGAACAGAATTACAGAATCATAGAATGGCTTGAATTGCAAGTGATCCTTAAAGTCACCCAGTTCAACTCACCCGCAATGAGTGAGGACATCTTCAAATAGATCAGGTTGCTCAAAGCCTTGGTCCAACCTGTTTCCAGGGGTGGGGGATCTACATCCTCTCTGGGCAACCTGTGCTAGTATTTTACCACCCTGATCATAAAAAATTTCTTCCTCGTATCTTGTCTGAATCTACTCTCTTTTAGTTCAAAACCGTTACACCTTGTCCTATCAGTATAGGCCCTACTACGGAAGAACAAGCATGGAGTGCACCTCTGCTCTGATAAGCATGAACCTGTGGTTGTGCATAAGCATGTACCTCTGTGACTGTGAATCGGCACCTGCAAGGTGCTCAGGTTTTTCTCGTGCTCTCTGTCACGTCCGTCCTCCCACTATTTCTTAAGAATAGTTTTTCATAGGCTTCCTTGGCAGCAACAAATCAAAAACTAACACGAGTTGCTGGAAAAAGAACAGTATATGACTTGGTCCAAACTTTTCCTGGTTTGTCTGGAGGAGTCAGGCTTGCCTGAAGGAGTTGATTTGGCTCTCTGCAACTCATTGGGAAATGACAGTTACTGGTGGGATTATTAACACATATGGGACCTAATAGTAAACAGTAACAGTGTGCAGCTATTCAAAGGATTTTTTCCTCTTTATGGGCTAGGTGGTACTTATTTCTTGGTTACAAAATTAAAACACTATGTCCAGAGATTCAATTCTCAGCAAATAACTTTATATTAGCCAGTGTACATAGTACTTTTCTCAAAAGAATTTACACTTAGGATTAGCTAAACAAGCTAGGCAGAAGAAGAATATCACCCAGATAACAGGTAGCTGTATTCCCACTCCTCCAGAAAGCCCCTCGGGTAAATCTTGGACTGGGAATATCAGTGTTAAGTACTTCTTACTTCACTGGAACTGACCAAGAGAAAAGGGAAAAGCACTGGAATCATTATAAAGATTCAATTTTCTGTGCAATCTGAAAGTATGGTAATTATGATGTTCTCTTAAATGTTAATCTTTTGAAATTAGTCTATTTTTTCCCTATCTAATCTTTTACAGTTTGATGTAAAGTGGAACAACCTTTTTTTCAGTAAATACTGGCTGTCAGGGTCAGAGTCACTTTCAAGGGTGGTACCACTTGTTAGTAACTATAAATAACTCTCTGTTCCTAGTGCTGCAGAAAAACGTCTCCTGGTCCTACTGCCTCTCTTGTATGGCTATAAAAGTAGGTCTTACGAAGCAAGTGCAATAGGCTACAACAAATCATCCTATGGGAAAGAGGTGGTTTGCAAAATTTCTACAGATATATAAAGTTGAATTTCCTGCTTTAATTTCCATTTTTCAGCTCTTTATTTGGACATTCTAGATTGACCTTCATATTACACATTGCTTTCTTCTCACTTTGGAACTAGGCTTTGGTATAAAGAGATAGTTCATGAAACCTGGTTCACAGGTTATTTGAAGGACATCCTTATTACATAACTACTTTTATAATAAGAAATACTTGATAAATTTCACACTTGTATATAATTCTTCTGATATACAAGTCTATAATTCCAGAGCTGGAGAACAACTGCTGATAATTCCAGGGCTGAAAAACAACTGCTGTTACTTTCTTTATTATGTACTATAAATATCAGAAAAATCTTGCCAGAAAATATTCCAAATTAACTTCAGTCACTTGCGTTTATCAGTTTTAGATTACTACATAATTCAGTTTAGCAAATTTGTTGCTTTTCTAAGCATCCCATTTGAGTTCCATTGACAACTCAGCTATGATAAACATCCTTAGTCCATTTTTCTGTCTTTCACCCTTACTTGACTTGACTGACCTTGTTTTAACTGAGGAAAATGATGACAGTGCAGAGAGAGATTTTAAGAATAGGTAAGATAAAAAATTTGTATGAATTTGTATAATGGGTTCAATTTCTATAGATAAAGCAGCAGGGATCCTTCTAACAGTGGTCTGCATTGAGAAAGCTAGATGCCAAAAGGCCAATATATCCTCTGTCTGATGATCCTAATAGCCATGTTCATTCCTTTGTTCTTTAAACCATATAAATTGTGCTTGTGTATTTAGATTGGGTGTATTTCTCAGATCTTGGTAAAAAATCCCACTTCCTCTGCCTTTTCCCTTGCTCCCCATTATTGATACTTACAGGAAAAATTGCTGCTGTTGAATTGCTAACTGGCACATTTGTCATGAACATGATGAATAGCTGAGTATGGCTGTACTAAAAATTTCTCTGTTATATACTGAAAGAGTTAAAGAAACCATATTGCTCAAAAGGTCATTGAGAGCATAAACTTTTTTTTATTATTACTTTACATCTATTTAAGTGCATTTTGTACTGTTATACTTTTATGGATGAAAAAATGAAAGCTCCAGTCTTCATAAAGTGTCCAGTCTAGTTTTATTCATCCACTTTCCACTGCAGCAATATTGTTGCAGCCCATTCATTCTCATTTCTGGTGCTGCTATAGCATCAGGATGACTAAGGATTTGCTTTTTCTTTAGCTAGCTTTCAGCATGCATAAATGTACTTAGAGACAGAATAAAACCCTCTGCTACGAAACACAGAGGGATTATTTTTTCTGTACTGACATAATAATAGAGAATAACTATATAGAATGAACACTTAATTCATGTTGGATGATTACTGATCGAATATTTTGTGTAAGAAATGTGTTAGCTGCTAAGACATCAAGCCTAACACACTGATCTCCTAAAACACTTTTTCTGTTGAAATCTTCTGAAAAAATACTGTACAATATTTGCTTTTTAATATATTTTCAATGAAAAAATTCTAGTCTTTGCAATAGACCTACACAAACAAATTATTTGTTAGTCTTTTAAACTGAACAAAAGGAAATCATCTTCACTCTGGTAATAGATTATTTACCTATCTGTCTCCTCTATATTTTTCTTTTTAAACAGATAATAGGTACCAGTAAACTAGAAAAAAAAATGGTAGAAAGGAGGGCAAAAAATCCTCTGCGGTCCAGATCTTTACATTCTCATCATCCCATTTCACACCCATTTCCCATGGCACATCACACAGTCAATCTAAGTCTTTCTTTTGTCAGAATCTTCTGCAAACTGTAGTTGATCCCACAGTACTGAAACTTGATTGCAAGAGAGGAGTAATAGTGTTCAGGGTGCTAAAGTTGGGTTGGTGATCTCATTAGGAAGGCTCAGAGATGACTTGTTGCCATCTGAGGCAATTTTTTTGTATGTCAGAAAAAACACAAAAGACAGGTTATTTAGAAGTAAATTAGCTCAGTACACACTACAAACCAGCGACATGATTAGTGGATTTCTTAAAAGATCTTGTATGCCTAGGAGTCACTAAAGTCTACATAATATCAGTGTAAGTCAGTCTGCTTTTCGGAGGGCACTTTGACTAAATTGTTAAAACACCAATATTTTGGGCCACAGAGACATCATGTGTTGACTGCAAATGAAAACAAAATAACATACCAACGATGATGTTAAATACAGTTGTATAACAAGATCCTCTTGCATCCTCAATTATTTGTTTCAGATCCTAGTGTTATTTCCTCTTCTCTTGACAGCTAAGTAATATTCATCAAAGGGAAATTTAACAATTGTTGGGTTTTAATTAATTTGAGAAACATTTATGAGCCATGCAGGTTGGCTGTTAACAAACTTAGAATTCATAAGCATTTTCTGAATACTCTGGGTGAGTTGTACAAAGATGACAGACTCCTTACACTGGCTGTGCAGTTGAACTTATCCTAGGCTGTTTCTGTTCCTTTACTGCATGAGAAATTTATTAGCAAGGGAACAGTGAGTGAAAATATAGCAAACAATATCCTAATGAAATATATGGATCCACAAAGCATCTACTGAAAGCATAATGAACCTAAGCTCAATTACCCAGTATTCACAGGTACAAATCTAGTTCTTTGAATAAAACAAACAAACAAATAAACAAAAAACACAAAACAAACAAAAAAACCCAACCAAAAACAGAATTCAAAGAGTATCCTCTTACTTTGTCGCTTAAGCAGATCTTACAACTCAGCAAAATACATAAAATCTAGATGTGTATTTGCATTATGAGTGCAATTGCATGTGTTATAACCTATTTTTGCGTTAACCAGGCTAGGTTCTTGAATGTTCTGGTTCTTCAGAGAGGCACACTTTGGATAAATATTTTCTTCAAGAACATTTGGTATTGTACAAAACAAATAGGTGTGAATGTAAATTAGCTTGGAGGAGCTTTTTCTCAGAATTGAATAAAACGACTGCACAGAGAGAGAATAACATTTCTGGAACAAAGTGGGTGTTTAGGCACTTCAGTACTAGACATGCTATTTATCCTCAATTCTCTTCTATAGCACGTCATCAGTGGCTGAAAATAGATGCAAGCATGGATCCTGAAAAGCTGATAGAGCTGCAAATGAATTAGAAATTCTCTCAAAAAAAAAGAATAATAGAAGCAAGTCACACACAAAAGTTTTCACAGTTAAGAAAGATACAACAATTACAAAATATCGGAGGTTTTGCCCAAGAGAGTCAGTCTAACCAAGCATCTACATTGCCAACTGTCATAAGTACAAGGAAATATTCTCTGTGTGACAATTTTCTTTTTCTTTGTTTCTTCTTACTCTGGAAACACTCTCTGTGCTGCTTGCATTTTATACATCTGAATGACAGTTAAAAATAAGAGTAGACGTGTTGGGACTTGTCCTTGCAGCTTTCTGTAATGAAGACAAGGTTAAGTGCGTATCAGACTCTGTACCAATTTCCTAATTGGCAAACCTGCTCCTGCTGCTCAGTTTGCATGAGAATATACAGAATGATATCTTTTTCCTTGAAGAACTCTTCTGACAGTACAGATATACTGAAAATCTTGTAGGAAATTTTAGGACTTTGTGAAATACATGAGGCTACGTGAGCCTCATAGCATGATCAGAGTTATGTTCTCCGAAGTTCCTTTCAGAATAATCAACATCTTTGCTTCAAGGAACAATTTTTATTAGAATATTTTGCTACCTACGTGTACTAATCACTGTTCTCCCATGTGTAGGTATAAATACTATAATTGAAAAACACGGCCTTTGTTGTTATCATAATTACTATTCTGTCTGCTCCAAGAAAGAGGGCAGGCTTGCTGCACTTCTCTCCCAGTTCCAGAGGTCACTGTGACTACAGCCACCACTTCCCTCATTGCCTTAGTGCTGTATTCCTGTAGGAAATTGGTGAACTGCTAATCTCTTGATTAGGACTTTGTTGATTGCTCTGCTTCAGCAAATTGGGCTTATGTCAAATACAAAAGAAGACTGACTAAATTGGAGCCACTAGAGTCCCTCTCTGTCTCTTGCCCAGTGGCGGCATGGGTGTCCTCTGTCCTTTGTGTTGGTACTCCACCTTTGTGTGAGAACATATCTTTAAGTTCTGTCAAACCAAAACTGGCTCAGAATAAGTGCAGAGTAGAACCATTGCTGACACCAGGGTGAAGAGAACGGAATGGTGGAATCCAGAGTAGGGGCACAAGCAAGTTTTATTAAGGATGACTCAGACTGCCATTCCCCAGCACTGACCGAGCTGATTTTGACTGAAATGAATCACAGGAAAAACTCCTCCAGTAGATCTGTAATGATCGGCTGCACCTGGGTTGAGGGTAATAAACTGCTGAAGAAACTGTAGCGTGAAAGGTGAAGCCATATATTATTTAAATTCATGTAATGCAGGAGAGAGAAGAACAGCTGTAAGACTTAAACTGTTTTAGAAGAGCACATCTGTTGGCAGGCTTCAGTATTTATTTTCCAGCTCATTCTCTCATTCTTTTCTTCTTTGCTTTGAATAAAATATGCCAAAACTTCTGATATGCTGTTGACAACAGAACAAGTTGGGAAATTCTGTCATTTTCTGAATCATCATGAATGCCGCAAACTTTTATTGATCAGCATGTTCTGAATTTGATGAAGCCAGTCTGAATGCATGATTTGGTAACTTGGCTACATCGTGAGAACCAGAAGTGTGAAGTTCACTCTGTGTGCCTAGAGTGTAGTCATTATGTGTCTGTGCAATACATTAAAAAAAAAACCTCTAACTCATAAGGCCTCTGAAGGAAATTCTCCTTTAGAGAAGCAAAACTGGAGTTTTGTTTGGTTGATTTTTGGTAACGTTTTACTTTGTATCTTTAGGGCCAAGTATGTTTTTTCTTCTAAACAAATGGACTTGACAAGGGTTGGGAATATGTTCACAAATGTAACAAACATAATGTGATGTATTAAGGCAGTTGCCTGTGAATCAGAAAGTAGAATTGATGCTCTTGAAATGAGCAAATCCATCCAACTCAAATCTCTGCCAACAGTTAGACAAATATTTATGACAGACCTGAATCAGAAAGTTTAAAATAAAAATTAAAAAAAGGAAATGAAAAAAAAAGAAGGCCCAAAGGAAAACCAACAAAAAACCCCTCACAACTTTGTTGAACAACCACCGTAACTAATTGTAGCTGTTACCCAAAATTCCCATAACCATATTACCAATAATTCAGTATTAAGGATGTGTCTTGAATATCAGGAATACTAACTATTGTAAAGAGCAGTAAAAAGTCCTGAACTTTCCCAAGAAAGCAGTGGTCAGATTAGTATAAGCTTTAGTTTGTTTACAATGGGGTTTATCGCTTGTATAAGCAGATGCTCCCATGCTAACTCTCCTGGCAAACAGCACTTCATGCTTACATCTGAGGTAATAAATGCTCCATTTGAAGAGGATTATCTCTTCCTTCCCCTCTTCTGCTTTGCCTGAGCAAAGCAGGAGGTGGAGAGAAGGAGGGGGAGATAATCCGTTTAGCATGGAATGCTTCACACCTACCAGGTAAGTAATAAATGCTGCATTCCAGGGGGATTAGCACAGTAAGTTCTTGTTTGGAGAGGAATAAAATAATTTCAGACACTAGGCCAAGCCCTTGGGACTGAAGTCCAGATAGGATTCTGCTATTTAAGTATTTCTTATACACTTGCTGCATTTGTGTATTTTCTGAGTAGGTCAATAAAAAGGTAGAATGGAAACAACAAAAGCTGAGTTTCTGGAGGTGTTTGTATGCGATGTGAAGAACACTAAGTATGTTCACAGGAACTAGTAATAATGAAAAAAACATTTTATTGCTTAGAGCTATACATTCCACTAGAGGAAAGCAAGAGGCAGAGGAATCTTCATGAAATTCACATCCCATTCAATGAATGGACCCTGAACTCAAGATATCTTAAAGAATATTCATGCTGGTCAGTGTGATAGTAACTTCACATTATAACTCAGTAACCTATGACATTCTCTGCCTGCAACTGACTCTTATGGTCAGGTTTGTTTTTTCTGATCTTCCCCTTGTATTTTATTGCATAGACTATCTTAATTTCTATATTTTACACAGTGTAAAAGCAGGCATATATTTTGACAAGATACTTAGTGACATACCAGATCTAGTTGAAAATCTCTGCTCCTTGTAGAGGGGTTAGACCAGATGACCTTTAAAAGGACCTTTTCAACTCAACTATTCTATGACACCAAACATACGTATATTGGATCTAATCTCAACAAATGCGAGGGAAGAGATCCTGAAAGCTCCAAACAGTGAGGAACATGGTTTCTTATGCTCTATCTACCCTAACCCTTTCTCTTCAAGACATCCACAGCCAAAACAGGTAATCTATTAATTTTCTTCTGTCCAGGATAAATAGGGTTTCCCCTTTTTTAGTCAGAGATATAGTGAGGAAATCTGTAATTTCCTCAGGCTAGGTGACAGTTTTCAGTGAAGGACAGCTGAGCAATTCCCCTCACTGGTGAGGCATCAGGTAGCCTCTGGATGATGCGCTTCAGCACAAAGCTATCTCAGAAGCTTGTAAATTTGAAGTAACTAGGTTTTACTGTTAGAATCATAGACTATTGGAATGATTTGGATTAGAAGGGAACACAAAAGGTCATTTAGTTCCAACCCCCCTGCAATGAGCAGGGATCTCTTCAAGTGCACCAGATTACTCAGAGTTTCATCCAATCTGATCTTGACTCTTTCCAAGGATAGGACGTCTCCAACCTCTTTGGGCAACCTGTGCCAGTGTTTCATCACCCTCACTGTAAAAAAATTTTAGCTTAAAACTGTTACTGCTTGTCTTACCACTACAGTTACTATTAAAAACACTATCCTCATCTTTCTTATAAACCCCCTCTGAGTACTGAAATGCTGCGCTGCAATAAGGTCTCCCTGGAGACTTTTCCATACTAAACATTGTTGGTTTCTCAGAATAACTCAGCTCTCTCAACTGTCTTTCTTACTATCTGCAGAGAGCCAAAGAGTTGTTTCTGTCCAGACATGATAAAGTGTCATGACTAATTAAGCATAAATTGAGTTTATTATTGCTGAGAGATGATAGGATAAAAGTCCAGTCAAGGTGTCATATAAAAAACTGGAAGGCATTTTGCAGTCCAATTCCTCCAAGTCAAAAGATCTGACAGAAGTTCCCCGTAAGTACAAGACTCAAGTAATTGATTTTTTTTTTAAATGAACCTAAACATTTCCCAGTGGTAGAATCATCAGACTCATGTACTTAGAAAAGCAAGAGCATGTGGGTGGAATTTAAAATGTAGTAAGTGCCTCGTGCACAAGCCACTGTTGCAGACTGTGATAAATGCTAATTAAAAAAAAACACAACAATACTGAAACAAACAAACACCTCACTACTCAAAAAAACCCCCAAAACCACCAACAAACTAACAAAGCAAGAAAATACATTTTAAGATCTAGGTGATAAAAGTAATGTGAACAAATTACAAAGACCAACAAATTTCTTTGTAGAACTTTTAACTACTTCATTTTCTTTCATGCCTTTCAGGCTGTGTCATATATCTATTTCTCCTGCTGTTCTAAAAATTCTATAATAAAAATCCCCCATGAGTAAGTGACAGAAGTCACAACTTTTTGATAATTTTCTGCCAGTGGGGTTATGTTAAATTATATTACATTTTACCATCCCACCAAAAAAAAAAAAATTGATTTGTTACTTTATCTATTTTAAAGAGCTAGAAATTGCATAGAAATAAAAGGGAAAAAATGGAAATACCTATAACTAGACATACATGCTCACATGCATACATTATAGGCAAACACAAACACACACTTTTAGTCATTTCACTTGCTAATTTTCTGATGGTGTTTACCATTACTTGGTCCAATGTAGGTTTAAATAAATCAAGTCATGTGTCTCCTGCTTTTTACCCAGGGAATCTAGGGTCTATATAAATAAGTGAAATTTTTTAAAAACCTTGTCTGTAGTTTTAGGTTAGTAATTCCATTGTATTTGGAAATGCTACCCTTCATCTATATTTTTGAAGTAGTTGCTATTATGTAGGGTACGTTTGCAGAGATGAACTATTAATTTTTATGGCGGAAGGTGGTGGAGATTTCTGCAGTTCATATCAAACACTCACTGGTGTGTTAATTAAGTGATCTCCTGCCCCAGCGAAAAGTTAGATTTACTTGTTGAATGCAAGTTTGCAATGTTTGCTTGTGAAGAGTACAATGAAACAAATCTTTAATAGGCCACTTAGACTGAATTTTATCCCATTTTGCTTTCTATTCTTATCCTCGCCTCCACCAGAAATATATCCTCTCACATAATTATCTTTTCTTTCTCTTTATTTAATCAAAGTTTAAAGTGATACAATGGTACATTATATCTCCTTTCATTCACATACTGTTAATTCTGCATGAAAAAAAAAATTAAAAAAAACACTAAGAGAAATATTTTATGTAATTTTTCAGAACAAAGTTGATTTTATTACTATTATGTATTAACTTCAATTAATACAATGTACTCGTGTGGGGAAGTATAGAGTTCCACATGAGAAAAAAAAAACCTGTTCTTCCAAATTAGTAGTCCAACATAACTAGTATCATAACTAACCGTATTGTTTGCAAAAACCTCTGTGCTCAGAGGAGCCAGTTTAAGGTCTGAGTGTAAGATAGATAAGAATACCCGAATAGAATTTAACACATTTTTTGAGGCTGTTAATACAGACCAGATAAATTAAAACCCAGCTAGGAAAAATACAGTGGGATTTGGTTCATGATATTTGTGGGGAAAAAGGACAAAGCTGTCAGGAAAAGGATATTCACCTAAAAGAGGAATATATATTGCATTAAAAGGAAATCAGCCTAGTTACTAGAAAAATTGCAAACAAAAAATTATATATGGAGTAAAAACCAGAATTAGACCAAGAGAAAAAAACCCAGGAAAATAATCATATAAACTTAGAAAGGCCTGGATTAAAAGGGTCCTTATAGATCATTTATATCCAGCCCCCTCCCCTCCCCCTGGGCTGTGGGCAGGGACACCTTCCACTAGACCAGTTTGCTCAGAGCCCTGTCCAAACTGACCTTAACTTCCGAGGGTGGGGCATCCCTGGGACATCCTTCTCTGGGCAAGCTGTTGCAGTGCCTCACCATCCTCAGAGTAAAGAATTTCTTCCTCATATCTAATCTAAACCTACTGTCTTTCTGTTTGAAGCCATTCACCCTTGTCCTGTCACTACATGCCCTAGTAAATAATCTCTCTCCATCTTTCTTGTACATTCCCTCCAGGTACAGGAAGGCTACAATTAGGTGACCCCAAAGCCTTCTGTAGGCTGAACAATCCCAATTTTCTTAACCTTTGCTTATAAGGAGGTGCTCCATCCCTCTGATCACCTTGGTGTCCCTCCTCTGGACTCACTCCAATAGGTCAATGTCCTTCCTGTGCTGGGGACTCCAGAGCTGGATGCAGCACTCCAGGTGCAGAATCCCCTTCCTTGACCTGCTGCCACGCTGCCTTTGATGCAACCCAGGACATAGTTGGCTTTCTGGGCTGCACACTGTCCAGCCTCCCATCCACCAGGAACCCAAAGTCCTTCTCAGCAGGACTGCTCTTGATCTGTCCATCCCCCAGTCTGTATGGATACCAGGGATTGCCCAGATCCACGTGTGGCACCTTACAGTTGGTCTTGTTAAACCTCAGGAGATTCCCATGAGCCCACTTCTTAAGCTTGTCCAGGACCCTCTGGATGGCATCCCATCCTTTAGGTGTGCGAACTGCACCTCTCAGCTTGGTCTCATCTGCAAATTTGATGAGGGTGCACTCAATCCCTTCATCTATGTCATAAATGAAGATATTCAATAGCACTGGTCCCCTGAGGGACACCACGTGTCACTGACAGTATTAGAGATTGAGGTGTTGAGAATACAGGGTGGAAAAAATGAGCTCAAGGTGGGGGAAAAAAAGTTCCAGAGGACGGAACAAGGTGTTGAGGTGAGATGGGCAGGGAGGTAAGGCACAGCAGGGCTGCTGGTGGCAGCATGGCAAGGAGAGGAGTAGGTACAGGAGGAATGCTAGCTGCTGCCTGGTGGGCAGGAGAGAAATCTAACTGGGATCTCAAGAATATGATGCTGTAGGTGAATGTGGAAAGTAAACAATTGGGCCAAACAGAACAAATAGTGGAAAGGAAAGGTAAACAGTGCATTTCAGAAGGTCATCAACAAAGAACATAAGTCACTAGGGATGGGTATGGAAGGTGGAAGTACAGTAAGAAGGTACGTAAGGTGGGAGAAATACAGTATGCTTTGGTACCAGTATTCAATACTTGCTTGTGTTCAATTTTTATCTTTTACCAACAAAACAATTCTGTTGTCCTTCATACTCAAAATGCAATTTTTTCCCAATTTTTTCTACCTCCTGGAAATCTTGAAGAAGAGAGTGAGCCTCAGAGACACAAATCCCGTGATTTTATATGACTGGGAAAGGTGATTAACCCAATCTTTTACTATACTAGAAGGTTAGAGTTAGCACCATTCAAATACGAGTGATTTGTATAAGAACTACTTTCTACTTTATTTTCTAGTGAGCACACCCTTGTGATGTGATCTTGTTATTATATACTGATATAAATATGCAGCATTGCTTTTTGGAATAATTATATTATGACACAGAAACATTGACATCATGGTCTTTATCTTCTCAAATAATTTATTATCTTAGCAGAAGAGGATGGCAAAGGCAAAGAGATTCTAATACACTCATAGATTGGTTCTGTTTGCATTAAAATTCAAATGACTTGTTCTGGTTCTTGAAATAGTGTAATATTAAAATATGTTTAGGCTGAATGGAAATGTTCTATGCAAACACTAGAATATTTCTTATATTGGGGGCAATGTTTTCAAGTAGATTAATTTTCAGTTTTATGACAGTGAGTACAGATGAAAAGAATGCTAGGCAAAAGCCCTGTCCTTCTGAACATTTCTAGTGTCTTTGATGCATTTAAGGATATTTACAAGCTGCAAAAGTTCTCAAGACACCAGAATTAAAAACTAATTGTTTTGCAATTTCATACAAAACTATGTTACTTATTATTCTTTAAAGAAAATCAGTTTTTTTGAAAAGAATTCAAGCTCAGATTCCTCAATTTTATCTTATGGGGGTTTTTTTTGTGTTTTGGCGTGGGCGTAGTTTCACATTCTGTATGTAAGTAGTAAGGAGTCTTGCAATTATGCAACTACATGCTCATTTTCATGTTTCGTTCTTTTTAGAAGAAATTAAACACTGTTACTAAAAGTAACTGCTTTCATAGGGAAAAATAAATTAACTTATTAAATTATGTTTTGCTTTATTGTATGTAAATCTATATTACTTGGGACATTTGGGGGGGTCATTAACTTTGTTTATATATCAGTGCATTTGGTGCTACTTTTTTTGACCCTGTGCATTTCCATTTTCATGAAATAACAGTACTAACTGCCATGTTACTACATGTAAAATACTTGTAATCCTTTTCAGCTTTACACAAAATTGCCAATGTCGTCCCTGGAGTTCAACTGGATATGGTATTCCTCTCGGTTATTCAAGAGCTGTATGAAATTGTATCACAAGCTGTCACAAAAAAAAAGAAGAATCCTTCAGTTACTCACAAATATTACATTTTTTTTCTATTCAACTGGAATGAAATCAATGAATGAATAAATAAATAATTAAACCCCAAGCATCATTCAGCTTTTCCTCTGCATAAACAAAATCAGCACCTGTGCTCTGTAGAAATGCAGCACCTATGTAGAATAGCTTGAAACTCTAATGTAATAATAATAAAAAATTAAACAGTGGCTTAAATACTTTCTCTGTAACATGACCTTCAGTTAAGGTCACTCGCTGTCAAATTAAGTGAACTCCATCTTGGAATCCCTTGGACTTCCACAGCGTTTTGGAGTACAAAAAGAAACATGACAAAAAAAGGTTTTTTCCATCTGAAAGCGACCAGAAGACTGCAGTGAAGTACCTGCTATGGCAAAATAAAATTTTCTGGGATCTTATTTTAATAGCTACAAGTTATTTCATGCTGCATTAAAGCTGCAATAGTCTTTTAATGTGATGAATCTAATTCAGAAGGTGTCAGTGAAAACCATCTATCCCTATGCTTCAGGCAGATGTGTTAGGTATTTCTTCACCTTTGAGTATCACCATAGGCAGTTATGTTTCCTTTGAGCTGACCTCTACTTATCTGCATTTTTTTGTCTTGATATTCCATTATGGGACTAGCCTTCCTACCAGATCAGTCACTTTCCTTTCATGTTATTATTTCCCATTATAGAGATATATCTATATCGCTGGAAAAATGAAACTATCACTAATTAGAAGGCTTCTTGCAGAAAGAACTTAAATTAACTGGGCCTGAACTACTGGATTTGCTTTCAGTATGAAACAACCCCAGGCTCCAGTGTCCAGAAAAAAAAAAAAAGATCATAACTCGTCTTCACAGTTATTTTCCTTTATGCCTAGTGTTTTGTGAAGCAATCAAATATCTCCCTATATTTAAAGTACAAATAATGATTTAAAAGCCTCTATTACTGTTGTACAGAATCTGTCTTTGAGTTCCATACACTGCTTGGGGTGGAATGATAAGAGCTTCATCACAGACAGCCCACATTAGTGCTCTGATTGAAAGTCTTCCTTTTGTCTTCATTTTCAGAATCTTTTCTCCACAATAAACTGCTCTTCTAAGAATTGGCCCTTTGCTGAAATCCCCTTCAGAATTGTAAGAGCTGTATTATGCTATCCATCAGCAATTGTCTGAGTAAAGTAAAATCTGCAACAATAGTCATTAGTAGATGATGTAAAGTCTTGTTCTCCTCTCTCTTTTGAAACCTGAATTCCTCTGAAAGCTATTGTTTATTGTGCTTTATATTGGGACTAGAGGAATGTGTTTAGCTGGACTATAAATCACTGTTTTCAGTGGAATGTGAAAACAATGAACACCCTTTTGATGATACAGTGTTGATGTCTACTCGGTCTCCATTCAGCTTTACAGTATTCACCCTGTCTTGATTGCAGGTGCAACAAAATCAGTCTGAATGTAACTGTTTAAAGACAGTTTCTCTATTAGGTAATCGAGTGGTTCAATGGGTGTAAATAAAGTGTTGGGATGTCCCAGAAGGACCTTGCCAAGGCTATGGTAAGAATATTTAAGGATATTCTGCGTCTTGCACAGTGTAGATATACTTGGGGCAACTTGCAGATGGCAAGGAGGCTAGTTGTTGCACTACAAATTAAAGCCCTGACTACCTGTATTCTCCACAAGTTTTTGGATCTTTATTTTAACAGCTAGTCCACTGGAATGGGCTCCAGAGCATGCCATATGGTGTTCAATTTACTTAGACGACAGACACACCTTATATGTGAAACCAAGAATTTATTGTTAGTCTAGTTAAGGTCTTGATGATCTTTTCAATGAATTATTATTGGTGTACTTTCACTGAAAATAACACTCAGAATCTAATCATCCAATTATTACAACTCATTCCCTATAACAATAAAAAGTGATACATGCAAATCTCACTCTTTCACTGTTCTTTTGAGTGCTAAAGTTGTCCTCCCAACGTCGTGTTTCCCACTGTAGGGAAAGGTGAGGTGTGAACTTTAGTGTTCAAATATTTTTGTTAGGGTAAGTATACTGTTGATGTGGAAAGGAGGAGTGTGTTACTGGGGCTGGGGAGGGGGAAAATGAGAGCAGGAGTTGAACTAAGGCATCTAGGAGAAAGAAAGAACTGGTTCATGTCAGACAGAAAGATGCTTAGTATTGACCAATTTTTTTCAGTCATGCATTCTGCAAGAAATGCCTGCCTGGGCAAGTGTTGTTTATCAAACAAAGCTCATATTTGTCATGTTTGGAAATTTTTCAGCTTCTTTATTCTGCTAAGGATGGGGTGGATGATTATTGCAAAAGGAGGGACACAATAAGAGGTGTTTCTGCAGTACTCTTTTCACTCTTGAGCCTTATATGCAGGCAGAGTCTGTCCACCGTTCCGGAGAAGTTTTAAACAGACTTAAGAGTCTAGAAGACATATGGAATTTGACCCCTCTGCCTTTCCCTTTATGGCTTTCAGCAACACAATATCTATTCAATAACCTGTTAGATAACCACTCATGCAGCCCCCCGTTTCGTGCTGCAGACAGCATCTGGACGAAAAGTTTCCATGGTGGCTCTAGAGCTCACAGAGAGACAGGCAAACCTGTCTCTATGCTCCGGGCAGTCATTTCTGTTCCAAGGCCTGCAATGAACCACTTTCAGCTTTTTTCATTTGAATCAATGATGGTTCACAATTAGAATGACACCTCTTATGCATTTTTTGGGTACAGTGAATGCACAGAAAGTTTCCTGAATACCAACTAACAATTTTTAAGTTTGTTGCAAATGTTCAAAAGGACACATTTGGTGTATATATATATATATATATATATGTACAAGCATCTGAAAAACCTGGTATGACAAATGTGGATTTAACCACAGAATGAGAAGGCTGTTTCACAGGTCACAAGCCCCAATCTTTCACAGTAACCTGCTAGTACTGAGCATGATATGATTGCTGAAGAAAGTGGATGATTTGCTAGATAACTTTGAAAGACTACAAACAGATTAGATAGAGCAAGGTCTATCAGAGTTATATCCGTATTACAGACCTTTATACAGGTTATACTAAACATACGTATTATCCATGTAGAACTGTGTTATTAGTCTTTTCATAGAATCATAGAATCAGCTGGGTTGGAAAGGACCTCCAAGATCATCAAGTCCAACCCTTCCCTACATCAGTTTCCTCCTTGAAGAAGACAGCTGGTAAGCACCAATGCAAAATCCAAAAGTGTCCGAACACCTACTGAGTGTTGATATTGCAATGGAGGCAAAGGGACAAGACACAGAATTAGGAGTAGAAAACATGACAACATAAATATAATCTGCATAAATAATCTCCTTCCAACTGACAGTGAAGGAATATTTTCCATTACTTAAAAATCATCTCATTTCATTGTGGCATGTGACAACAGGATTTTTTCAATGACTTCTAATCCTGTTCAGGCTGCCTAATTTCAGCACTCAGAAAAGTCTGCAGAAAGCACTCCTCACTTCTGAGTTTTCATTTCTTCACACTCTGTTGCAAGGGCTATGACTATAAATTGCACCCATTAAAGTTTTGACTATATTAAGCTCATGTTATTCCTCCTTACAGCAACTGTTCCATGAAATTAATCTGAAGGTAAAATCATTTGTAAGATGCCTCCATGCTTAAGGCAAATTTTGAAGTTTATTACTTGACATTTTAAGGGGGCTTTCACATTCTTCTGCTGTCACAGGAGCCACTGATTGAAGAGAAGCTGGATTCACCCCCACTTCCCACAATTTTTAATTACAAAAATCGTGGCCAAGGTTTTTGCTGTATGCAAGAGCCCAGGGTTAAAACTGGTATGTTCCAGTTGAGTTACAGCTTCACATTCTTCAGAAAAGCATGCAAAGTCTGAGAAAAGCTGGAAAAGAGCAGATCTAAGGAGGTGATTGCCTGGCTGAAGAAAACACTAATCGAAGTGCTTGACATTTCTCCTTGGAGATTGTTTTAAGTGCCCATAAATTCACTGCTGAGGGTTAAACTGTTTCAAGGCCAGAGCAGAGATTAGGTTCTGCCTTTTGTGTGTGACCTACATCCGTGGTCTTTATTGGCATTTGCATGGAAGGCAGCTGATTAGGAAGTTGATCCCTCTGCTGTCTTAGAGGCCAGTCAAAACAGAACACACTGAGGTTCATTTGCATATTTTTGTACCAAAATGTAGTCTGTTTGCAGCTCTGTAGGGAAAAAACATCTTACAAATCTCTTGTTCTAAATAGTCCAGAATAGTGGAGAAGGAACTGATAGTTTTGTAGGCTTCTAATCTACTACAGCCTCCTTGAACCCTGTAAGATGTAATAAAGCAAAATCAACTTGCTTAGGAGGCAGAAAACAAAAAGATGGGTTAATATTTGATTTTCATCTGGGCAAAAAGTTACCAGAAGTATGTTAGTAAGTTCATACATCGGGGACCTGTTGACTTGTATACTTATCAAATATCTTAAAAGGGAAGTAATTAGAGAAGCAGAGACACCTGCAGAGCAATGAATGTGATTAGTTGGAAACGGAGACAACTGAGGAATTTTAGATACATATATAAGAGTTGTGTAAAGGTAACAGTATAACAACTGCTATACTATACAAAGGTATAGTATAAACAAATTCTAAGTATCTTTCACCACAGGGGAAAAAAAATTAAGTGCTTTAGAAAATGATATTATCCTTCACTTTTCAGAAAGGATCTCGGAAAATGCAGAAATCTCACTTCTGCTCAATGTGCAACTGGTAGGGAAAAGGCAAACAAAGTCATGTTCAGAAGGAAGTATTATTGTGCTATCAGAAATGAACAGCACTGCCTCATTTGAATTGCCATTTTGCACTGAGTATTCACCAGAAATATATCAGTATAAAATAAATGTGTCTGGGAAGGATGACAAGGCCATGAATAAAACTTACCTGTAAGTGGCTATAAGAACTCTTTTTTTTTTTTCTCTAGAAAAGAGACATGTATAAGAATGCAGGAAAAGGGTTTTAAACATCATAGAAAATACTATAATAAAATATGGACTAGTTAGTTCATGAGTATTAGTTTTTTTCATTTCCTGAAGAAAGCTTTATCTCTCTTCACTTTGGTACCCACGCCCATGTCCCTTGTCTTGCTCTGTCCTAGAGGCTCCGTGATTCGTGCACCTTAAGAGCACTTCATGAGTCACATAACTTCAGAGTAAGACAATTTCATTTTTTCTCTTCACAATGTCATTGAATAAATGAAACACCTCACAGCTTTTAACTGAAGAGCAAAATTTATTGTTATATATGGTGAATGAGATCAAGAGTTTAGATTCAAAGAACATCAGCTAAGATCAGTGTTATAAGTTGCCATTAATAATAATAAATCTTATGGAAGGAATATAATAAAATTGATGGTTTAAGGTATAAATCAGGATCTGTAGAGTACCTATGGAGAGATGTATGCTTGATGCAACAGTCTTCTTTCTTATTTGAACACTTCTGCTGTCTTTGATCCTGCCAGATACAGGTTTATGCTGTTGTCTTACTGCTGACAGGTTACAGGACTAATGTGAATTCAAATCTGATTTCAAGTGACAATGAAATATTTTTGTCTTTTGTTCTGCCTATCTTCATTTCTCTCTACTAGTGAGGTATTTCAGGGAGATGGAAATAATGAGTAAAAACCACTCGATTTCAAAGTGATTTCTGACAGCTGAGCAAAGTCAAAGCACACAGTCATACACATGGGCAAAAAAGTATTGTAGATATTGTGTGAAAATCTTATAAATTTCCCAACAAGCTTGTCATTAAAATTACCAGAATTTCTCATCCCAATTATTTTTTATTGCAAGAAAGTTAGAAGAAATATTTTAATTAACCTCTTTCCTTGGGACTATAACTCCTTTTGATTTGTAAACTGGACAGTATATGCCTACCAATGACCAATATGAATTTCATTTGTTTCTCCACTAAGAAACAGGACAGACTGTGTCTCTCAGGTTTCCATCACAGACTGATTCAGCATTTGCATATCTCAAAGGTAACGTGGCTTACTGTAGACACACAGGACACAGCTGAAAGGACAGAAAGAAGTGAGGAGCCCTTTCAACAGAGACACAATTTGTTTAGGTGTTACAGCAGCAGAAAGTTTCTGGCATCTGCCCTCCCCCAGTCAGACTGATAGTGTTGATGTGCAAATATACACAGAGATCACCACGGCACAGCATAAAGTCCATTTTGGGGTTGAAACACCCACCAATACTGTGTCTATCTATTTCCAGGCTTCTCTCTTAAAACTTTAGAAACAGAAAACCTGAATTTGAGGAAAAAAATACTTATGAGAATGAAAATTTTTTATTTTATACAATGAAAGGTTAAACCCATGATAGCTTTTCAAGAAAATTCTTAGGTTCAAACAATGTATATTTTAGTTGGTAGTTCTCAGTGACTTTAGTGATATATAGAGAACTGTTTCTTATTTGTGGACACATTTTAGCATTTTGTGTGGTATATTTCCAAAGGTATGAAATTGGCTGAATTTCTGTTTTGCTTATGCAAAAGCCAAGAAGTTTTCTCATTATCTTTTGCTTCAGCTTCTCATTTTGTTTTAACTCCCACAGTAACTAATCTTGTTAGGGAGTTTCAGCCAAATCATCCAGATGCTCCTAACTCCCATAATATTTTGTAAAGTCCTCTTATGAAGCCTTGAACAAAGGGCTGTATTCCAATAAAACCAAACTGAACCTGAAACACCAAACAGATGATAAACAAAAAACAGACAGGGGAAGGGAGGGAAAATTTGGCTCTTGAGGGAAGAAAATACACGTGCTTTATTGATCGTATTTTTGTTTCTACTACTGGCATCCAAATGTTGGTTTGATTACATGAGAGTTTTTATGAAATATTTAATTCTGTGAACTCATATGGTTGAGGCAAAATTTGTTAGCCTACAGTTAATGGTATTCAAATGCTTTTGAAAAAAAAAAGTCTTCAACGGGAGTCTCAAACAAGAATTTTTACTTAGGAAGGTGAAATAGAAATAGTTCTTAATGTAGAAGATCCATTAACCCACCAGTGGACCCAGATATGTCCCAGCCCATATGCAGCAGGTGCAGAGCATCATCTTTATCCATGAAGTGGAACAGTTTGGAGAGGGACTGCATCTGAAAAGCCAAGATGCACAGATACAGATCAGAGAGAGTCATATCTCTGGTAAGCCAGGTCCACTTATGAGTCTGATGGGAACTTTGCAGATGCATGTTGTACCAAATACATCTTGATGACCATCTATTGATCAGATTGAGGAAATGCAGTGGAAAATGTTAAAGGTAATATGCTAAATGGGAGATAATACGTTTGGGTGCCAAATTAATTTTTTCCCTTTCACTTCCACTCACTAAGGTGCATGAGAAGTGCTGTCATCTGTCAGTGCGACTGGAATTAATTTTTAATACTTCAACTGGCATGTGCCAGCACCCTAGGATTTGGATCTAATATGATTTTATGTTGATTTAAATTGTTTCACAATCAAATTGAAGGAGAAAGTGCTCATAGCTAGGTTCAGCTTTATGAGGGTGTTAAAACAAGATACTAAGTACCATTAATGAATACCTTACTGAAATGGGATGTGACCATGCAGCCCCAAATGCAGTATTTCTGTTGCTAGTGCAGGTTGACCTTGGCTGGACATCAGGTGCCCACCCAGTAGCTCTATCACTCCCCTTCTACTGTGAGGGCCACTACGGGGAAATGAACTCCAGCTCAGTCAGACACAATACAGGTGGGCAGGCCTCAGGATAGAGGTTTGTCGGGCTTGCTCTGTCTGAAATTTTCTTGATCTGTAACTTGGCTTAGCTGTGACAGTACTTTCTCTAACTGGACAGGTGTCTGTGGCTAATTTGTTTTACTTTTTTTTACCTGTGTATGGTGCTATGCTAGTTTTACATACCTAACAGGAACTAGCAGTTATTTTAGGCAGAATGAGGTATTTATAATTCTCATTGCGAAGACAATGTAGAGAAAAGCAGGTCTTGAGAAGAGGACTTCAGAAGAAGAGACATAGGATGTGCTGCAGAAATGTATCATCACAGGATGACAAGTGATAGGGTCCTAGTTTTACACTGCAAATCCCACAGCTGTAAACAGCTCACCTGCTGTTAAGGAAACGCCAGCCTGCAGCTGGACAAAAGTGGTTTCAGGAGTAGCAAATAAAGGAAAAATAATATCTCACACAAGTAAAAGATAATATATACAGCAAAGTAGGATGTTACCTGGATGTTACAGACAGTGAAGAAAGTGCAAAAGTGTAAAACAAGCAAGGGAAAATGACAGCAAGTGGATTACAGAGTGAGGAGCAACCAACATCATCATCACATTCCTCTCATGAGGTATGCCAGGTGCCGACAGCCATGTCACCACAGCCACAAGCCACAAAGCCAGAAACATTAGAGCCAGGGCAGCCTGGAAAGGCTGAGCCCAACGCTGGGAAAAGGGCTAGCAACTACATGTGTGTAAAACAATTTAAACTGCATTGCTCTGTAACAATTTAGATCTGAACTAATAATGATATCAACATAAATAAATTATTTGCACAAAAAAACCATTGAAACTAAATATACAAAATTCAGCTATGTTCCGCTAAAAACTTATCTCAACCAAAGAGAAAATCAGACTAAACAGAAGTAAAAAAACATTTTCAGTTTTTTTCAACTAGTTCTATATTGCACAACATGAGAACAAGAATATATTTTGGTTTGCATTGTGTGCTTTCATAGGAAGCATGTGATGGTAAGATAACTCTAAAAGATTAGCACTGTGAAAAAAAAACCAGAAACATGCAAATTAGAAATTAATGATGGTTAAAAATTTAATGAAATTTAGATGATGCTATTTAAATAGATCATAACTCTATCAAAAGTGTTCTAAGTTGGTGTGTTTAGACATGATTCATTGATTAAATTAACTTACATTCAACAAAGTAACCTTTAATAAAATGCAGTAACTTAAAATCTCAGATTGAAAGAAGAGGTCCAAATTGCCTCTTCTGTTTTAAGCCCTGTAGAAAAAAATTAAAATCAAAGCACTGTTGTCAATATAAGACACAGATTTGTACCACAAGTAGATTTGGTTTTGAGGATTCGGGATGCCACATTATCATAGCTTGGCAAATTTTGTCTGATTTTTTCTAATTTGTTCTCACAATATACACAGGGGTGTCAGTCAGTTGAGAGGGGAGTGGGAAGGAGGCTCAAAGAGAAGAAGGTAAATGACCAGAAATGCAGATTGTCTCAAAGACTTGTGTACATCTGGATTCATTACATAGGCTTTCCTGGATTTATCTGGATTCATTCCATGAGGTTTGAATACTTAAACTAAGATAAGCAACTGAGGAGTTGTTGCAATCTGCTTAAATATTGCAGAAAGAACTTTTAGATTCGAATATTCCCTTGAGCAAAATTAAAACTCATACAAGTTATCTGTTGATACTAAAACAGTTTTTATTAATTGCTAAGACATGCAAAGAGAAAGAGGAAAAAATAGGAAAAGGTTAGAAAATGCTAAGATTACTTTTAGAAGCAGAGAAAAGATTACCACCAAAAACTACCTTTGTATCTGAGCTGGTCTGGAAGGTGGGGGGGGGAGAGGGAGAAGCAGTTTTTTGCCTTTTTTTTTTCTCCAGTCTCTGCTGCCTTTGATGTGATGTTATCTCTTTAGCTGTAGGGGGTCTTAGTTCTCTGGAATAAACATAATACAACCCTGTAGCCCTGTAGTGCAGTATTACCACGGCTAGTAATGGGCCTCAGTCTAAAAACTGGGTTGCAAGGACTCAGGATTAGGGTCTGTTAGGTTTGCTCCCTCTGAAATGCTCCTGAACTGCTATACAGATTTACTTTACTTGGTTTAGCTTTTGGCAGCTATTTTTCTGGTTGGTGGGTGACTATGGCAGGGGAAGTGTGCACATGAAACAGATTAAGAGGTAGAAACTGACCATATACAACAATTTTAATCATATTATTTTTTTTTTATTATTGAAGCTGTTCTGTACGGATGTATTCATTCTTTTTTCTACAATAACAATTCATTCTTTTTTCTGTAATAACAATTCTTCAATTAGACTATCAAGATATCAAAAATACTCACAGAATCCCCATTTCCTCACTGTCCATAAACAAGACTCTGAACATAGCAGTAATAATACAATATAGTAAAATAGTTATAGAGATTAATTTAATGCAAGCATTTTGAAGACAAAATATGATGGATAAAGATGTGCCTCACATACTTCTCATACCTGAAAGATGCAATGCTATTTTCCATGTTATATTTGGTAAATTTAAGGATTATTTAAGATATGGTTATACAAATTTACATCAAAATATTATGTTTTAACATAGAACTATAAGCAAAAACTCATTCTGAAACTACAAATTTGTATCTCAAATCTAGAAATATTAAGAGATCTAGTTACTCAAGTCTGGACTTAAAAGCCCAGGTGGAGACTTATTTTCTTATTTGACTTTTTTGTATGTGAAAGATACATGTATATCAGTAAGGGGAGAACACACATAGAAGGATACAGAAAGAATCCCTTGAGAATCCTATAACTCTCTCAAGAAATAAAAAAACATTTGCAAAAGCTGTAGAAAGTAGTGTTTTAAAGAGCTGGTCATTGAAAAAAGACATATCTGTATACACAAGGAAGCATGGAAAAGAGATCTGAAGTGTTGGCTATAAATCTATGGTAGACCACTTGAGAAAATTTTTCTTCACTCCTCAAAGTAAAGAGAAAATGGAAAAAAGATAAAGTTGTTATTAAATACACGGTCACGAATAAAGATAAACAAAACGCACCTAATTCTGGACCAGTCCTTTGTCTCTGTTTTAGGAAAGGAGGTTGGGTGGGGGTAAACACATGACAGAAGTTGTTAGACTGCTCAAGCCAAAGTACTGTCAAATATATCTTCTTTCTCATGTTTATGGGGTCCATAGGATTGCTTCCTTCTATTATTGTATCAATAGACTTTGAGGGTTAATGCTCGTAAAACCATTTTAGGACCCATGCACTTTTCACACGTATAAAAGAGATTCACTACCAGATATTATATAAAGCTCGATATAAACTTCTTTCTGCATCTCTCAAGCTCTAAAGTCTCATACGCATCACCTCTTAAATAAGTTTGCTCATTTTAAATTCTTTGTCTTGGTTTCACGAGAGCTGCTTCTATCCGGGAGACTCATCTAACTCTGTCTAGAAACAATCTCCTAGTCCTCTGTCAGAAAAGGCAGACATTGCTATGAATACTAAAACTGTTAATACTCCCATTAAAATTAAAGTAAGCCACCAGAGTTTGAAAGTGTGATTAGTCAAGACCTATGCAGAAAAAGAAGACCTTGTGCTTGGAGCTGTTAAAATATCACATTCAGATCATCAGACTAGTAACCTCTTGAAAATTTTTTACTTCACGGCAATTAATAGGTTTTTTTAATTATTGTCAAAAAAAGACCTTGTTTAGATTGGTGGTTGTTGTTGTTGTTGTTAATATTATTAATAATAATTTCAAGAGGTTATTAATAATAATTGCTCTAGACATTTTGGGTAGTGGAAATAAGTATTTAACATAATTTTCATTCATAAAAGGCAATATTGTTTAATTCCATCACTTTTCTAAACATTTAAATTGAATAGCTTTTCGATGAGCCGTTGTTGTTAGTTTTCTCTTGGAAAAAGTTTCTCTTTGTCATAGAATTCTTTTAAGTAGTTGTGCTCTTGAAAAGATCCAAAGGTCACTCTAAGAGCAGGTGATTTAATGAGTTAGGTTATGAGTCAGATTTGTTTCCACTGGTCAGCAAGGAAAACTGAGGGCACAAAATATGTACCAACTTCAAGATTCCTTTCCTCTAGCATACTAGGTACTGGCTGCAGGAATTAAGATCATTTAGTGTTTTCTATCTGTGCTGGTGACCCTAAGCCTCACCCTTCTCCAATCACTTAAAAAGTCCTTTCCCAGAAGTATTTTAACTTGAAATTTGTACCTAAAACCTGTTTCTGCTTTATCAAGCAGGAATCAATCTTGTGCCTTCCAGGCTCAACTCTAACTATAAGACTACATAAAAATTGGCTGCAGAAGGGCACAAAGCTAAAATATTGTGTGACATGTGCTGTTTTCTTCTTATCTTTAAGTCCTCTATATTTTATGGTAGAATAATTTGAAGTCTAGTTTGACAGATGTGAATGCAAACATACTAGACCCCAATCTACTCTCTGTATGTGTTCCCCCATTTTCTGTTGCCTTACAGTTGCCAAGTTAATTTTGTGGTCTTGGGAGTGACATTAAGGCAATGAAATTCCAAGCCTGAAGTTTAGATGTCACTTAGAAAATACTGGCACAATTAGCTTAAGGAAAAAGCACTAATTTTATTAACTGATTTTTTTTTATTGCTATCCTGAATTTTAAAGTAACAGGAGGTTGGTAGCTGGAAAAAGAATAGTAAATTGTTCCTTTCTTTCACCTTTTCTTAACATGATCGTTCTCCAATCCATTTTTTTTCTGAACCTTACAACCTGCCTTACATTTTTGTCTTGTTCTTATTGATTTGGTCCTGTGTTATCTGAGTTGCTGAGTTATTGCATTTGGAATGGATAATGGTTTGGCTCTATCTGATCTATTTCATGTGAAATGTTTTGGATTACAGATCCATTTTTGATTTGCTGTGGAAGATTCAGATCATGTCTTCAAAGCATTTTCTCTTACGTGCATATACAAAAGCACCCACTGCCTCAAAGCAGAGAAACTTAAGCTAATGGAATCAACATAGAAATTTTTAAAATTTCTCTTACAGCTTGGTGGTAAGTAGGGATGGGTAAACTAGCAAGAGTGAGAAGAATGTGCAACGTACAGCAGCAAGACTGCATTTCTGAGAGTAACAATTTTTTTTAAGTATACCCAAGAACTTTTCCCCATCTATATTTATAGGGAAAAAAAGCCACATGATGATGCTCCTATAATCAGTAAAGCAAAAAAGGGAAAGAGATAACATATCTTCAGACAATAATTCTTATTTTTCATATAGAGTATCTATTTCTTTCCATTAACCACCGCAGAAATTGAAAGCAACTATTTTATTAATAATATGTACTTTAGCTAGATACCTAAAGATAGAACAATCAACTCTTCTAACCAAGGATCACATGACCTATTTCACTATGTCTATGTTAGGATACTACAAAGATCTCTCTAATCAACTTTCTAAGCTTAAGTACACTCAACTTGTCCAGGAAGTAGGACCCCATTTTAGATGACTAAAAAAACCTAAATGTTTCAAAGGACCCCTCAGCTTGAATTTGGAAAGGCATTAAAAAATGTTTATGATCCTAATGGAGATCTGTATTCAAGGGTATTATCATGGAAAGATCCTGAACATACTATTTTCGTTTTATGCCACTGGCTCAAGTTATAATAGTAACTGTGTTTTCATTTTGGGATTTTGGTACAACTGCTGCCTGGAATAAATGTGAAATTATTCATGGCAGATGGTCTCTGCCTATCTCCTGGTGGGTGGGTTTCACTCTCATATACTTTTCAGAAAAATAACTGTAGGAAAAAATCATGTAATAATAACCAACAGCTGTCAAGTGGGAGGAAAATAGCTGCTACACTCCACTCTGGGGTGACTGTGCTTCAGTGGTGTAGCACTGGGAAAGCTGTGCTATATTTGTAAAGCACTGCAAAAGCCTGAAATGAAAGACTCTAATAAATGTCTGATTTCTATCTACCCAATCATAGTAGTAAAATACTCATTGCGAGCTGGTAGTTACTATTGCATTTCATTCTGGTTGTCTTGTTTTAAAAATAATGTTCCTTTAAAGGGCACGTTAAGTATAACACTGTGTCATGGGTTTACTTGTCTTTTCCCCCTGGAGCTGAAAGATGGATGGTTCCAGATGGGCTTCTGATGCAGAGCCAATCAAAAACTTTGGTAACGCCTCTGCAAATTACATATTTAAGTAACCAGAAGAGAAGGCTTGTGGTGCAGAAGAAATTAGAGCCATGAAGGTGTCAGAGGGGTCATGTACAGTTATTTGATTTCATCCCGGAATATTGAAAGGAAGCATGTTGATTATGAAATATTTTTGAAACAGGAAGATTCTATGCCAACAAGTGGAATGTAAAGAGGAAAACACTGAAAAAATGCATCGAAATAAACACGTCAATAAGATACCAATATTTCAAATATCAAAACACAATTTTCACCAAAGCAAGATTTCCAAGGACAATTATGGATGTATATGCTTTGGTCTGTTATTTTTACTCCCTCGATACACCTTCAGATAAGGGTAGGTTGTGTTCATTTAACTGAAAAAACCCTGCCAGTTGTATGTACAAAAAGCAAGGATGTGACACAATCATTAAGGCTATTACAGGTGAACTTCAAATAGCAAGAATATGGAGAAGAAACAGTAAGTAAAAACTTCAGTACACTATTGTTTTCAAAAGTTTGGGGTTTGGGTTTTTTTAAGAAATTTGCCCTGATGCCTTCAGCAATTTTGTTTTCCCTTACAGATAGTATAGTATAGTGGTCTAGACTGTTCTGCTGCAGTATGTTTCAGGCTGAATACACAGAAGATACATTTTTTTTGCTGTATGTTTCTACTCCTACCCACTAAGGTAGCACATAAAACCAGAAAAGCTTTATTTTTCAAATAGAAAAAAACCCTCTTTTATCATTTCTCTCTGAAGTGTACACACGTAACAGCCACCTCAGTAGGAAGGAAAAACATTAGGAACTACAATAAAGGAAAAGACAATCAGCAGTCTGCAATAGCTTATGTGACTAGATCAAATCGGTTTGCTTTTGTCTTGATATTTTTTGGGGTTTTCGCAATCATTGTTTTTCATCAAACTCTGTGTATCAATGTCTGTATAAGGTTATTTTTGTGCAGATTTCAAACACTATTATACCTGAATGACTTGCTGCAAAACAAACCAAAGTAATTGTTTGTATTTCTAGAATAACTCCTCTTTTTCATTCCTTGAACATCTCCTTCTCAGTGCAATGAGGTGGTGCTACAACCCAGTTTAGAAGCTCCACGCTTTACTGGGTGTTACACTTTTATTTCAGGCTTCAAGAGATTTTGCCCACGCAAACTCTTCCAAACCCTTTTGATTTTTGGTACCTTGAGTTCACATCCGGAGAAAAACTACACATTTTTCTCTATGAGATTTCTTTTTATTTGGTGAGAAAAACCCTGTGGCAAAAAGGGTTTAAGAGAAACAACATGCAATTTCACAAAAGTATTACACTTAATATTAGACAAACACCAACCCAAACCTAAGTGAAACATCACAACTTAACTGAAAAACAGACAAGTTGCCCACAAGAGGAAGGAAAGAGAGATTAAAAGAGGAAAGAATAAAGACAGAAAGAAAGGAGAGAGACGTATTTACCACTCTGGAGGTCACATGTTGGCAGGTCAGGAGGGCAGAAGCCAAGGGGGGATGTTTATAGACTCTGGCTATTGTGGTAATTCCCCATAGGTGGGACCTTTGGCTCACTGCCACTCCCTGTACCCCCAAACCAAAGTGAGGGGTGCCACAGCCACTTAGAGGCTCCAGGGGGTGTGGTGTGGGTGGGCAACCAGGCAGACCTTGTTGACAGCCCAGCCACATGGCTTTCCCTGCCATGTGCTCCGTATGGTCGCAGCTGTGTTGTCTCCAGGCCTAAGCCTAGCTCTTTTTCCCCCCTCCCTGCCCCCCAGCCAGAAAACATGGTTTATTCAACCCATCCATCAAACAATCCAGTGAGATATGAATCTGGTCTCTGACATATGTCAGTGTTGACCAGAGGTCTCTCCTGATATCTTCTGAATATGAAACATCTCCCCAACACATGCCTTGTTATTTATATATATGGTACATTATTTTCTAGTAGAACTACATCCCAGGGGAGAGACTGCCTGTAGAGGCTGTTCTAACTAGACTGAATCCCACTTGATTTTTTTTTTTTTATTTCACTATTAAGTGCAATGGGAGGTAATTTCTTTTTAAGAGATGTTCTTGGAACGGCTGCCTATCTCTCCACAGCCAAATTTGTTGTCCTGCAGAGAGCATGGTTGTGCAGAGTCAAAGGAAAGGCCACAGGAGGAGGCCACCTTGGCATCCAGGAGTTGAGCAAAGGCTGAAAGACGTTAAAAGGTGCTTGACAGCTTTCCACAGATCAGAGCTGCAAGGAAGCACACTAGGACTGCTATGGGGTCAAGTTTATAATACTATTTGCTACACATTCACACTAACACACAAATCCCTCTCATTTTAAGAAGACCTTGCAAGTTTCTTGACATACCCTCTCAAACAGGTAATACTGTCAATACAGAGAGTATTTTTTGTGTTTCCATTTTGGAGCAGGTCATCAGACTAGGGAGAACAACCCTTGACAGAAAATTAACTTTGCTTCTTACTTTTGTTCGATAAAACCTCCATGCAAAAGCAATTGAAGATTTATTGAGACTTGAAAACCTAGCACATGAATGTCCAGACCTAGAGAAACCTGTGGACCTAGGGATGTTAAAGTGTGTTTTTTGACTTTGAATTTGATGAATCTCACTTTAAAACTAGAATACTTATTCTAAAAACATAGAGTATTGTGTCCTTTCCAAGTCTTTTCATTCTTCCACACTGTTTCTGGATGACAAATATTCAACTAATAAGTTCTTGCCAGACTGCTATCAGAACCCAATGAAGTTATTTTTTGCTATGTTCAGATGTGTCTCCATTATAACCATGCTGTAAGAATATATGTAAGTTTCTTCCAGCTTTCCCTGCCACATGTGAATATATACATCTGAATACATATAAATGGCTATATATGAATGTATACCTTTTCCCCCATGTATGTATAGCATAATTCTGCTGTCAACAGAAGTTTTGATGGTAAATAAATGTCATTCATTGAGCTCCCATGATATGCTGCTTCCTGACCTTTTTTTTCTGGCATCTAAGCAGTGATTTATTTCACTGACAAGTAATGTGACAAGTGTCGTGCATGTATTCTTCATTGCGTTTATAGGCTTTTTTCTTAGCATTAACAAAAGTTAAAATTTTCAATATAACTTCTATTTTTGTATTTCATTAAGCTTATGAAACTAACTTTGGTTTGAAACTTCCTAATCTTTACTTCAGTCTAGGGGTGCATTTTTGAAAAATTGTCAGAAAATTAATTCAGGTTTTTCTGAGTAATAGAAGGATAAAAGTGTATAACAATTAGCATGTTAGAATACTAATGGAGCAGTAATAACTGAAAATCGAGATTAAAAGGGGATTACACATTTTGCATACAGAAAGTTATTACTTTTATTGAAGTGTCCTGAGCTAAGTTATAGGTTCAGTCTCATATAGGCAATATGTGAGGATTTGAGGAAAAATTGAATCCATCTTAAAGCTAAAAAAAGTACTGTTAAGAAGAACCTTTGAAATAGAGATTTTCTAAAGGCTATATGCTATGCAAGAATTACACCAGTTAAAGGGACAAAGATTGGAAGAGTCTTGCCACTTCTTTAAGTCAAGTAGATTGAAAACTCCATTCTGATGACAGATCTGAATATGTACATTGTAAATACTTGGCTTGCATACACACTTGAGGGATGCAATTCAGCATTAAGACTCCAGCCCGAGATGACAGTCAGATAACTGGGTTTGGAGGACTCTCAGCCAGTGAGGAGCACATCACGCCTGGTACAGCCATCCTGTTTTGCAGCAACATCACATGGTTACCCCACCTGTCCTGATAATTACATTGCTAAGGTAATTTGAATTGTAGGTAACCCAATTTCATCTGGCTACCTACAGATGTGAACTGCTGCTACATTCATCCTCCAACAGGAAGTATTGGTGTAGGGACTAGGGTACAGAAACACTATGAATAAGGTCCAGATCCAGTGCCTTCCTTACTGCTTGATATCTGTGTAGTCAGAGATTTAAATATCCTGAGGTGCACAGTTTCTTGGTAGTAAGATATAGCTATTGTGCACTCTGACCTTAAACAAAGTCTTCCAGCAAATAGATGTATGGGATGTACAGTCATATATGGGATTCATCAAAGAAATGTGGTCACCTATTGGTGATAATCATCTGCACTGAAAGAGTCATTTTACACTTCCTTCATAGATAGAAATAGCCACTGCCAGGGCACAATGACTCTCACCCTAAAGTGGATGTCTAAAAGTTCTGATGACTCACTCTTCAAAAACATTCAGTCCTCTCCCAATTGAGAAAGGACTTCATCTTGGTTACAAAACCTCTAAAGTTAAGGTAAATGTATCCTACCTCTCGTGTCCAGTTTATTCTGGTCTTTATTTAGGGGATATAGTAGTGTCCTGGGTTATACAAAAGGTCTGGTATCCACCTTTTCTTTTCTCTTCTCTTTTCTTCAAATATGCCTTTTCGCCTTTTTTGTGTTTTGTCATCTTTAAAGAGACTGAATGCTAGTAAATAATGACTAAAACATTGGACCACCTGCAGGGACAGCACAGGTGCTGTTGGAGACTGGACTATTGGTGCTCATGGCTCAATCAGCAGTGTGCTTTGTAACAACCTGCAGAGTGGCCACCCAGGTGCAAAGCGTGTGCACATCCAACACCTCAGGCTGCAAACTGGGTATTAAACAAGATAAGGGACTAGGAAAATCTTGCTAGGTAGGGTAGTGTTTCTTTGTCCTTACACAAGTGACTCAGCTGTGATAATTCCGCTCCGGGGAAGCACTAGGACAATTCACACATGGCCTGAAGATATTCTTCTCTGCTGGTGAGCCATAATGGATCCACCTGTGCTGATGTAACAGGCAGTTGTAACATCTCTTAGAAGTTGTCAAAGACTCCTGAAATGTTCCCATGTTCCAGTATTATGCCATCTGATGTAGAACTCCCTATCCCAGGGGAGGTACCACGGACGTTCCTAACTAGCATAAGACAAATAAAAACAACACTCAGACTTCACTCAACGCTGGGTTTTCTTCCCTCACCACACAGGACTCTCCTTACTACCCAGGACTTCCACCACCACCTCAATGGATCTGGACTGTGACCATCAATTCGACAGGACTACAACCCCCACTTGGATTGATGAACATCAAAATTGAAACAATCAAGTCTCATCATTGGATCCAACGGGTGTCTTGCGGGTCCTACCAGTCGCCTGGGGGGTCTGCAGCCCTGCTCTGACTGCCTATGCCAGCACTGCAGTCTCACTGCAGTGCTACACAAGCATCTGACAGTATTGAATCCCATCTATCCACTGTTTTCTGCCGGGAATGACTCTCCAACAATTCCTGACAGGTTTTCCAGGTGTGGGGAAGGCAAACCATGTGGAAGGATGGCCATCTTGTCTCTGTACTATGGCTACGTGTGTTTTTCCAGGTGTGGGAGGCCAGCTGCCATCTCAATTTGGTCCAGTGGGCAGGGCCTGGGAAGTTTCTCCTCATCGGTTGGTGTAACCCAGTTTTATCAGTATTGTTATTGGCATTTTTCTTTATAAAGAGTTATTTTTTCACTTACATCTGGGCATATTTGGTCTTTCTCTCTGTATTGGAGAAACCAGGGGTATTGAACCTGAAGGAGGAGACTTCTCCCCAGGGTCTCCACCCCTCCAAGTTGTCTCAAGACAAGTAATATTGCAGAATATTACGGAATACTTCCTAAGGGATTTTTTTTTTATTATTTTACATATTTTATTTATACCTCTTAGTAGAGAACAAGCCTATCATTACTTTTGACAGAAGAACACAGCAGGCCTCTTCCAAACAGCAGGAAAGAGCGAAAGCCTTTAAAAATGCCTAGTAGATGCTAGCTAGTATATTTTAACAGAGTTTCCTTGTAGATATAAGCCACAGCCATGAGTTATAGTAAGTTTTAATTCTATAAAGTAGTATAAACCAAACTTTTACATTACTTTCATATTGTCTTTTCCTCAGCTAGATGCATTCCAAGTTTTTGGCTTACACACAGAAGCCAAAAAAAATAATTGAGGATAAGAGCAAACAAACCTATTATGCATTACCTAATTGAAAGAGCACAAAATTACTCTGAGCTCCGCTGTCTACAGAAAACTTAAATTCACTAATATTTGTACTGTGACTCTTGACATCTGAGAAATTTTCTGGCAGGCAGTTCTGCTTGATAGAGATGAGACTATTGTCACAGGAATCAGAAGAGAAGGTTAAAACTAGTTTTCTGCATAAACTTTTCCTTCAGAAATAAAAGGTTTGGGTTTTATTTTAAGTCTGTAGCAAAAGAGAGGTTAGAGATTCAAATGCCAAAAAGAGAAAGCCTCAAGAGAATACCTAGGATTTATTTATCTCAACATTTTAATTAATTCCTTTCGGAAAGAACAAATCACAAAGCAAAACAGGTGACAACTTTGGCTTATTCTGCAAGAATAAAATCTCCTTTTATAAATCCAGGAACCTGTTTATTGCATTCAAAACTTGTCTGTAGCAATGACCTGAACCTGAGACAACTTTCTGCTACTGCCTCAGGTGCAAAGTTAGATCCATTGATTTCATCCCTGTCTTTTAAATCAAAAATAAACACTAGGGGGTTTGGAACAAGATCCAGACCACTGAGAGATTTCCATCTCAGCAGATGACTTTTTAGATGGCATGGTTACAGATTAGGAGTGGAATATACAATAGTCAGTTACTGCACCTGGCACACTAGGGTGGCAAACATTTATCCTCTACCATTCATTTTCTATAAATCTAGATTCTATTCTTTAAGAAAGAAATGACAATAACCTGCATTACATTAAAAGTTTTGCTGGATTTTTCTTTAAATTTTTCTTTAAATTTTGCAAACAATCCCAGAGAATCAAGATGATCTTTCCTGACTCCCAGTGACTGGATCAGAGTTTCTGCAGTTAAGTAGTGTTTTTAAAAGTCTCATTGGTTTTATAGCTTAAAAATATGTTTCTGCTTCCTAAACGTCCTCCTTGTACAAAAGAAGTCCAATATTTCTTCTCTAACTCTAATAAAAATGACATTAACCAATGAACTACACTGAAATATGTCTAGCCTCTGAATCCAAAATATAACTCACAATATCTATCAATGGCTGAAATTACTATACATATAAGATAACTCTATAAACCTATTCAGAGCTATTATGACATACCCTAAGAAGGAAAACTCTTTACAAATTCACACAAATTCAAGTGTTTTGCTTTTAAATGTTTGAAGTATCATTCATGTGCCTTTTGCAGAAAATACTTTCTTCATTTATTCTTGATATCTTTTACAATTCTGTTCCAGATTCACATATTTTCAAATATTAAGAAATATAGTTAAAACTCACGGCAAAGCTTTCAATATTCCTTAATCCCATGTACTGTGTTGATGTCATGATGCTGCTAAAACTTGTTTTAAAATTTGTTCAAGTTCATGACTTGTGGGTCTTTTGACGCTGATATCCATCTGAGCATGGATCTCACAGTATTTTTGTGGAGACAGTAAGATGTATTTATAGAGGTCTCTCTGGTGCAGGGTCTGCATGTTGTGAAATAGAACAGACTGGTAAAATAAGGATGAGAAAACAGATTCAAAGAAATCCTTACTTTAAAGAGTTGTTTGTACTTTTAGATATCTCTATGGTTTTTAAAGTTTTTTTGTTTATAGATTATTGGGGTGAACTGGGAAAATATATTCTGTATCTTCATCTCTTTCAGTGATGACCCAAAAGGCTTTTCCCAGTCAATCTGTTCAGAGCCTTTTCTCATAAAATGTTTAAAGGTATTCCAAAACAAGACAAGTAGGAAAAAAACCCACAGTTGTCTAGGTTTTATAAATGATAGGATGGGGAGTTCGATACATCAGTAATCAGCAGAGATTCTGTTACTGGTTTACACACGGACAAAATATGTAGAAAGTTAGAAAATAAGTGTTTTATTAGATCTTTTATTATTACATATACAGTCAAGCTTTAGGCACACAGTTGCTAAACTGGGCAATTATCAGTTGTTCCTACATTATCTTTAATGGCACAAACAGAAGTGTATTCACTGAAAGACTTTACTATTTGCATGTTAAAAGGACTTCTGGAATAAAATGAGCTGTTTGCTACACTTGATTCATTTCTCAATAAAATGGGAAATACTGTCTTTGAATGACTGTCTGATTTCAAAAGAGCATGCAATTATTTTAGATAATAAGAGTCCATAGAGAGAGTGTAGTAGCACAATCTAATCAAACAGGACAATGCGCTGTTGATTTTTGACCTTCTAATGTTCCAGGCTGTCAGAAATTCTTGAAGTGACCTTTTATGCTGCAATATATTTGCCATTTTTTGTGTCAGTCTCTGATTTTCCTGGCCGTGTGAGTTGGCACAACTGCTGCTAATGTAAACTTTTCATCTGAGCAAGTGATTTATTCACATGCCCGCATACACACTCACACAGAGTAGCAATGCTTCACCAATATTCAGAGAATGAGAACTGTACCGGGCTACATATCACATCCCTCTACTCCTCTTTCTCATTCAAACACACATTTGAAAAATATTTTGCGTTTCAGACAAAAAGAGAAACCATATTTCAAAGTTCAGAAACAAGACCAACTAATTTTTCCCTACTATAATTTGAACATATTTAGAAGAAAGGCATTTCCTTTCCAAAGTAAATAAAATCTAATGGTAAATGTACAGTAGTCTCTAGAAATGTGTATTACTTACCTCGATTTCTTCACTATACAAATAAAAATTTCAGCCTTTCAACTTCTGGCCTCTAGAGACTTTTCAATCATTAATGAATTGCTTTCAGAGGTCTATCACGTTAATTCTCTGAGGCAAAAGAGGGTGGAAGGGTATGGAGCAAAGATTTTAAATTAAGTATATAAAAGATTTGCAGAGGCAATTTAAAATAAAATTATGAGACTCCAGCTTTACCTGTCCACTCCTGGTTGAGGTATTCAATCCAATTGTGAGCCACACTGAAAGGATTTCAAAGTCATAGATCATCTTATTTTGTCATTTAAGAGACTAGAAGCTTACTAGAACCCCTTCTCCACCTAATCTTCCCCCCTTTACAGAGTTTTCGGTGCTTGCAACCAAAGATTCAAAGGCCAAATTGATATGGCCCAGTTGAATAACTTTGACTTGGACTACTGAGAAAATTGCAAAGTTTTGAGACGTTGCTGCAGAAAGATCTCTGGAGTCATGCAAGATCAGAACTGTACAACTGTAAAATAGTCACATCAGAGATAAGTTTATTTTCATTACCCATGTCAGTGTAAATGTTACTGGCATTATTCAGGAAGAAATCAGACCTTTTCAGAGGTGGTTGCAAAGTAAGAAATCAGGTAAAGGCTACATTAATTCTAAATTTATACTACAAAATTGTGATGAACTGCTATCCATGAATAAGCTTAATTCTGCACAACTTCTCTTTACCTGCTGGGCTGCATGCACCAGGATCCCAGTCTTTTTTTTCTGTAAATCTGGTTCTTTTTGGAAAACATCAACTCTTCCTTATGCCAGATTTATACTTAATGGAAACATGTTCACTGAGGAAGAAGTTTACTGTGAAGGGGAGGAGAGGGACTGATGCACTGCTCAGTGCTACCAGAACATGCAGAGGAACTGAAAAGGGATCCCAGATTTCTAAGTCCATAATGATAGAAGTCAAAGGCAGAAGAGCTGAGGAAAACAAAACCGTCACTGTTCTGGATGACACACTGGGAAGAACACATCTCTTTAGACAACTTAACTGGCTGTGGCAGAAATCAGAACAGACAGCTAAAACATGTCAAGAAACGTTAATTGGGTTTGTGGCTGGGGAAGGAGTGGATGTCAGGGCCTGCATAGATACAGTTGAAAGGATTGGGAAAAAATAAGGCACGGGGTCAGAATAAATCAAGGAAGTTGTGACATTTGATTAAAGAAATACTGAATTGTTGGTTAGAGAGTTCATGGATATGCTAACATACCACATTGGGCTTCCATACATGGGTCAAATAATATATGATGCTTTAATCCTTTAAAAAGCTTTTTCTACACCTCTGAGACAAAATGGGAAGGTCTATCTAAAATAGTGCTTGTTGCTGATTTAAGTGTCTACGATGTTGTAGGCTGAGAGCCTTAGAGAACCTCTGTCCCACGCAAACACAAGCATTCACCAAACACAACATTAGCAGCTAATCAGAAAAATTAAAAAGAAAACCAAGAGTTAAAGATTAATTATATTCTACTAAAAAGTTGATTTGCAATATTGTGACCCAAAAAATCTTTCCACTGCTCAATCAGAAATTCTATGGAAAGAGAATAGCAACATAAAGGGCTCATTATAACAACACTTGTATTTCTTGAAGAGGATTCATAGGTCAAGGGTAGTGTTAGAGGAATGTGTATATTATATGACACTCAAACTGAAGAGAGAAAAAGGCATGAATAGCAGAGTTATGTACAAAGCCCTGAGGATTTGATTTTAATTACACATTATTACTAGCTGTGCTGACAGAAGTGTTTGTGCATATGCCACTATACAAAGTGAAAAAAAAAGTTTCAATGGGTGGTTTTAACATTTGTCCACTTCCACAGGAAGGTAAGAGGAAGACTTTAGTTATTTAGTTAGCTAGTTTGTCTTGCACCTGCACTACAGCTATTTAGGTTTAGTAGAGAGTGTTGTTATCTACCATTGATAGGAGAACAATCAAATTGAAAATTTCTAATTAATATCTCAGTTGTGTAACCCAAAACTTATTTTTCATTGAAGATTTATTTAATGAGAAAACTATGGCCAGTTTCCAAATATAGCTCAGAATTAATGTAGGTTTTTTTGTTGAAAATTGACAAAATGTGTAGTAAGCCCATAGGACTGTGGTCCATTTGCTGCAGGGAATGCCATATAATCCGCAAGGAAACATCTAAATTCACAGCTGTAAAAGAAAAGAAGGAAACATCATCATTTTGCACATACACATTGATAAATAATAACCAGAAACAATCATATATAGACAATTGTATATAGAAATAAAATCTATTAGTCTTGTTCTTGTGATGTTGTAGCTGGGCTGACTCCTTAAATGATTTTCTTAAACTTTTACATCTTTAGAAAAAAAGGATGCTTGGATATATTTGCCAGGTTTGAATGATTAGGCACAGAAGTCAGAACAAAAATTTAAACTGTCTACTCACTAAAGTGCTTTTTAATGCCATCATAAGCAGAATAAGCAAAGTCCAGATCGATGTTTGCCTCCCATCAGTCACAAATCCTTGTGATAACAGTTGATAAAAGCTACACTTTCTTTATCACAACAGTAGTTTTATTTATGTAGAATAGCTAAGAAAAAGAATTTTAAAAAGAGAAATGACCTTACTATGTAAGACAAGATTCCTAAGGTACAGGACTTTTTACAATAGGAAATATCATCTGACTGAAAAACTAACTCATATGTCATGTTGCTATTTTTCTCTCTTCCCCTCCCTTACTGACTTAAATGTAGATGTTTTCACACAGACTTTTCATACTCTTTCACGGTTACCTATTTTAATTTTTTTGTATCAGAACTCTGACATATAACTGAAAGCAAGTTAATCATGATGAGGACTGTCATGTCATATTCTTCAGCAAATATTCCAACCGTAGCAAAACTATTTTAAAATTTTTCCATCTTTTCAGAACTGTGAGAAAATATTATGACTATTGTAGTTATCATGAAACTGATGAGCATCTACTTCCAGTTTGATGAACCTCATCTATGTAAAGTGATAAAAGAATGTGTAAAATGATACGTTTTGAAATGCAAGATGAAGGTCTCAGGCATAGCAACAATTTTTTTTTAAATTTTCATACAATAACTATAATTACAGTTTCTGTGAAGGAATGATTAGATAAGTGATAATGTATGGGCGATTCGAGTCTGTGGCTTCAGTAATTATTGTATTACAAGTTTTTTTGTATACTGTAGCAATATCATTATATTATACATTATATCAGGAATACATCATTGCTACAAGTAATGATGATACATATGTACATCAAAACACTTCATAAGATTTTTCTGAATATTTTCTATTCTGAAGCATTGAGCATGATCAGTTTGGATCCATTTTCATCTCCAGACCTACTTTTGCAGTTTTATTGCCCAGATGTATAATTTTCAATCTATAATGTTGGACCTGATTATTCCTATCTGTATGTAAAACCTGGTGTTTCTCCTTAAAGAATTTCTTCTTTTTTTTGATCATGCAGGTTTGTAGTTCCTCCCAGCTGGATGCCAGCTCAGATTTAAGAAGTAATACTTTCTTCCTTTTATATATATATATATATATATATATATTTTGCTTATACACATAACACTCTGTATCAGTTAAGTGCGCATTTATCTTAATTATTTATAGAATTAAAATTAATGTTTAATTCATTACCTAGGAATCAAATCAAGCATTCTGCCTGTCACAACAAAAAGAATTCAACTAAAAAGTACTAATGTGTACATTACATATTATTGCCTAATCCAGCAGAATTTAAATGAAACAGTTAGTATCAGTAAGGACTGCCTAAACAAGGATTCTGTCAGATCATGACCTTGATTTTCCTATCTGTCAATTTCAAATTCCTCAAAATGCTTTTATCCCCATTTTAGAGAGCAGAAGTAAGGTATTGCATACATTACTGATTTGCAAAATTACTTTCCTAAGTTTTTTCCATCTTATTTAAGATTAAACCACCATTTCAGAACACAAGAGTATACGAAGTAACAGAATGTTTCAGCTATAATGAAGGTAAGAAAAATTTTTTATATTTATGGATTAGCATTAATTTCTAAATTAGGAGCTGGCACTGAACCTGCATATTGAAAGAACAGAATTATTCTTTATCATATATCTGCTGTTCATGGAAGGAATTATTTAATTCTTTCTCCTCAGCTGCAGGACTAGCAACCATTGCCAGATAAGAAGAACTCCTGGCAATATTTACAAATTAGAACATGAATAATTGAAAGTGTTTGGACGTGCCTATTCATTGGGAAATGGTATAGAACTTATTCAATCATCTGCAGTGAAATGTAAGTATATTTCCTTTGTGTGCTGCATAAATATTTGATTAACCACTGTGCAAAACATTAGTAAAGCATCTGCTCAGCATGAGACTGAAACCTGCTTGACACCAGGAAATAGAAGGAATAAATTCTGCTTGGTGGGAAATGTTCAAAAATTGCAGTCTTTGATATTCTGATTGTTTGAGTTGAATAATTAAATAAACATTTAAGATGATAGAACTGAAACAAAAAGATGTAGGCCCTTGCATTCACATGTTATGGTGATGTGTGAAGTCTGGTTGTTTTGTCATTGCATGGTTGATTTGGAATTCATATTTCCTTGTCAGCTTTCTGAATCACCAGTTTACCAGAAAAAACCCAACCGAACAAAAATGAAAAAAACAAACAAAAAAAACCCCACAAATCCCACAAAAAAACCCAGCCCTATTTTGTTTGCAGAAGAGATGTGGGTAGTTTCTTTTAACAGTTATTGTTTTTAAGAGCCTGTAATAAGAAGTAGTAATTTTATGAGTATGCAGAGAAAAAGGATCATCAAACATTTGACCATTTCTAATACTGGAGTAAAAGCTTCATTTTTTTGGTAAAAGTTCAGAAGTGATTCCAGCTTTTTCAGTTTAGTTTCCAGAAATAAGAAACACTAAGAATCATTTTGAAAAACATGTTTCAGTGTTACCTGTGAAAAAAAGTGATAGCGCCAGAAACTGAAATGGAAAAATCTAGCAAAGATATTTCTTAGAGACTTTCACTCCAGTATTACAGCCTAAAGATTCTGAGAGGTGAGGTGAGTCTGGAAAAACAGGAAGGTCTGAAAAACCAGAGCAATACTGTGAGCACACTGACATTTTCTGCTGATCATTGCTACAGCTTTGAGAGCCCTGTTATCTCCATCATGTTCCAGTATAAACCTAGGAAACTAAGTTGATATATTTGTTGAAATGGAGCTACTGAACAGGACAATGGAGAGAAGCAATTTTTCTGCTAGAAGCAATTCTTTAAGAAGCAGACAGTATTCACCTTAGTGACATTAGGATTTTAACCATGAAGAGATATAGTGAGATTATGGCACTATATGTGCCTGTGGGACATCATATGTTGAGACGTTCTTTCTTATTGCTCTCTCTAGCTCAAATCAATCTGTAAAACTCATATAAAATATATCTTTAAATGTCTTTTCCTCCCTATATTAAGCTGAAAATACAAAAAAGACAATTTTACCTAATACAAACTACGTTCTTTGTCATATGAAATTTCACCTCTTCACAAAACTGGCAAAGTAAAAGCTCATCACTTTTCAATATTTGTCTTTATTCTGTCATGTTATTATTGAATTATATTCACTTAATTATCTAATGGAGCATAATTCAATTGAATTAAGTATGTCATATATTTTGTTATATTGCCAAAAAAATCAAATTTACAGAATAAATTAAACCAATTGAATCACCTCATTTGTTTTTAGAAGAGGTTATATGTTTGAATATGGTATTCTGTTTAATGTGTGACACTGATTTCTTCAGTCATGAATTAAATCCCATGAAAAGAAGAAAAAAGAATCAAAGGGTGAAAGAAGATTAAATTATCTTTACAAGTTTTTTCTCTGGTGTTAACAGAGTCCCAAATAAGAGCTGAGAATGAAGAATTATGGCTGAAGAAAAGAATCATTCCTTTCTGATTTTTGTTCACCTAAAATGCAGTTACTCAGTAGGTCTATTTCAATTGTATTTTGTGTTTATTTTTATTCTCCCAAGTGGTCCTGGTGTTTTTGTATAATGTATAATTGCAGCTGTAACTTGATGTCGTATGAACAAATGTTGAAATACCTAGGAAGGTAAAAATTCGAAGCTCTTTATACTGTGTTCAACTAAGAAATCTCTTTTAACTTATACTGTATTGTTCTCATCCAATATTATTTATGGGTTTTATTGAACAAGAAATGGCTTTCTATGGATTCCAGTTGATGAAACCCTCATGAGAGCAATGCATGATATAATGAAAGCAAAAATAAAGTTTTGAAAACCTCTGTTTGGCAGTCAGCAGATAAGAAACACAGTAATAGAGATTCTGCATCATAGCCTCCTTGACTGGATGTCTCAATTTCCACAAAATATATTACCAAGTATGATATACTCAGCCACTTCCAGACACACCCAGAGGTGTATCTGCACACACGTGCTCTAAGCAGGGTTAAGCAATTTCCTTTACATTTGGAGCATATTCTGTTATTGTACCTGACATACTAAAACAGCTGGTCTTGCACTGTTCCTCTTGAATATCTTGACTTCTCAGCCACACTCAGTTTATCTCAATCATTGTGTGGTATCTTCACATGTTCTCCCAGGAAATGGAAAGCTGAAGAAAAGAAGTAATAAAAGAGAAGCCTAAGTTTCCTGTCTATCTCACTTTATTTGGTAATTTAAAAATAACATAGGCTTTGTTGCTCATAAAGATCATGAGCACTTGCCTAATTTTCTTCTCCAGTATATTATATTGTGATATCAAACAAGGGATGGTTTCAAAAAGAAACTGAATCAAAAAGAATGTTAAAAAAGTTTCAGAATAGAAACCAGCTTTAACCACTGCAAAATTAAAAAATAAAATAGAAAAAATGCAAGTACGACTTTTCTGAAACAACATAAATATGAAATGGGAACAAAACCGTATTAAGATGAGGTTATTTTAAAAGCATTTTTTTTTAGAAATTAAAATGAAGCCGCAGTAGTTTTAAATAATTTCATGATCTATTTTGAAAGTCTTCTTAAATCAAAGTTAAACTTTCCTTTTTTTCTACTAAAGTGTTTATATTTTGTCCCCTGAAATATATTTTTAAATACCTCTCTTATATGAAGTCCAAAATTTTTGCCTTTTATTACAAAATAAAATGTATAATTTATTTATAATTTAATCTAATCTATAATTTTTAATTTTAAAACAATCTGATTTTGAAGTAGCCTATCTGGTATATAAATCCATATGGTCCTTTTGGTAGTGTTTTGGCTGCATAATCGAATTCATTGGTTCATTCAATCACTTTTATACTCTCTTGGTTTTATTGCTAGTTGCTTCTATTTCTAGTTGTTTCTTTTATTTCTTTTCCTTTCAGTACATTATTTTCTGTATCTTCTCTTCTGTTTAAGATCTCCCTGACCATGTTCTCAGTTATGACAATCTTTCTTCCCTTCCTTTCAAGGGCATCAAAATATTAAAAATTAAGGTTTCTAAGCTGATAAATTTAGGTTTCATATCAGAGAACAAAACTTTCAGTATACCATAAGCACCAATGCTACATGTGTCAGGGAAATGTGAGTTGGCGTGTAAAGGAGGCTGCAAGCAAAAATGTGATGCTTATGGGCACCCAAATAGTCAAACAGAGCATGTATAGGTTTCCCGGTAGCAGATAAACATTGGTGGGAAAATGCCTGTGTTTTTTTTAAGGGTTTCCCTGCTTCCATCATCCTTCCCTCCCCTGGTCCTCTCTGCTTCTGTGGCTGAAGCTTTCAGGTCCACTGCTCACCAGGCCCTGGCTTCTGTCTTTTTATCTTCTGCTGTTATCTATTGCTCTACCTTAGACTGTGCAATGCACCCAGCACCAAGCAGGGTTTCTACAATTGCCTTCCTTAGAAAGCACCTTTTCCCTCTTTGTTCATAGCCTTTGAAACTCTCATTTCACTAATTTCTATTCCTAACACCTCAGGTAGTCTTGATATAACTTTCCCACCTGAGGAAATACCCCACTCTTTTTAATTTCACCTCATTTTGCTATGTTATTTTACCTATATGCCAGAATTGCAGCTGACCTGAGTGCAGGACATTTCTGCTCCTCTTTACTACTTGTTCTGATCCAAATAATAATAGCAATGATGATGATAACAATGTAACAAACTTTACAGATGTATTGGAAAACACATAAACAAATAAACATTATTCACTCTATCTCAAATAGACAGTCCTTAACAGATAAAAGAATAATTCCTATTCTTATGAAATTACTTTAAGTAGCATATTTAACATTATATTTTGCAATCTTAGGTCTTCTATGATACTTACAGAAGCAGGTTAAAAATCAACCTGATAACACTCAATTACAGTATAGCAGGTACAGCACTTGTAAAAATATTACCAGGAAATGGAACATTGTACAGATGCACAAAACAGAGCTCAAAGCCAATATTTTTTGTATGTGCACTAAAAAAGTACTGTATTTAATGATTCAGTTCTCTGCTGTGCAAAGTGCCTCCTGCAGAGTCCCAAGTGCCTTCAACTCTTAAGTCTGTCTCTCTCCAGAAGCATTGGAAAATTGAGCTATAAAGCAGTAAGGTACTTCTTTACAAAATAATGCTTTCCATTTGACTTGAAAAGAAATCTTTCAAAGAAGGAATGAAAGCTACTGCTGAGACATTCTTGACAGAAAAGCAAGCTGATTCAAGTGGCCAGTTCTTATGTTTTTGTGATAACAATTCATCAAATCTTGGTAATCAAAAATGATGGAAAAGGAAATAAAAGGGAAAAATACATGGCAGCTAAATGGAGCTTTGAACCAACCACAGACTTTGTGAAGTTTGACAAACGTGAAAGTTTGATATTTTAAAGCTCTTAAAAACATATTTCTTTATATACTGAAAGGCACTGTTTCCATAAAATTGATTTTGCAGAAGACCATTTCATTTCTTGGTTTTCAGGTAACATTTCATGGTGAACTATCACTCACAATTTCATCTTTTATGTCATGTTATCTTCCAAATTTCATAATAGAAATGGTTGAATAGGAAACAACAAAGAGAACTTCAAACAAAAATCTTCAGGCACGTGAGGGACTGGATCTCTGTCACGGTGAAGACACTTGCCACCCATCTCCTGGCAGTCCCCATGCTGTCATGTCATGATTGAATCTCCAAAGCATTGGGAAAGGTCTGGTCCAAGAAGAAAGTTGTACTAACATGCACCACCAAATCAATTCTGTGCATTGGACATGGGAACTGTGGAAAAAGGGGATTAGCAGGTAGAATGTTTCGCTTAGGGTAGGCCAATGTGTCTAAAGTCCTGAGTACCATAGCTCCCTTTTATGGCATTTTATATACACACATTACTTCACAGATACCAAAGTCCTAGCTGCAAAGCCTTGCTCCTGGAAGTTGAGCCATTTATTTTTTTTTCCTACATGTCATCTTCACCCAAGCACTTGTAATCCAGAGAGCAAAGAAGGAGGAATATATCATCACAGAACTTGAAAAAAAAATCCCTACACCCACAAAACAAGCAAAAAAATTCCCAGCGTGTTTTAGAATTGATCAAATTGTAAATGCAAGTTATTTGTTGAAAACAACTATTTTTAAAGTATGGAAAATGGAAAGCTCAACCACTGCATATACTCTGCTCTGTTCTTGGATAATTTGCTTTGCTGAATCTAGCTTTATTTGACTCCTGGCAATTTCTATCTTATTTGATTACTCTCTGACCTGTAAAATGTTGCTTTCTTTGTCAGAGTATTTTTTCCATTCTTTTCTTGTGTGTGTATGGCTTAATCCTAACACAATTTTAACATTAATAAGTACTAGAATGCTTCTGTGTGATTTCCATCACCTCTCCACTTAAGTCTGAGTGTACGTTCCAGATAATATTATTGTAACTTCAGCTTCAGGGGTATTTGGAAAGTTAAGGTAGTTCACAACTTTCCACTATTCCAAGGGATATTTGGTTTCAGTAGTATTAGAAATATTTTTATCTATACTAAATGCATTGCCTATAAGAAGTATGTTACAGATTTTAGCATTTTTGAAGTAGAACATTCATAATTCTTGTCCACTCTGATTTTTAATATAATTAATTTCTTCTTATCCAGGATATCCCTTATCTCTCCATTATAATCCGAAGTGGCGATCATACTACAAGATGATTTTGATGGAGGACACAATTCAAGGCAGAATAAACAATAAAAAGAGAGAATTCCTGTGGCAGGAAGAATGTGACAAGGAATCATGGGAGTTGTAGTTTTCTTTTGTTTAAATACAGCGCTTAAACATGTCACATGATCTTTCAGCCAATGACAATCAAGTATTGATTGAGCATGCGTGAGAACCCAGAGAACTACAACTCCGATGATTCTTTGTCACACTTTTTCTGCCACAAATTCCTTTAGGTACAGCTGTATTCCAATTATTAAAAAAACCCACTCTTTTGGCTGTAATAAACAGAGACCTAATTTTACATCAAAATAACATCTATAGGAAATTTCTTTTTCTATTTTCCTTAGACATACTCATTCTCTTCCTACTCATGTAGACAATAGAAAAACTTCGTTGAATGAGGCACCTCACTTGTAAGTACTCTCTTTTCCCAGATCCTTTTGGCCAACAGACTGTATTCTGTATTAAACTTCAGCCAGTTGTCTAGACTCGGCTTTCTTTGACATATGTTTTTTTAAATGGTCAACAGTTCTTTTAGTCTCAGCAGGAGATTGAAAATTTTGAGAACTAGTGACATGTTAAGAAGAATTCCTGAGCAAACAGAAATTTCTGTGTGGAAAAGGTGAGTCATATTGAAAAATCCTATATTTAAAATGTATAATTTTGGTTATGGAGAAGAGTGTGGTGCTGGATGTTTTTTATCCTCACTGACAGGAAGGCACAAGGGAATCGCTTAGCAGCTTCTGCAAAGTTTCAGGCTATAGTTCCGTATTTGGGGAAGAAAAATATTCACATTTTATCTTTGCACTGAATGGCATATTGGTCTGGTTTTTTAACACCAGCATGGATGTGGACTTCATTTTAAATGGAAACTTCTTATTGGTGTACTAAATGTGCAACTAGCATTTTAGAAAGTACACATAATGGAGATTAAGTATTTTAATCTTTATTAAATCTTTATTTCACAAACAATCAAAATTAAGTAATAGGTCAGTTAAAAGTCACAGGGACTCCTCATAATAAAAGACTTTTAATATACTATTGGCTGAGATAATTCAACTGTTCAAAAATCAGAAAGTATACACAGCTGCTTTCTCCAGCAGTGCTTTGAGCATCTTTATCTTGATAAATTATATCATACCCTTAATTCAGGTTGAAAATAACAAAACAATTATCATATAATAATGTCAGCTTTGAAGATTAATAATTCCCAATAATTTTACAATATATGGCAGTTCTATGTTTCTAATAGAGAAAAATAAAACATTAACATATGCTAAAATTTTTATTTGCATTTGTAATTAGCACGAGAAAGTAGCATGTAACATACCATCGTTGTCTAAGGACTTAGAGATAAAAAGTATTCTAGAGGTAATTGTTTAGTGCTGACAACTACTAACTGAATAAATAATTTTTAATCCTAGGGTTTTGCAGAACTTTTGTCTCAAAGAGAAGGGATATGAACTAAACATAGTGCATACAACTAAGCTCATGGTTTGAGAGTTCTCTTTCTCATTTAACCAAAGACAAATCTTGTGTGTTACTATGCATTCAAACAAGACTTTGGATTATAACAAGAGAAATTTTAGAAAGGGGATTGAAAGAAATACAGCAAAGATATAAAAGGATGAAGAAATCATCAAAAGACAAAATATACTTCTCGAAATTCCACATTTTATTGATAGGCAACCTACCTCTCTAGAAGGAATGACTAGGATTGTTCAGGCTATGATGAAGTTGATGGATAGAAAGTATGATGGAGAACAATAAAATCACTGTCTCTTTCATTTCTGACCCAAGGGTTTTCTGAGCCACACGTCACAGAATGTTCAGAGAAAATTCTGGAGCAAGGGGGAAATCACTCTTTGCTACCTGATCTTCACTCAGCATGTTCTGCTGGCCACTGTCAGGGATAGGGCTCTGGTATTGACCATCTGACTCATATGTGCCTGCTTCTACAGCTGCTTAGTTAAAGACATAGAAGCATCAGTATATTGTACATTAAAAATCATGGCATGAATATAAGTTACGAATCTCAGACACGGAGGAATAGCATGGGAAGAGATGCAATGTATCATATAACTCTAATGCTGCATCTGTATTCTTCAATAAAAATATTTTACCATTATCTTCAAGTCCCTTAGCATTTTATGTAAAAACATCTTTATTACCAGTACTACTATGAATTTAAAATGCCTAGTTTTCCTCTGAAGAATCTGTGAAGAATAAATATGTAGTATTATTTATACAAATTCATCATTAATTGTGTCCTATTCATACCCACCTTCCTCTGGGTGACTGTATGCAATAAAGTATTTGGTATATAAAAAACATAGTCCATACCAAAATAATCTACTCATACTGAGCAGGAACAGATGGCTGTAAAGAGTTACGACTGGTCACACACTGCTTTGTGTGACATTAACCAACAAAATTGGTATTCCTCATAATGACTAGGGATGCTGTTGAATTGCTCATCACCATCTGTCAGGATGAGGGTTGACCAAGTAAGTGCAAAGCAATGAGAAATTTAGTGCAGCTTTTCCTGTAAATCCAGTTATAGGTACATGTAATGTACATGTATGTTGCCTCATGTAGGCAACAAATCCAAGAAATCACCACTGATTACCATTGGTGAAGCTTCCCTCCCCAAATCAAATAATATATTTTTTAATGTATCTTTTCTTCTTAATTGGCTCAAAAAAGATAACTTTGGGGATCGTGAAAGACTCTCTAATGCCCTGTGTCATCAGTTCCAAACTATCGGGAAAAATATATCTGAGCAACTAGTATTGCAGTATTATTATTTGGCCTCCTTCCTTCCCAAATGTGTTTAAGACTTTTTAAAAAAAACAATCAATGAAGTGACACAACAGAGTATGTGGAGAATTCCCTTATGTCAAAATCTGTTTTGAAAAGAGACTGTAAAAGTGTCATGTTGTCTTACATCTGACAATACCGTAACATCTGGAATAGTGTTTTGCAAATGGAGTTAAAAAATAAAGAGTAATTTGTTTCCACAGCAGGCAGACATAATTTTTATTCAGAGCTTTAGAATTCCTGGTAAGTGGGTGTTGTACAAAGAAAAAAAAAAGTAAACAGAAGCAATCACAGAGAGGTTAGCTTGAAATGTATTGTTTTCTTTTTCAATCATCTGGGTTTAAATTCAAACTCCACGAAGTGCTTTGGTCTTGAAATCAGCATGACTTGTGGGGCAGTGAGAGTAAAATAAATACAAACATAATATGCTCCAGGAAATGACTGCAGAGTATAATAGATTTCACTGTTCGGAAGTTTGTCTCAATATTCAGACAAAATATTCTTATCCTTTGTTTCATCCTGCTATTCCTCTTACGAGTTCAATGTATGTAACTACAGATGATATTGCTTGTAATAAAATCATTCATCTCTTGTAAAAATGTATCCCAAATTTTTGCCTTCAGGAAGCAATAGTGGATGGTCAAGTATTGTTTTAAGAAAATAAGTATTAGTAATTTTTTGGTCATTATTAGTCATTAGTTTGTCGGTATGAAACTTGGCATCTTTTTTCTGAACAAGAATTTTATATTTAAGAGATTTGTCTTCAGTTACATCAATCACCTTTGGCAGTATTTTATAATGAATTGCATTTTTGGTGGAAAACGAAATAGGGTGAAAATATTAGAAAGGAATGATTGAATGAGCCCATGCCGTTAATTAATTATTAATCAGAAGATGATGAAGTGACTTTCTAATATAAATCTCCACAATGAGGCTTCTGTTGAGTAAAGAGCAACTTTACCTTTAGGTCTATAAATCTAGTGATGTTGTCTCTATAGTTAGCGTAAATCTGCTCTAATGAAGATGGTGAAGTGTCAAGCAATAAGCCCATTCTGTTTAACAGTCACCTACTAGTTATTTTCTTTATTAGCTGTTGTCAGTATTCATGGTATTGCAAGACATCAACACTGAGGACAGTTAGGATGAACATCTTTCATCTGGTCAAGATGTTTTTCACCAGCTCAGATTAAGGCTCATTTGCAAAGCTAAGCAAACAAACGTGCAACTTTTTGGTGTAGCCAAAACCTGTAGCAGAACTCCCATGCCCATCTCTACCCTCTGACAGCCACCTCCTCTTGGGACATGGGTGTACCCCACTCCTAATTTTGAGTTTGAAGCAAAGGTTCTCTTTCCTGTTCCTGGTATTATCTTCTCATTTTCAGTATGCCCTTGACTAATGCAGATATGCTGCATTTTCCTATTTTTTTTCTTTAGAACAGACTGAATACCACTTGCTTTTTGTGAGACCCAGTGACTACTCTAGATTTGTGAATCCTACCATCTTGGAAATATTTTCATATTACACTGAAGTAAAGCATTAACTACTGAGTAACTTCAAAAAGGAAAATCTAAGTGCAACCTCTATTTCCAAACTTTATCCCATTTCCTATATGGTCATATTATGCCACTGTTGATTATATATTAGTTAATGTCTGCAAAGCCCACGAATATGAGGAAACATTTCTAGCTATAACTGTAAAGGTGTTGTCATTGCATGACTTTTTTTGCTGGCAAAGGTAAAACATTCTGTAATACCACTGAATAAACTCTGCTATATCATAGTATATATCATTTATATGAGTTGGCATTTTGGTCTATTGCCTCATAGTTGATCCTTAAATTTTGTGAGATTCAATACATTTATTTGCAAAATACTTATACACTGGAGAAATTCTGCTCTGTCGTTTTTAAAGAACTCCTTAGAATTGAAGAACTTCATAGATAATATAAGTACTAGACCATAAAATACTATAACTTCAGGAATTTAAATTCCTATTCACGTGCCAAAGATTCATGCTAAGGCTTAAGGTAGCTGAAGTTTATTGGGATTTAAATTTCCAACTTTCATTTCCTTAGGTGCCTAGAGACCTACTGGTCATGTCTAAATCTGTTTCAGTCGTGTTAGCATTCAGTACTTTGACAAGGACACTAAGTACTTATCTGCAGAGCTTAAGCAAAACATCCACCAAGAACACTGTGCAGATTAGGTCACAGAGAGAGCAAAATTAAACCAAGGATGGTGCCTTGAAAGTCTTTCAGCTAACAACTAAACACCATTTTCAGGATACAGAATATCTTGTTCTTTTCCATTTTCACTCTGTGATTTTTGATTTTTAGCTGAGAAACCCAAAAAACTAAGTACTTATAGCTGCTAGTAACTACTAATAGTTGAACTTATTTCACTTACACAGAGTAATTAAATATTGATTCAGCCAAAGACAATGAGAAACTGATTATATAACTGGTGAGTTCACATGCAGAGGTGAAGGGAAACATAGCTTTCCCTTTCCAACATAAATAAGCAAAATATTAGCAGAAGAAGGAACTGGATGAGGATGAGTGCTTTAGTAAGTGCAATTAAATCAATATTTTCTTAGGCAAAGTGGAACAATACCAAGTAGGCAGATTGAGGATCCCTCAGCTCATCTTCCTGATGATTAAAAGACTCTTTTGGGAGATATGGCTTCCAATCTGCATGGAGGAATAAAACATTTAACACGAGTCTCCCTGGACTGAAAGGAATGACATTAGGTATTTAATTACAAATTTGTGTTTAGTCTTGAAGGTGGGCTGGTACTTAAACTGTAGAGAAGTGAATGACTTATTCCCCTGTCCTCAGATTTTTTTAACTTGACAGAGGGCTATGAATCCCTTCTTTCATTTCAAAATAAAATTTGATTTTTGAACTTGATCATACAAGATTCACCCAGTTTCAAAGAGCCAGTAAAAGTTCATTGTGCACACTGATGACTCCTAGGTTACTGTCTTTATGTCAAGGCTGTCTTTCATTTTGCCCTCTCTGAGAAAGATGGAAGTAACACAGATATGAAAGTCTAGGTAGAAAACTTCTGCAAATTTAGGTGAGAAGGTTGAGTTCATGATCCATTATTATTTGATTTTCAATGACTCTAGGCAATTTTACTCTAACACAGCATGGATTAATACATTTTCAGCAATCTGAAACTGAAATCCACTTAAAATTATCTTTAGTACTGCAGAATAAGAGGGTGACCAAATTCTTTCATTTAAAAAGGAAAGCGTTTCTTGTATAAATAAACTGTCAGGAAATCTCTTATATTTCCTACATATCTCATTGGTTTGACAAAATGATAAGTTGTTTCCTTCGGGTAGCCAGGCATAATGCAAGTCATCTTTTTACGTGTCTCCAAACTAATTTCCCTCTGTCTAAAAAACACATATTCAGATTGCTTATGACACAAGTCTACAGAAACTGAAAAAGTCAGCTTCATTTGTCTGAACAGTCATGGGTTTAGGACCAAAGTTTTAACTTTTATTTCCTTACTTTCCTTAGTTCATTGTGGACTTCAAAATATCCTGACAAAATTGAACTAAACACACCTATTATTGTAAAATAACTGAACTGCCCAGTGTGAGATAGGATATTGTATTGAATCATTAAGGTACAGTAGTTACCTTTATCAGAAAACTTTACAGTCATAAAGCTCTAGAAATGAAGAAGTAGGTTTATTTCAAATAGTAAGATTGGGATGGAGGGGAAAAAAAGGCAAGGAACAGCTATTTTCAAAGTATTATTGTCTTTTGCCTTTACTTCCCTCAGCTTGCCTCGTCGGCAAGCCCATCTTTTCCCCGTCTACAAGCACATTGCACAACATAAAGTTTATATGTCAGCAATGAACTTTTGGAAGCACAAAACTCTTGGAGAGCCTAGGACCATTAAAGTATTTAGCTGTGTTCCCTTATACCATACTATTTTTAAAACCAGTTATCAAAATGTCACTGTTTCTGAACAAGCAATGACTTTGATAAGATTGGTATTTAAGTGATATAGAATTCTCCACAACAGAAGAAATATTCTGAAGGTTAAGGATAGTTTTCTTTTTGACTGAGCTTGTCACTTTGCTTTCATTTTTGGATTTAAACACAGTAATATGTAGTAAATTAGAGCTGCTGTACTTTGAGATTAGGGTGGCACTAAAATTAGTTGAAAGCCTCCTTTGAGGCAAAGGAAAACATTAATCAAAATATTTTTAAATAATCTTAGTGGCAGTGGTGCATATTTTTGAAATCACAGTTTCACGTCTCATGTAGCAAAGGAGTGAGACACTGACAAAAGTAAAAAATCAAAGAAAAATGTAAATGGGAGTATGACCATCAAACTGGACCATAGTGAAGACCAGAATCCGTAAACATAATGACCTCAACAAACCAATATTATTTAAAATACAAAGAATATAGCTAAAATAAAAAGCTGCACTGTACCTAGATCTTATGATCTCTTCCCATACAGTTTTTTATTGTCTATTATAAATTAGAGCGTTCTTCTTCTTTTGGTCATGATCTCTAAGTCTACATGGAAATTGTGTGATGGTGTAGGAGAGATATCAGATGAAGGCAAGTATTTGGAGGAAATTGAATATGCTATCTATACCAATTGTAATCAGAATAAGTCCGATTACCTTACTTCAGGTAAGGTTTCTTGCCTACTTGCTTACTTGAGTCTTGTTTTATTCCCTTTAAATAATGTCAAATTTATTTCAGATGAAGAGCTGTTGCCAAATACTGTCATAATATAGTTATCTCAAAATTTAGAATTTCTGTTCTACTGGTATTTTGAAGCATAATGATGGTCCAAATTAGCATAAATTTGTATACTTAGCTAAGTATTTGAAATTTACTTCTATCTCTTTTTAAAATAACTCATATAGATAAAGAGAAGCATTTGGTTTCAAATTTTAAGATTTTCATAAATAATATATTAAATACAGAGAGGAGAAGTTGTTTCAAAGAAAAAAAAAATTAAAACCCTGAATTTCTTCCTCAGTAGAATTTCTACTGAGTTGTCATATTTCTATGTAATGTTTTGATTTTTATGAGTGTGTTCCAGATATTTGGCCTGAAATACTTATAGTAAGTCTTTAAATATTTAGTGTCTTTTTTAAGCCCTAGTTCTTCATATTCTGTAATCCGATGCAAATTTTAGCTATGGAAGAGAGAAACATCAAATTTGTACTTGAAATAAGGATTCTTTTAGAGTTTTATATATTGTATTTGAATATAATTCAGTCTGAAAAGAAATAAATATTCAATATTGTAGGTCTCCTACTTTCAAAATAAATTATTGGCAATTAAATTGAACCTGAATAGTGACTAATTCAATTGATGCAATTCTCTAGATATATCAGCTAAATGTAACTATTATACTTTAAAATTACTTAGAATTATTTTCTTTGCTTGACAATGCTGTTTATATCTGTATTTATTACCCATAAAAACTTAAACTTGTAGTAATATTATTTTTTCTTTTACAGATAAAGAAATAGAATGCAAAAAAATTCTGAGTTTAAAAAACAATTTGAAACACTTTACAGAATGACAGTGTGAGATATTTTAAAGCATCAGCCAGCTGAATCTGCAGGGGGTAAATTGTCCTTGAAAGATGCAAAGGCAGTTTAAAGGGGAATTTATAATCCCTCTCTTGGGTTTGACAATACTAATTTGTCTCAACTATTTTAGAAGTGCCCTGGCCACAGTGACACTTTCCTAGGTGAATTCTAATAAGATGATACTGTCTCATTAAATGACATGACATTCAGCAGAGAAGAGTAACTTAAAAGCAATTGTCATGGAATATAATGTGATCTGATATTAATAAATGACAATTGCATGTAGTTGACGAGATCAGAATAATTATTCTGCAAACAAAACATGACGCATTGTGTGTAAAGGCAATGCCATATTTCTAACTGATATATAGAACTGTACAGCGTTGTTTTCTCACCTGGATTAGTGGTTTTCCACTATCTATGAACTGCTGAGAGGTCATGTCAGTCATTAGATTTCCAATGTTGTGGATGTTTGGCATCATTCTTACCTGTAGGCAAGTATTACCAGTCTGACTGCTGTCATATTCTTAGAATGAATCATTTTAAGAAGCACTGCCATAACTTTCTAAAGGTGTATATCACTTAAACAGATCTTGGCAGCAAGCTGATTTGATTCTTTCCTTGGGATTCTGGAGAATGATTCCTAAGTAGGCTGAGGGTTTGAGATATTAAGCAGAAAGATCAAGAAAGTGCAGTTTATTATCTGTCCAGATGATAGAAAGAAACAAAAACAACCAACAGCCACACTTTGCATTGAGGTGAAAGAAGGGCTGAGTAGCGTAATTTGATGACAGTTATCTTTTTGCTCAGCAGTAAGGAGAGTAGCTGCCACATATTGAGAAGAGTATTTTTTCATTTGTTGGCTGTCATAATGCCAGTGTTAGTATTTTCATTTATTAAGGCTTTCTCAAGGCCATTTCTACAGGGTCATTTCAGTCCTAGGATAACCGGCAACATTATTGCACAGAAAGTCATTCATTAGAAAATATCCAAGTTGCTGTGTACATAGATAATCCACATATTTTTTTTAGGAACCCAATAGTGCTTTTACTGGACTGGCTCCAGATCAATATTGTTCTGGGAAGATATTTGTACTTATTATGCCACCTTACCTCAGTGTAAGATTGACAAGTTCAGCGGCAGTAATTCTTACTTAGAGTGTGGTATTGGAAGGAAAAAGAGAATTACTCCCAGCTGGATGAAAGAAGTTTTAGAACAATATTTGATACAGTAATTATTTTAAATATTTTAAACTATTAAAGTAATTCAGGGACAACAGGTTTTTTTCTGATTTTTACATTAGATCCTATTGAAAATGTATAGGTGCTAAGGAACCTATGAAGTCTTTTATGTATCACTGAACCATATCTGTCCTCTCCAAGAACTGTGAAGCATCCTGTGCATTGGATTATTGACTCCCATCATCCAAGGTAGCAGAAAACTTTGCCTGAGCTGTGCTCATAAGATGCCAAACACATATAAATTATAGAAACATATTTCAGTCCATTTCAACCCAAGATATTAAGACTTTTATTTTACTGGCAAAAGTTGACAATGACCAATGATAGTGAATGACAATAGATTGACTAGGACAACATTAGAATTGATCTAACAATGTCAGGGTGGTTCATTCTATTTTGAATCTACAGATTCTAGGTAGCAGTTCATGCAGGGAATAAAAGAACTTGTATCTCCTATATAGTTGCAGGAAGTTCAGGACACCTGCAGCAAGCAGAGATACAGATGTGGAGTTCACAGATATCCTTACTGTGTTTGAAAGGAACAAACCAGTATCAACTACCATTTTGGTCTCTTCTCTTAACAGTCACTTCTCTTCAAGTGCTTCTACTTGAAAACTGCCAGTGATCTGAATTATGGCAGTACAGTCTGCGAAGAAAGAATTTCTTTTAGGAAATCAAAATCACTTTGGCACTTCTGAGTCAAAAGCCAAGTGTTATATTCTACTGGAAAAGTTATCAGAAGTTCACACACTGCTTGCAACACCAGTTCCATCAGTGTCAGAGACCTCTCACCAAGAAGCCAGATTCACTAACTTGAAATTCCAAACAATTTCAGTCTTTGTGGTATAAACACATTCTTTTTCTGTGTAAGGTATGAATACATTTTAAAATTTTAAGGGTAAACATGATTTTTATAAAGCACTATGCTATAGTAACTCCTATTTTAGCATGAATATCTGTGATTTAATAAAATTCTTTCTTTCAAAACATATTTTGTTTCAATTTCCAGATTTTTTTCTAGCAGAGAGTGCTTTATACTCTTTCAGAAAATTGTTCCTTCAGTCTGAATGTGTCTTTTACCTTGATAGGATGGATCCATGGTGAGTGCTAAGGGAGCTGGCTGATGTCATTGCTAGGCCACTCACAATTATCTTTGAAAGGTCATGTGAGTTGAAAGAGATTCCTGAAGACTTGAAGACTTCTGTCTTCAAGAAGGGCAAGAAAGGAGAACCAAGGAACTACAGTGTGATCAGTCTCATCTTGATCCCTTGAAAGGTGATGAGGCAAGTAGTCCTGGAAGCCATTTCCAAATCTATTAAGAAGGTTTGATGACCAAGTCACCAAGAAGGTGACTGCAAATAGTCAGCATGGACTGACTGAGAAGCCAGATCTGACCAGCCTGATAGGTCAGCCACTGCTGGTGTGCTCCAGGGCTCATTCCAGGAAAGTAAAGTCTTATCTCTTCATTAATGATCTGAACAATGAGACAGACTGCACTCTCATGAAGTGTGATGATGCACACTTGGGAGGAGTGGCTGATATACCAGGTGGGTGTGCTCCCATTCAGAGGGACTTCAGCAGGCTGAAGAGGTGGGCTGGCAGAAAACAGGTGAACGAAGTAAACAAAGTAGAAAGCCAAGTCCTGCACCTAAGCAGGAATAGTCTTGTGCATCAGTACACACAGTGCAGTAGAGGCCAACCAGCTAGAAAGCTGTTTTACAGAAAAGATCCTGGGAATACCTGTAGACAGCAACTGGTCAGAAGCCAGCAATGTGCCCTTTTAGAGAAGATGGGTCCTGTGCTGTATTAGGAAGATTGTCACCAGCAGGTTTAGGGAGGTGACCCTTCCCCTCTACCCAGCACCAGTAAGGCATATCCCAGTAGAAGTGGGTGGTCAAAAACTAAGCGATCCCAGGTATGGGGTAGAAGTTGGAATTCTTTACTGAACAAGTGAACACAATTTAAGGGCCTTGGAGGCTGGACATGTTAATGAGGAGGATGAGCTATGTTAATGAGGGAATTACACAAGTTTTTACTACAGTTGCCCAATGGGTTAATATTTCCCTCAACCAGGATTACAAGGAGGGAAAGGGATCAAAGGGTTTAGACATGATCTGATACAATCATCTCAAGGTCCTTTCTAATTTTTTGCAAGAGCCAGGCTAATCCATAAATTTGAACTTTAACAGGTCTTGTGAGGAGAGTCCAGTCCTTCAGGTCACGGAATTCTCTCAGCCCATTTTCCAAGGTTTATGCATTAACCCATTAAGCTCCTTTCTGCAGATGTTATATTTTGGGATCCAACAAGTAGAAGCGTCACGGACATACTGGAACAAGTTCAGAGACAATTAGGATTTGGAGCATCTGACGTACAAGGTGCAGCTGAGAGAGCTTGTGTTGTTCAGCCTGATCAGTGAATGTTCAGGGAACTCTTATCCATGTATATAAATACCTGCTGGGGAACTAAAGAAGATGGAGATAAACTTTTCTCAGTGGTGCCTAGTGAGGCAATAGGCACAAACTGAAAGAGAGGAAATTCCACTTAAACATCAAAACCACCAGTATCCAATCTTGGAGACATTCAAAATCCCACTGTATACCTCCCTTAGCAATCTGCTCTAGCTCCCTCTGCTATGAGCACAGGAGTTAGACTAGATGATGTCTAGAGGTGCCTTCCAACCTCAGTAATTCTGTGATTCAGTCGCTTTTAATGAGCCATTGTTATAGACTTGTCTACTCAATTTACTTGAGCTTTAAGTTTTTACTTTTCATATTCTACTTTTGTATGATAAAGTCATCCTCATTCTTTTACAAGAGAAGTCTGAAGTTGTTATTTTCCATATAGATAGCTAAGTGCAACCTCACCGTGCATTGCGTAATGCTGATAGAAGTTCTGTTGCTGTTCAGAAGCAATAGAAACATATTAGCAAGAATGAAGAAAACATTTGAAAATTAAAAACATGAGAAAAAAATTTAACTTCTTTCTATTTCTATATTTACTTCAGCTAATTCTTTATTAAATAAGCTGGGATCATATTTGTTATAGAATGGAAATGAAAGCAAATATTACTTGGGGTTGAAAAATTCTATATTTATGCCACCAGTGTGTGATGTTGAAACTGGCAGGAAAATAGCAACCAGTGAGACACTATTCTTAAAACAAACATTACATTGCCATTGATTTTTCAGATTTATTTTTATGAATTGAAAAATTGACTCTTGTGCATAGAAAAAAATACGCTAAATATAAAACACCTTGCCCATTGATATGGATAGAAATGGTGAGTAGCAGAGCAAAAAAAAAAAAAAAAAAGAAAGAGAAATAATCATTTGGAAAAGAAACTTAGCATATTTATTTTCTCTGAAGAGCTTGTTGCCACAGGTTACCTCTTGTCCAGTAATTACTGGCTTCAATTATCAAGAGCTTTTAGCTTTGAAAGCTCAAGATCTCTATAATGTGCATCTTTCACTTGTTTCTAGTAGGCATAGGCATGAACATAATTTAGGTCTTGAAAATATACCTGTATGATTATGAGTTACCTTCCTTTAGTGCTTTTCAGAATGAGTTTTGTTTTTACAGCATGACTGGGTGAAAGGATGCAAACCAGCTCTAAGCCATCAGCTAGAAACAGATGTGTTTGTGGCCATACTGTCAGCCACAACAACAGTAATGCAGCTGCCTGCCTTCTGATTCAATCCTTCTCAGCTGAGGTCCTTCACAACTGCATAGCTGACTCATACCTGGCCATCCAGGTACATCTTTCTGGAACAGATCAGGTAGATCTACTTCTCCCTAGGCATACACAGGCAGTAAAAGATAAATGAATGATGTGATATAGCATACAATTGCTGCACAGCAGCAATGTCTAGGGAAAAAGCATTCCATTGTGTTTGCAAAATCCAGTGAACTTTAATACAGCCTGAAGCACTCACATGGAAACACCAAAGAGCTGCCGGAAAATAGTACCATTTATTTTTGTATCTTTCAGAGTGTGAGCACCTGCAATATGGCTGGGGTGGGAGACAAAACTCCCTGAAGTAGTTTGTTTATGTCAAGCAGATTTCTTACTATGCAATGTGGATAGCAGCAGGTGAGAGAGGGCAGAGTCTTTTGTCCAGGAGAGGATGGTTGCATTGTAAGTCAGTTAAGGAAAAAGTCTGAGGTGATGATGCATGTTCCCTGTGAGCACAAGTCCCTGAGGAAAGCGAGCAGATAATATTAAAGCTGGCAGCTATAGGAAAGGAGCTGGTGCATGAAGCAATAGGAGATCCCCTTTCCCACCACAAGAAACCCCAGCAACATAGTAAGGGACTTAAGGACAGAAAAGTAAATTTAGATAAATTAATCACTACATAAACCTTCCCCAAAGTGTATGGCTTGGCTCAAGTCAGAGTCAGACTGTGCTGCTCTATAGGTTACGAACTACAGTCAGACTGTTCAGAAAGCATGGAAGTGATGGTGCTACAGATACACACTTTTAAAAATGAAAGGAGAAGCACTGACTAAAAGATCTCTACAGAAAGGTAGTAATTAAACTACCAAATTCGTCACTCACAAAAGTTGATATTTAAATGCAAAGGTTTGTATCTGTTTGTGTGATTTTTGTACAGTTTATTCAAATATCAATGCTATAGGGGTTTGAAAACTTTTGAATGACCCACACAGTCTGTAAATGTCACCTTAGTACACTTATACCACAAATGATTGTTGTGGTTCAAGATGAAATATATGTTTCCAGAAAGTCTAGAAACCCTCCAGCTTTAATTCTTGTATTGCTATGAGCCTTTTAACCAAAATAGTTTTATCACTCTCCTGGGAGCACAAATAAATTGAAAACAGTATGCATGCTTTATTTGGTAAGTAAATTGTCATAACACAACCCTGAGCACCATAATAAATCAGCAGATAACAGGGTTCTGTATTTATTAACATGATAAAACAGACTAACATATTCAGCTCTAAATTGCCACCTGATTTTGTGAAACTGAGTGGAAGTGGCCGGTATAAAATATCACAACCAAAAAACTATAAACATGCCTAATGCACAAGTTCTCTCTGAATAATGGGGATGACAGAACCCCAGTGTTCCAGATGTCTCTTTCCAGAGCTAAAGACAAAACTCTTTCTAAAAACTCTCATAGATCTAAATCTTGAATTTGCTTGTTTAATGACCTGAGTTAATCTGGGAACCCATCTGAATTTTCTACTAACAAGCAAGAGAACTGTACTTTGGCTGTTTTGGGGCAGCAGGGAACATTACTGTTTCTGACTTCTGAACTTTCAGCCCTTCTGGAAGAAAAAGTGAGGGACACTGCTGAGGCATGACCATTCAATCCCAACATATGTTAGCTTCAATTTGACCCCAGCTGACTGATTAAGAATGGCAAAGAGCTCCTGCATCCACAAATTACATTACAGAGTCAAAAAAATGTTCCTAGTCAGGGAGTGTTATATTTTAGAAAGGTCATGCAAGAATTAAGAGCTGTGCATGCACTTTCAGTGCACACCCATCTCTCAAGCATCCTCTATTCCCTTTCCCTGAATTTCTTTTCTCTTAAAACCCCGACTAGAATTAATTTTTAGTTGGATTGAGAAGACCTGGAAATAGACAAAGGACAGATAGTAAGCCAGATGGGGCAGGATGCCCAGAAACAGAGACAGAATATTATAGGGTATTTACTCACTGGTCAGAACCATTTATTATTGAAGAAACTATATGTAAATACTGGATTGATCCTCTGATAATGCACAACATACCTGTCTTTGGCTTCATTAAAAAAAAAAAAAAGACTGTGAAGCAACTGATGCTTGTTAATCTGACAACACAAAACCGCGTTAAGTAATGCCTGTGAAACTGAGCAGCATCATTAGGTACGATGATGAGACAAATGTTTAGACAAGTGTCTCAAAAAACGCTTTTTTTTACAAAGTATTTCCCATCTATTAGTGATGCCAGTGTAAAACATTCTACTCATTCTCTCTTCTATTTCAGTCCATGGAAAGCATTTCCATATTAAGCAGGTTGAGTATAATTTTTTAAAACTCTGAGACATTTGGCCAGCACCTACATATTAGATTTGTTGATAAACTAAAAAAAAAAAAAAAAAAAAAAAAAAAAAAAAAAAAAAAAAAAAACGAAACAAAAAAACACCAGAAAAACAAAATAACCAACAGCAAACTTGAAAGGACATTAATTGAGACCTAATGAGGAATGTTCTTGAGTTGTTACATAAAGGAAGTAAATGTTCATAAAACAAGAAGAGTGTTTGTTTAAGTTCATCACTCACCATTAACCAATAGGTACAACAAAATGCTATTTAACACAGTCAATTTATTCTCTTTGTATAAGGAATAACCCCATCTGAGGTAACTATCTGTAGTTACTGCCTGTTTAACAGAATTCATAGAGAGAGAAGATCTGGCTGTAATGGCATGAGTTGCACAGGGAGAAAAGGTGACCAACATAAGAAAACAGCATGAGATAGTCATGCCCTCAGATGCAGGATCCGTGTGTTCTATTTTTCTACCTCTAACAGCAAACACCTTGAAAAGCAGTTAGAGAAAAGATAAGAATGCAGTGATATGGGATTTGACACAGTCACAGTGGTCAAGGAGGTGTTGGAAGGCTGACCAGGGGATGATACGGAAGGCTGAAATACATTAGATGACACTTAATCAGCTGTCTTGTATTTATGTAGCACTGATATACGCAAAATCCTCATTTAACTCTTGCTTGACCCCATAAGCATACAGGCCCTACTCTTCAGTGGTTCTAGCAACCAATTATAGATGTAAAACCAATGGGACTGTATCAGGAATACAGTTTTCAGAAACACATACCACAAATCTCCCATCGAGGCACTGCTTTGTCATGAGGCAGTATGGGCCAGTTAGGCTTGAAATGTTATTGGCAGAGCTTACAGACTAGTTTTATGACTTTGAAATTCTACTGCATTGAAATGATCTTCATTTGCTTGAAAGCAGAGTAAACAGGAATTCAAAACAGATATTTTAAACTTGCACGTTTTCTCAGTGTATGGATAATATTACTGTATCATTTCTGTAATAATTTACTGAAAGAAAAGTAAATAAAAATGTTTACATTAATGTATTTGATTTTTTTTCCCTGTGAATATGTGCTTTGTTTGGGCCTCATGTTTATTGCCTTAACTGAGTGCACCAGAACTGAACTGACACGTTTGAACGCTAAATGACTTCTTCCATTGCATGATTTAGAAAAGTGTCATTTCTTTCATGTATCAAAATACTTACCTTACAAATAATTTTGCATAAGAATTTAAACAGGGATAGTAAGAATGGAAAAGTTTGCTATTATCACAAAACAGGGTTTTTATTGATGGAGGAAGAGAGTTAAATACTAAAACTGGTTGAATTTTACAGTGTGTGTTGTTTGTATTTTACTGTCTAAGTTTGCAATAGCCTATTCAACTTAAGGGACCAAAACAAGAATATAAACCACAATGGCAACACAAGTCTAAAATACCCTTTGAAAGGCTAGAAAGAAAATATTACGGTTTGAACAGAATATGCAAAAATGTAAAATGCATGAACTCTGTAATAAATGGCTGAAAAGGGAATATATGAATTAGATTGCTCTGAAGATGCACTTACAATGTCATTATTGAGCTTGGCTGCTTAAATTGTCACCGAGATGATGCCTAGAAGTGTAGTTCATTTTGTGGTTTTAGGCATCTCAATGTAAGTTTACCATGTATGAAGATAAAATTTTATATTTCTCTGTCAATTATGTTCATGCGGAATGAATCCTTGATTGACAGTATGAAATGTTCTACCTCCAGTCTCTTTAAAGCATTATTCTAGGAAATGGCAACTTTGACTCTATCTAGAACACTTCATAAGTCCCTCTTAGTGGCTACTATGTACAATAAATTACCCAATGCCTTGTTTACCTATATTTATTCTTCTATGTCGTTTTAGGACAGATAACTTCCTCATTTGGGGACAAAAATATTTTATTGTAAAGATGACAAGGGTACAGACTTCAGTAAACAGGTTTTTACTTTATGTTAAAAGTTTCTTTACAGGAGTAATGTCCTAAGTGAGCTCGAGCACAGGAATGAGGGTGCACATCAATACACTGCACACATTGCACATCAATAATTTTTCTTTAGCATCAGAATCCTCCTTCAGAAAGAATGAGCAAGTTTTGAATGCTTTGAGACTGGAAAACTGGGCTTAACACTGGGTTGGGACGATATTCATTGCTAAGAAGCAAGCAAATAAAATGAGGTGAAGAATAAGTGATTCTAATAAGTGAAAGGAAATATAAAGCCACCATGCAACCCAAAAGATTTTTCTAGATCTGTGGCAAACAGCTCACCAGTGCTCTAAACAATATTGTTTGCTTCTAATGAGAGAAAAAAAAAGTAGAAGACAGTAATGTTAGCTGTATTTTATTTTCATTACCTCTATGTTGCAAGTGGTGTTCCTGCCCATTCCATAATATGCCTCAGTTAGTAATTCAGTGGAGAAGAATAAAAAAATTAGAAATTGTTATGCAATTGTCAATAATGAATGTGACCCATTTTTTTCATTCGAGGAAAAGCTGTACTAGTGACATAAAAAAAAAGGAAAACAAAGCAAGTCAGCTATCCAGTTCTTTTTGCACAACTCTGAATTTCTCAGAAACAAAAAGTGTTATTTATATATATTTTCTTGCTGAGATTACTTCTTTTAGCAAAGCTTGTGGCCTTGTAATGCCACTTACAATTATTGCAAGATGTCATATATGTTTACACATGCATAAACAGGTTTATTTATGCCTGCATATGCCTAAAGCATAAATATTTCTTTTTAAACAATACACCAGGAAAAGAAAGCAATAGGCAATAAAAATAGCTTGGATTTTAATGTAACTGTGTTCTTATTTCTATGATATCAGTATGCATGTATTTTCAATTTGCAGTTAACAATTGAAAATATGTAAAAGCTATTTGAAAACCAGCAGGAAGCAGAATTATCAAAAGAAGAATAGGGCAATGGTAAGTAACATGCTTCATGCTGTAACAGAATATACTCTGACAATTCAATTTTAGGTATATAATTTAAGATGGTTTCTGTGATATAAACAATTATTCCAGATGGATTTAGAAATTTAATAATTTCAAAATATTTCAAGAAACTACAGTAGTGTGAAGATGGACTAGATTATACTACTTGTGAGTAGAATGTGTTCAACAGTCTTAAAAAAGCATAAGGCATATATGAACACAGCAGAAATTTTGATGCTGCTTTTTGCTAGCAGTAACAGAGATCAGGAGCATACTATGAAGTATTTGGTGTTTTGTGAGCATTTTAGGCCATACATAGGTTTGAAGCATCATCCAGCCCCAGAGTACTCTGGTCTTTGAGATTTTTGATGTCACAATTCCTTTCCAGGTGAAGGAAAAGCCCACCCAAAAGTTACCAGATAAAGGTACAGGCAAGATGGATCCATACCTAGGGCTCCTGGTTTTTATAGTATGTTAAGATCTCAAACTTTTAGTTTAAAAGTTATACCTTTTGAAACAAAATATGAAAATTCAACCCAGTTGTATCTTTTGCAGCACAACCTGTCTGAACTTGCAGACAGTATAATTACTGCAGGGAGGTGTCAGCAGCACAGGCTGTTTCTTCTAAGGTGCCACTACAAAGGTTCAAAGCTTTTAGGGGCTCCTCAGTGTCACTGTAGCAACACATGCCTGACTATGAATGTGTCTCTGAGTGAACAGTGCTGCAGATCCACTTGTCTTTATTTACGAAATAGTTTTAAGTACAGGGAGGTCTTACTGACATTCCTGCCTCTCTGAGGAACCCTTACGGTTACTTAAAATAGGAGAGTCAGGACTTTTACGCTGTTATTGTCCACCTCTCAGCAAGGAGTGAGAGGAAGATGCAGCTACCACACGTCCAAGCTGAGAGAGTGAGCCTCAGAGGAAACCCACACAGTGCCATGTTTATGCTTAAAGATTGAAATATCACAACCTCCTTCTGAATCCTAGCTAAATGAGTTATAAATTTACAGACATCAGTAAAGGGTCAGTATCTGAAAACTGTCTGCTGTTTTCAGATAGTTTTGCTGAGACTCAGTGTGTAAGGAACAGACCAAGTGCAAGTTCTGAACAGTAGGAGAACTTGGCAGTACAACTGGGTCAGAGTAATTGATAGCACAGCAGTTGTGCAAGAAGTCTCTTACTCTCAGCATATGAATCAAGAAAGCCATTAATCTACCAAGCACTTTATATAATGACTTGAAAGTCTTCAAAAAAATTGCAAATCTTTCTTTTTCTTTAAGACTTCCAAGTCTGTCTCTGCTGCTGAAGAAAATGTAGACGGAGCAGTTGAAGTTTGTTGGGATTTGGGGTTTTTATGAGATCTGGAAAAGGATCTGGAAATAAAAATGCTATTTTTTTATTTGGGATAGATTTAAGTATTTCAGGTCTAAAAAAGAAATGAAAATTTGTTATCAGTACTCAAGACAAAGACGACTTGAAAACCATTTCATGGACTCTGAATCCTAGGTTCTATTTTCTAGTTTCTTATTTCATATTACAGCAGTAACACAAGCCTATGTAATATTCATATTCATAATTGTGTACAAAAAAGCACTAGTTTATATTCAAAAAGCTGAACAGAATGCATGCTAAGCCTTTCGTTAGCTTTTCTGTTCCTTCATGACCATAAGAGTTCAGTTATCTATACATGCACTATCCAGCTTCCCAGAAGATGGGGTTAAAGGTGAAATCTGTTTGTCCTAACGCAGATGAATAGAGCCATTGGCATATGCATGTGGCAACAAACCCTCAAGGGGAAGGAAGTACCTAAGATTCATAAATGCTCATTGGTTGAAAGGAACGACAAAAGTCAGAGGGTTCAGAAAGTTTTATTAGTAAATTACACACTTGGCATGAAAATTATTGTGTTAGCCCCTGACCTACTATATAAGCACACAGAAGTGGGTTTTGGATAAAGAGGTAGGGTGAAAGGGAAGAGAGGAATTGAAGAGGCAGAGATGAATTAAAAGTAGGAAGGGAGGGAAGGAAGGAAGCAAGGAAGGAAGGAAGCATTGATCCAGCTGAGGGAATGCCGATCCTGGTTTCAGCACCAATCCAGCTAATAAACTGTGTCAGTCGGGTCAATGCAATGTCCATGGTCCTTGGGGGCACCGACTGAGTTTTGGGGGCTACCTTTTTATGGACAGGTTTCTCCGCACCAGAGACAAATTTCTCACATCTTATCTAAATTAGCTATCATGTTCTAATCAACCGGAACATGAGCCAGCAGTGTGCCCAGGTGGCCAGGAAGGGCAATGGCATCCTGGCCAGTATCAGGAACAGTGTGGCCAAGAGGTTCAGGGAAGTGACTCTGCCCCTGTACTCAGCACTAGTTAGGCTGCACCTTGAGGACTGTGACCAGTTCTGGGCCTCTCAGCTCGGGAAGGACATTGAGGTGCTGAGTGTCCAAAGAAGAGCAATGAGGCTGGTGAAGGGACTGGAGCACAGGCCCTATGAGAAGTGACTGAGGGAGCTGGGGTTGTTTAGCCTGGAGAAGAGGAGGCTCAGGGGAGACCTCATCGCTCTCTACAACTACCTGAAAGGAGGTTGTAGCCAGTCTCTTTTCCCAGGCAACCAGCAGTAGGACAAGAGGGCACAGTCTTAAGCTGTGCCAGGGAGGTTTAGGTTAAACATTAGAAAGAAATTCTTTACAGAGTGATCAGACATTGGAATGGGTTGCCCAGGGAGGTGGTGGAGTCAACATCCCTGGAGGTGTTTAAGAAGAGACTGGATGTGGCACTTAGTACCATGGTCTAGCTGACAGGGTGGTGTTGGGTCATGGGTTGACTCAATGATCTCAGGGGTCTTTGCCAACCTGGTTGATTCTGTGTGATTCTGTGTGTGGTCATTCTCACTGCCTTAATAAAGTTTGAATTATAATGTGTTGTCAGACTACATTACTATTCCAGTCACATCACCCTACTTATGGTATTGCTCTTGAATCCACAGCCAACCTGAATATGGTGAATGTTCCTCTGGTATGACCAAACAAGACAGTAACATTCAACCCAATTGTGTAACTGGTCATGTGGGGGTAGAACAGTCAGGAGGGGTTATTTTTCTCATGAAAATTTTCATGTAAGAGGAATTTGAGTACAAACAGTTCCCTCTTGCTCTCTAAAGAATACAGTAATTCTGACCAGATCTAAGGGGTCAAATACTCGAGTTATGATCCTCAGAACAGGATCTTTACATCCCTCAGCCTGCTATCTTAACTTTGTTCGCAGCTTGCTACCTTAATTCTGTTCCTTACCATTAGATTATGGAGATCATTTTCTTTTCAAAAGCTTTTGGTATCCACCTTTACAAAATCTAAGCTGGTTATTTCCCTATTCATGGAGTGTGCTATTCATTGATTTATAATGACCAAACAGGAATAACCTTTTGAATTGCTTCCTAAATATGACTCATTGCTCTGACTACAGAAGAAATCTAAGAAAACTAGCCAGTAAATTCGTTTTTAATGATCAGCCAAACTGCAACCATACAGAGCTAGAAATTTTACCTTCACAAGTATCATAAGACCTCTGAACTATTAACTTCCTAGAGTTTACTTTGGATATAACAGCTTGACCAAAATCTTTCTTCTGGTTCAAGAACACACACGGCCTTTTTACCCCTGCTTCTTAATTTAACACGTCCCCTCATGCCTCAAGCCACTTCTAGCAATAACATATAGTCAGGTTTGAATCCTCTGTGAGTTTCAATCTGAAGTAGAAAGTGGTCCAAAATTCATAGGATATTAATCTCACAAAATGACATTGCAAAACTAAAGTTTCCTACGTGTTTGTTTTTTTTTTTTCCCTAAGCTTCTGTGAACTAAGATGTTACTGTATGAACTTACAGACTACTAAAAGTTACAGTTGTAAATTTTATATTTTCAAAATGAGTAATTTTTGTAATTGCCTTGTTTTCATGTGACTAACCTACAGGTTATCTGTCAAAAAAAAATAATTTGGCAGTATTGAAGGTTCTACATATGGATGTGTAATACAAGGCAAACGTTATTGAGCAGGATATTTTCCATGACATAAAACAGAGTTCATTCCTCTCTCCTTCCCTGGCACAGAGCAGTTCCTTGTCTCTCTGCAGCAAAAATGAACCTAATGGCAATGGACACTTTTGTACTCAGTGTGAAAATATGGCTCATCAGTGCTCTTTTTGAGGACCACTACTTGTAAAGAAAGTGGGGCTACATGATGGAATTATTCCCTGAATAATACTCTAGTGAACTACCTGAGTTTCTGAAGGTCTTCCATGTTCCATTGGCAGAAATGTTCTTTATCAATTCAATTCGGTTTAGACAGTTCCTTTCCCAAGACAATTACAATCTAAAATGGAGGCACACGAAATTCAGAGCAAAGTGGCTGAAAGTGATCAGGATAGCACACTTTGTTGCTAATACTTATGTTGGAATCTAGACAAATATTCAGCTGGTTTGGGGGTGTGAATCACACAAATATCCTCACATTAAAATTTCAGTATCTGGGTGATCACTAATAAGTTCACAGCCACTCAGTCCTAAAAATCATCATTTCTTTGATCCATCAACAGAACAGGCATTTTAAAATGTATTTTAAATCAGTTTTTTCTCCCTGCATTGTCCCTCATTTACTACTTATGCAAAGTAGAGCTATATTTATGCAAACTCAGTTTTGTTGCATGAAATATAGCGATTCTGAGTTTCCTCTTGGCATTCTGGAGAGCATATATTTCTCTGAATTAATTATTTTAATTCAGTCATAGTAATCAAATTCAACAGACTATCATAATTTATTTTAAGGATTATTCTGGTTAATGTATTTCTTACCACAGCAAGTAACCCTGGTGTGTAGGTCTTAAAAGTTTCAAGTGACAGAAGACTTTTAAATGTTCTAATACATACTTTGAAAGTTTGACAATAATCCACAAATTCCCTCTGCTCTTATTCAGTCTTCTAAATGTCAGAGGGATTTTTTTTAAGATTCTCCAAATGTTTTACCACAGAATTGCTTAATTAACTTTCAGAGTTGTTACTGAGACACTTTCCCACCAGAAAATATTATATTTAGATAAAATGAACAAACATGTTGTATTTGTCCTTCAGTTCTATTTCAAAATCTCCACTGAAATGTCTCTTTAAAGAAAAATATATTGGAGAAGGATTCTCTAAGGAACCACTTCAGAAACAAACAAACAAAAAAACCCAACAATGTTTTATTGCAACAATTTTTTAAATATAGTTAATATTACTAACTTTCAAATACACTCTGTAGAGAACTGACTGTCCATAGCTAGGAAGAGAATATTACTATATTTAGCAGGACAGAAAACTTTGAGAAAATAATTGTCATTTAATAATTCTTAACAGATAAAATTAGAAATCTCATGTATGGTATCAAGCCTCCTTAACAAATTTACATCCATCAAAACTAATTCAAAAATGTATTTGAATCTCTGCAACTTTAGGAACAGTTGAGCTTGCTTCTAGCCATTTAGAAAAACTATTCTGCATATTGGCAAAATCTTATATGTGGAAGTACTGACCAGGACATATTTATTGCAGCTTCTGTGAGTCTAGAACTGCTTTTCCAATGTCTACCCTTAGAAGACTCAAGGCTCTCCTGAACTGTACAGTTTAGAGGACTCAGACAATTGAACAAAAGTGCAGGTAAATAATTTTAGGGAAATGAACTCCAAAATGTATCATTTATGTAACTGCTATCACATAAGAGTGGAAAACCTTTTGAAAGAATTTTTACTTGTACATACTGAAGGCAACCTTAACTCTTTGCGATACACAGCATAACAGGTAAGATTAGAGACCAAGATTTTTCCAACAGTTCTTTGCAGTATCGGACACATATATGAGAAAAATAACCCCTCCTGACTGTTCTACCCCCACATGACCAGATGTAGGAAATGAAGTCTCACTCTTTCTGCTGCACCCTGTCTTATTAACCCACGTCCTGCAGAGCAAAGGGAGACAAGTTAAATGGAGGGAGTCAGTGGAGATTTTTGAATCCCCAGATCACAGATCTATATCAAATGAGAGAAGAAAAAGAAAGAAGCTACTCATAAAGATAATCAAAATTACCTTCCCTACAGGGTTTTGTAAGGATAACTGATGTATGAAGTTCACATAAGAAAGTCATTTGTGGTGGTCTCTGCTGAATCTGTACAGTAGATGGAACCAAAACAAGCCACATGCGAATCATTCTGGTGATGCCCAACAATGGAACACCTTAATGAAAGGTTGGTCCATATCCCATCTAATTCTGGACAAAATAAAAAATAAAGCAAGGGACTTCTGTTGCTGACTAACCCAGAACTAAATGTCACTTAGAATGAAAAATCTGGCCCAGTGAATTCAGAAGAGATTTAAATAGTCATTATTTTACTCTCCAAGGAAAATCACTTTTTGACTTGTAGGACATTTCCTATCAAAGATGGGAATTTTTTTTGCATTAAATACTTTATTTAACAATTATAAGAAGCATTGTTTCAGATCTTACAATAATTTTTGCATTCACTATAAAGATACTGAATATTAATGTGTTAATTGACTGTAATAGGGAGAGTTCAGAGCATACTGAGACTGAAACCATGACACCATTGAAAGCCCAACAAAAGTCAACATTTATTACCAACAGATGGCCAACAAAATGAACAAACGCGAAAGAGAGGAAGGAGGGGGAAAATAAGCCCTTGGTACAACTTCCCAATTACCCAGGTGTTTCTTATAAAGTTATCTTACCAGAATGCCTAGAATTACCCATAGCAGAAGCTGCATTCTCAGAGAGAGTTGGCAGGCTTACAAAATTAGCAGGCGTCTTCACAAAAGGCAACCTTGTCCTTGATGTGAAGCTCCCTCTCCAACCAAAGGTAACTGCTTTTATACAATTAACTGAGTGACATCTACCAGCTAGAGGCTCTCAGTCTCTCCCTTTGTTATGCAAGTAACATCTCTTCTGCGTATGCGTGGCTACTCGGGGATTTCCCCGAACATGTGTGTTATACCTGGAGGGGTCTTTCCAAAATTAGTCTGGGGATTTACTTCATCGTCCTCCTCTTCAATTTCCCCTTCAAGCGACCTTGGAAGGTGATTAGCCAATCACAGAACACCAATTAAATATAGTTTATAAAAGAACCTCTCTTCAAGGATGAAGTTCCCACTTATCAGTGTTTGTTTTCTCATAACTTGGCAGGGAAAAGATACACTCTCACAGGTGGCTGGGCCAAACACAGACCAAAACTATCAACGTCCCTGATACATTGACATATGCAGTTAATTATAAATTTCCAGCTTGGTATATATTTGCAGCTACATATTGGAAACACAGCTAAAGCATTTCTACAGCATTTGATTAAAATTAATTTTGAGTCCACTAACAGTATAATAAAATTTAGTGTCAATCATTTTAAAAGTATTCTGTGTCATAGGGGAAGAAAGCTATTATCAAGTCTAGGAATTAGCGGAAGTGTCAAGCAGAAAAATAGCCTGTCACACTGCTGCTAGTACTGATTAAGACCTAAGACACCTTCCGCTTTCACATACAACTTAACAGCAGACAGGATACGAAGCATGTGAATTTGGGATCAATGAAAGCTGCAGTCTTTGATGCCAAAGGATCATGCAGTTGGATACTGTAATTGTATTCTTTCACTTGGTCCCATGGTCAAAAACTTCTCTCAATTATTTTTGAGTGGTCTTGGTGTGATAGTTTTCACTCTAGGCCTTCCTGGAGTCCAGCTTGTAACCAGGAAGGAACTAGGAAGGTGACCACGGAAGTATTCCATGCTATTCCTTTACATAACTTGAAGTATAAATAAAGCCAACGGGAGGGACCTCTCTCTCTTCCTTTCCGGTGAGGTTCGAGAATGGTGGGTCCTTTTCTCGGTCTTGCTTATCTGGAGCTGAGGCCTAGAGTGACTGCTGTTATCTGCCACGCGTGAGGGGAGAGTGCTGGACAATGTCCAGCCATCCTGCTTCTCTCAAGGGAAGTGGTGAGATTTTGCCACTTCAGTTTGCTGGTTACCGGGTTTTTAGATTGTGCATACCTGTTTTGTTTTTGTCCCTTTTTGTCCTGTTTTGTCCTTTTCCCCTTCTCCCTTCCCCTCTTACATTTAGGAAGGTATTTAGGGTTTCTGGGGTTATAGGTATATAATATTTTCACTGTATATATCTGTTTCATATGTACACTTGGGAACCCAGAGAGGTACCAGCTGAACATAAGCTGGTGAATGTTGTCCTGATTTTCAAGAAGGGTAAGAAGGAGGACCCCAGAAACTACAGGCATCTCAGTCTCACTTCAGTGCCTCGTAAAATTATGGAGAAGATTATTGTGGGAGGTATTGAAAAACACCTGAAACACAACACAGTCATTGGTCACGGCACATTTCGTGATAGAAAAGTCCTTCATCCTTGAGACGTGCCCTGCCCATCGCAGCTGCGTTCTCAGTAACATGGCCTCAATACTTGTGACAGCTGCTTGCTCTAGAACAGATGTATTGGTCACATAATCTGACCAGTGGATGTTTAGGATTGTATGGAGGCAGCGTTGATGGAAGCGTTCTAGGAAACGCAGGTGGTGGCGGTAGATGACCCATGATTCAGAACCAAATAAGAGAGTAGACAACACTATGGCTTTGTAAACACTGATCTTGGTGCTTTTCTTCAAGTGTTTATTACGCCATACTCTTTTGTGGAGTTTGCACCTGGGATAGGGCAACACAGAATGCACATGCAGACTGGGGAATGAGATGCTGGAGAGCAGTGCCTCAGAAAGGGACCTGGAGGTCCTGGTTGATGGCAAGTTGAAGACGAATCAGCAGTGGCCTGACAGCCAGGAGGGCCAACCATGTCTAGGGGGGCATCAGGCAAAGCATCGCCAGCCAGTGGAGGGAGGTGATTGTCCTATTCTGGTCTGCACTGATGTGGCCTCACCTTGAATATTGTGGCAATTTTGGGTACCATAACATAAGAAATATGTAAAGCTATTACAGAGTGTCGCAAGGAAGGCAATAAATATGATGAAGGGCCTTGAGGGGAAGCCGTGTGAGGAGTGGCTGAGGTCACTTGGTCTGTTCAGCTGGAGAAGAGGAGACTGAAGGGAGACCTCATTGCAGTCTGCAACTTCCTCATGAGAGAGGAGGAGGGGCAGGCACTGATTTCTTCTCTGTGATAACTGTTGACAGAATCCAGGAGAATGGCCTGAAGTTTTCTATGGGGATGTTTAGGATGGATATTAGAAAAAGGCTCTTCATCCAGAGGGTGGTTGGGCTGGAACAGGCTCCCTAGGGAAGTGGTCACAGCACCAAGCCTGACAGAGTTCAAGAAATACTTGGATGATATTCTCAGGCACATGGTGTGACTTTTGGGTGTGGTCCTGTGCAGGGCTAAGGGTTGGACTCCTTGTGGGTCCCTTCCAACTCAGAATATTCTGTGATTCTGTGATTCTTTTTTTGCTTTGTTCCTCTTTATTATATTGTCATGTATCCTTTCTTCAGTCTAATAAATTCATAGGTATAGTCCTTCTGATTTATATTTCAGATTCAAGCAAGCTTTAAAGACATAAATATCTCAGCAAGCTGGTCTCTCCTCCTTTGTTAAGACCTCTTAAAGGCATTGTAACCTGAATATTTTCTGTCTACTATTCCTTTCCTCTTTGCCTATGCAGAATCTGAGCCAGTTTCCTTACGTTCACATGCTTCTCTCTTTGCCATGACATCTGCTTTGCAGCACTGTCTGGCTGCTGGGACAATGAAAGGCTGAGTTTCAGCACACCAGAGTACTGGCAGCCTTCCAAAACAATCTTAAATGCTCTTTAAAATGATCTTTGGATATTTCTTGTGAGGCTTTTCAATGCAAGGGGCAATTACTGGAACAGATTTCTGTGAATCTTTTAAAGACTAAAGTTCGTGTGGTTCCTACTCATCTATCAAAATTCATCCTTGATAATGTCACGCAGTATTTTTTCACCATACACCATGGTTCCCTCTCTCCTGCATTCCTTATCCAAGATGCATCAAAAAGAAAGCAGCTTTAGAGATTTTTCTTTTTCATTCACACTAGATTAATTCTTATTACTTAATGACAAATGTTATTTTGTTAAGGAGGAACATTAAACATACTTTTTTAAATTGACTCTTTATTGCTGCTATAAGATATTAATAAGGTATTAAAATTGCACCAGAGAAATATAATATAGAAATCTCAAATAACAATCGTATACTCTATTATCTCACTATAAATCTTGGAAGTTATCATAGCAATTGGGAAACTGTGTAGTTATTGACTGTTTAAAACTTTATAACTATATAGAGTGTTTGTCCATTAAGAAATGAGAGGAAATTTCAAGGATCTATTGGTAACCTTTGTTTTTGTTCTTTGCATTTTAGTGTCTTACACTGTATATTCATCTCAAGAAACTTATTTCATCCCTTTATGCTCTTTCTCTTTTAATCTTACTTTAAACCTGCTCACTTTCGGGATCAATTTTAGCTCAGGGAAGGGTGAAGGGGGTGAGGTTGGTTTTTTGCTTTTACATCAGTTTTAATTTGTTTGCTGGGATGTACAGTGGGTTTTTTTGTTGTTGGTTGTGGGGTGTGTGTGTATGTGTTCACCACGGAGAAAATTATGACTTTTCTTATCATAATGAATGGGCATATACAAGACTAGATATGCAACACAAACATACCTCACAATAAACTAATGCAGTTTTTTTATTGCCAGTGATGTTCTGTCATAACCTTCTTCTTCTCTCTGGAAACTGAGATGCTAGAACTAAACTTTCAGGAGGAATTTTTTAAGCAAGCAGAGTAGTGTTATAATGAGAACATTTGCAGCCCTCCTCATCCTCAGTCCTTCTCTTTTTCCTTCATAATATTTTCACTCTTATATTTAACTTTTCCAAACTAAGATTTATTTAAAAAATTAAACTATTTTCATCTTCTTTATTTTTTTCTTTACCTCCAGAGGTCAGTATTTTTTTCACTAATACTCAATGTATTGGAATATTTTATTTAAAAGAGGATTTCATGTCTTCTGGAATTTAAATTTTGGAACTGTGCAATTCAAAAGAAAGAGGATTTTTGAAATGGGTAAAACATGAAATGGATATTTTATTTCTATGAAACATTTCAGTATGACTTCAAATAAGTGTATACTTTAGGTTGATGGGAAACAAATTTAGTATCTTGATAGTCCATTTTGGCATAAAATTGGGAGACATATTCTTATCCAGAAATGAGCTTCTTGAAATTATAAATATTTTATAAATGTTTACAACTTTAGGGAAAGTATTTTTCCATTTTTATTTGGTTTTACTTTAAGATGAAGCTTGAAATGATATGGAGAATGATATGGAGAATGATATGGAGAAGCTGTTTTGGGAACAAAACAAAGGCCTTTATGTCAGGATCTGCAGACCTTGAGGAATAAAGGTTTCTTCTTCCCTCCATCAGTCTCTTCATGGTCACAGAATAAGCAAGAAAAAGAAAAAAAATGATAGAAAGGGTCTTTCAAGTTTAAGGCAAGGAAATTTTATTAGAAGACTTCCTAAGATGTTGAACCAGCAGAAGTATTGATAATAAGTTGACGTGGAAAACTATGTGCATACTTCCTTCTGCATCCCATATCAAAAGAGTTGGAGGTTTGTATAATTCACTTCAACAATATCAGCAATTCCTAATTTTTAGATTTTAAGATTTTTCTATTTTTGATTTTAGATATTTCAGCTCAATATCCATGTGGAGAGCAGCGATGAGTGGCTCTCCTCATGATTTGGTATTGAGACCAACTTTTTTTAAGATCTTTGTGGTGACATAGATAGTAGGATTGAGTGCAGCCTCAGCAAGTTTGCTGACAACACCAAGCTTTGTGGTGCTGTTGACACGCTGGAGGGAAGGGATGCTATCCAGAGGAACCTTCACAAGCTTGAGAGGTGGGCCTGTGCAAACCTCGTGAAGTTCAACAAGGACAAGTGTAAGGTCCTGCATCTGTGTCAAGGCAATCCCAAGCAAAACACTGGCTGGGAGAAGAATGAACTGAGATTAGCCCTGTGAAAAAGACTTGAGGGTTTTTGTAGAAGAAAAGCTCAATATGACCTTACAATGTACGCTTGCAGCCCAAAAGGCCAACCACGTCCTGGGATCCAACAAAAGAGGTGTGACCAGTATTTCGAGGGAGGTGATTCTGCCCCCCTCCTCTGCTCTCATAAAACCCCACCTGGAGTGCTGGATCCCCTGTAGCCCCCAGTACAAGAAGGACATGGACCTGTTGGAATGAATCCAGAGGAGACCCACTGAGCTGATCACAGGGCTGGAACACCTCTCCTATGAAGACAGTCTGACTCAGGGCTGTTCAACCTGGAGAAGAGAATGCTCCTGTGAGACCTTAAAGCATCCTTCCAGTACCTAAAGAGGGACTAAAAGAGCTGGAGAGGGACTTTTCACAAGGGCATATAGTGATAGAACAAGGGGGAATAGCATTAAACAGAAAGATATGTTTAGCTTAGATATTAGAAAGAAATTCTTTACTATGAGTGTAGTGAGGCGCTGGAACAGGTTGCCCAGAGAGGCTGTGGATTCCCAGTCCCTGGAAATGTTCAAGTCCAGATTGAAATTGAAATTCAATAAAATTCATCATTTTATTCTCCTCCTTTAAACCTCTAGTTGTTAGTTCATAGGAATTCCAAATCTCAACAAATTAAAATACATATAATACATATAATTGTCAGTTGATAACTTACATTAATAAAGTTACAAAAGAGACTTCTGATAATGCACTTTAATGAGTACGACTAAAAATATGTATTTCAAATTGTTGTATAATTTCATTATATTTTTATTGCCTAACTGATAATTTAAAAAGCCACCAGCACTCTTTGCTCCATTGTGCTCTTTGAAAAGAATTTCATATCGAAATTCTGCCATTTACATTTATACATCCTAATGTTGTCTATTCATCAAGCTCTCCACTGAGTGAACTGTTTGCATTGGGTCTCTGTCATTTTGCAGCATATGAAACCAGAATATTAGTTTTGGTAACCTAAAAAACAAACAACAACCAAACCCAGCCTCCCATATTTCTTAAGAGATCTTTCTCTCTGCATTTCTTTCTCTTAATCTACAGGAAAAGCTATAATCCTCTTCTTCCCTGGAGCTACACTCTGATCCTATTAGAGGAGCTGGCCCTGAGTGGTCTTACTATTTTCACTGAATTTCACACTGAAATAGAGAAGGTTTTCAGTAGTGGTCAGTCTCATGTCTGAACCTGTAAGAAATGTAGAGAAGTTATAGAGAGTTTACAGGAGAAGGAAGGAATTCTGAGTCAAGCTGTAAGAATATCAGTTAATATCAGTTCAGAAAATGTGTCAGAAATGTGAAGAACACTTATCCTCAGCATTAAAACCTACCAAGCAAGAGGTCAGCAGGGTAAGAATCAGTGGGATCCTTACCAGTAGGAAGAATATGGTCCAGGGATGAAAGCTGACACAAGTAGAAAAGATAAAGTGAGTTTCAAACGTCAGTTGCATTTCAAAGTAAAAAACAAAAACCAGCTAGGAAGTCTTATTTATCACTCCCTAGTCAATACAAACATAGAGGTAAGAAGCTAATACATAGAATATGGTATGTGCATTGCTTTGGTGTCAAGATACTCCTGTGAGCATTGAGCCAAGCTATTAATCCAGAGTTAAAAAAGTGATCAGAATGAAAAATCAACCTACACTGTACATCACAAAGAACAGGTTATTCTGTGTTCTTTGAAGGAAGGACATCCGTACAAATACGTGTTGTAGACAATCATTCAATTTAGAGATGGAATGAGAACTAAGGACCCTTCTCAATGAGGACAGAAGCAGAGACAGCTTGCTGAAAGACACTAAAAAGGAGCATATGACTTGAGAAAGAAAGAAAGAAGGATGAAGCTACCACTGCACTAGCTCATTGGAGATAATTTTTTATCAGGCAATATATAGGGCTATTTAAACATCTGGAACATTCTTTTGTTTTATGTCTGTTGAACAGAAAGAAATTCTGTTCAAAGAAATTTTCAAATAAATTTATACTACAGACAAATTCTTATGATGACAAAGAAATAAATGGATGGCAGAAGTGATGATATGCCATACCATGTCAGACAAACAAATGGAGAGCAAAGGCATGCTGTGTGATATAGTGACTTAAAAAAACACATGTATTTTGAGTAAATTTGTGTTCTGCAGCACATTGTCACTTGCCTTAATCATCTTACATTTTCACCATAGAATCCTGAAGTGTGAGACATCGTGGCATCATAGCCGTCAACATCTGAGCAGACATTGTCGGCCTTTCTTACTAATTGGTAAGGTAGAATTGATACTTCAAAGGTCTATAGTCTACATTAGGGTGAGATGAAATCTGAAAGTTGCTTATTTCAATTGACAACAAAGGTAGCATAAAATTGTCTAGGTTTATTATGAGCTTGCCTAAGTCTTTATAGTCTCAGGCTACATGAAGCCCACCCTTCAGTTTTTCATAACATCTTTTGTAACCTTTGAGTGAACAAAACTACATCTATTTGACAATGCACTTTGGCACACACTTTAAACTCTGTTACTGTTGTATTTAAAAGTTTCTTTTTTTAAAAAAATTTTTATTGCTTTGTCATTCATAAAGACTCATAGCAGAATTTATTGTGTTACAGTATTAAAAGGAATTCGTACAAATTCATGTATCTTTCTTTGCGTGTACATACCATACATTTTGAAAAGAAAGCTGAATATCTCTGTGTGGAAGGGAACATATGCTTGCATGCTTGCTCATACATTTCCAGTACCTGTTATCCACTTTATATGCAAAAATTGGCTCTGGCTTATATGGAAGTGGATGAATTAATTGAAGCATAAAAATTTAACCTCAGAGAACACGACTAGAATTTAAATCCACTTACTATATATTCATCAGAACTGATTTAAATTTCACTTCCTTTTACTTTCTTTATATTTTAATTGCCCACATGAACAGCAGCTTGAAGTGGATTGATTACTTATATAGACTAACCACTTAAAGAACTATAAAATAGGGAAAGGGCATCATAATTACAAGGTTTCAACTATGGGTATTTGTATTCAAGAAGAGTGAATTTTCAAGGGAAGATCAAGCCTCAAAACCATAAATTATGACTCTTTCTCAACATAACTGACACAGTAATTGTCAGTACCAGGCTTGAAAGCCACGGTGGCTGTGAATATCCTAGCTGTAATTGTAAAGTGGTCAGCTGGCTGTCAGTTGTTCTATGGCTATATCTAACTTTACTTCTATATGATGTTTATTTTGTATTAGAAAAACATTAAAAATCCAGACAGTTATAAGGTACTAATTTATTTATTTCCATTTATTTATTGTCTGAGGTAGAAACCAATTTCTTTCAGTATGCTTCAGTAGCACCTTTTAAAGAGGACCTAGATCAGTCCTGGAAACATTTTATATTATCTCTATGGAAATTATATGCAATTATATTATTACCATTGTATTTAATTTCCTATGACCCTTTAACATATTATGGATATATGACCTGAAAATTTGTAACATGGAACATAAACAGAACTTCATCCAAGGATGAAGGAGGCTTTGCCTGGACTAATGCAGGAAAAGAAGGTCTTTTAAAGATCATCATGATTTTTTGTGTCCTGATTCCACCAAAAGGCTGAAGGCATATGAACTGTGTTGCATGAACAGGAGGGCAGACCTGAAATTTTTACAAAAGGTTTTCATCAGAGCCCTGTCTAACACTCAAGGTTAACACTGCAGCTGTATCATTGTCGATATACGTAGCTGCAGAACTGTATATTGCTATATTGACAATAATCCTGAAGGGGAATTTGACACAACCCCTGTGTGTTCCAGGTATAGATCTGAACCCAGAGCCTGTTTACCACAATGAAAATGTCTGGATATGATCTCTGGATCCTGACAGAGGCAGTTGCACCCCCAGCAGCTTTGGCAAGCATCCAGCTAGCAAGGGAGGGCAAGTTCCTTTTGTTTCCTTAATGTCTCTTGATTGAAGTCTGGTTTCTTCTCTGGCTAATATTTAGGCCAACCTCAACTTCCCAGTTTATCTAGAATCACGGAATCACTTAGTTTGGAAAAGACCTCTGAGATCATCAAGTCCAACCTTTGACTTTTGATCATCAACTTGTCAACTGGACCACAGAACTAGGTGCCACATCCAGCTGTTTCTTGAACACTGCCAAGGATGGTGACTTACTGCCTCCCTGGGTAAGCCATTCCAATGTTCAACAACTCTTTCCATGAAAAAGTTCCTCCTGATGTCCCACCTGAATCTACCCTGGGACAGCTTGACTATGTCCTCTTGTCCTGTCACTTGTTACCTGGGAGAAGAGACCAACCCCCACCTTGCTACAACCACCTTTCAGGTAGTTATGGAGAGCAATAAGGTCTCCCCTGACCCTCCTTTTCTCCAGGCTAAGAATAGCTGGTAGCAGGCAGGAAGGAGGAAAGAGTACCAGGTAAAACAGCTTTGCCTTTGTTTGCATTGCTCACAATGTGTGAATACTAGGCACACTAACTAATAATGTTTTACATTAATGTAGCTCATTTGATTAAAGGTTCTTAAAATTATTTATGTCTACTAATTGATGCATCATCATGCTAGACTATCGGTATAAACAAGCATTACATCTCTAAAACTATGCAGAAACAATAGTGGCTTCAATCTTTTGTTACTTGTACAATAAAATCCGACAACTGGAAAAATGTTTTACCACAGATGTTTCTTAACACCAATAAAATTGCAATTCATAGGTGTAATTTGAAATCACAATGTCATAACCATCTTTTTTTGCCCCTGAAATTAATGTGGGCACAAGGTAAGTACATTCTGACAGTTCAGTAGTGATCCTGAAGAAGTATGGTGTTAAAGCAGATGTCCAGCCTTTTTAGCTTTTGAAGAGAGAAGAATGGAACAATGACTATTTCAATGTTTTTCTCATTGAAAAACTATATATATACATAGTTATGTAGACACATACGTGTACACGTACATATTAGTTTTCTCTAAAAATTAATTTTTGTCCTTAGTTTTTCTGGATTGACCACTGTCCTAAAGAACTTACAGGCTGCAGTCCTCTAAGAACTTCTATATATTTGCAGAAGAATCAGCAGAAAAACTCCATTAACTATCATTTTACATTTATGTCAGACAATGGTGGTCAGAACAGAAAGCTTTTCAAGTCAAACTTCACATGCAAGGGACGCACGTTTTCTGAAGGTTTAGTTCCCACGCAGAAAAGGAAAATTAATTTATCATTTAGAAGATAACTCTGAATTTCTCACTTTGTGGTAGGATGAAGAGGATTTTTTTTCCAACTGAGGCTTCAGTGCTTGCCATTTTATTTATCCTTGTAGGTTAGAATGATCTGAGATTTCAGACCTCTCTAGCCTATTGCAGGGCTGACTGGTATAATGGGGCTCTTTGCCTGACGAAAAGGATTAAATCTACTCTTGCCTGGACACGCACAACTCATCTCCTTTACAAACTCAGTTTGTTTTTCTGTACTGTTACAATCAAAGTAGGTAAAGCTAGGACCCCAATGCCCTTGATGCTGTTAGGGGTTAATATTTTCAAAACTAGGAACCAGCCATGATGTTGTTCTAGTCAAAAAAAAATGCAGTAAGTTGAATAAATAGTACTATTTTCTTTATTTTATGTAGTGGAGTAGCTCAGCTATATGAAAGTAAGACTCGGAGCATGAAAACAAAAATGCATGCACAGACATTCCAGTACCATCCTGGTAGAAAGAAAAAGACCATTTAACATGAAAAATGTGTGAGTCATTTCATTAAGTCAGGCAAAAAGCAATGAGAAAAGAGTTAAAGTTATGTCCTGTCAACAACCTTTGAAGGAATAAAAACTATCTCGTAAGAAACAGAAAAAGCATTTAAGTATGAGAGAGGCGTGTGAGGAAGGTATATGAATTTCAGCTAACTGACAAGTACAGTGTAAAAGAAAGAGTGAGAAGCAGTGACTGCTTAAATAAACATGCTCTTTTGTTACAGTGTACTAGTTTTGTAAGCCTGAGTTCTTAGGCTTACAGAAGAGCTCGATCCCTAGGCACTTGAAGCAGTTCACGTTGCAAACAGTACGTCATCCAGAAAACAGAATCAGTCTCTCTTATCTAAGCTCAGGACAGGCAGATACAGATAGAGTGTGCGGATACAGAGAGATGTTCATTATGCTGGTGATCCCTAAAACTACAACCATTTCCAATTCTCAATTCTCTATTTAAGACAGTTCCAGAAACTGCTCAAAGGCACCTGCCCATGACAATGTTAAGACCTGGCTGAAGTAGGGAACAGAGGGAAGAGACACCTTTCAGTAATCAGAGTTATCCCAGAAAGGTCCTTGTATGACTTCTTGAAAAACATAATATGAGAGAGGAACAATACACTCTCTAATAAACCTGTACAGACTGATAGGATGTCATAACAGAAAAGTAAGACAAAAATAATCTTCTTCAAGCATGCGAGTGGAAAACTGCAAACACATGGCATTCATTATGTGTGGCATTATCACCTGATCGCTCTTTGCTTACCTAGACCAAACTTGAAAAAGCCAGATTCACAAATTTGTGACCTTAGAAAGTTTATCTGAAGTCAGTAAAGAAACCTCAAAGGAAAATAGGTCTACTTGTATAAGGGGTTTTATTGAGAGCTTGCAAAGCCTTTTTGCCCTGGACATGGCCTCTGAACAACTGAATGTCTCATACAGTAGCTATCAGCTTGGCTTTTCAGCCTGAATCATCTCTCTTTCAGGAGAGGCCGTCGTTTTCTCTTTCTTTTTTGGTTTTCTGAAAACTATGACACCCTTTTGGTTCATTATTGGCTTTATACACAGAAGATCAAAGGGAAAGAGAGGATACGTTCCATAAATCACATGCTCTTGCCCCCCATGTACACAAACAATTACAATCAAACTGAAAGATCAAATTCTCAGTTCCTTTTCTGCTTGTTTTTTGGTGGCTAAAAGGAAGCATTTTTGATTATGTGTTTTGTTTTGTTTTGTTTTGAAATATTGTTATTCCAGTGGTTTTCTGCTGAAAACAGGTTATTGTGGAACAGCTGCTGTCTTTGTCATTGATTAGTTTAAAGGTATTCTGACAAAGAAATTGGGTATTCAATCACCTCAGTTTGTCCATGAGACTCTGTCATGTTACGGGAAGATGTAAAGTTTATATTCAACACCATTTCTCTTCTTTCTGTTTCCACATCTGCTGTTTTTCAGAGGTTTTTTACTGGGGGCTTTTCGATTGTTTTGGTTTCTTTTTTTTTTTTTAATTGCACTATTTGTTAGTTCAGTTTCATGTTCCTGCAAGCATAATTCAAGATTCTTTCCTCTGAAAAGCAATTTAGAAAGTTAAACTCCCTGACAAAAATCCAATGGTTCTCAGAGAAGAAAAGGCCATGAAGTTTTCCTCAATTTTGGTAATCAAAGGAGGTCAAGAAGGTTCCTTTTAACTCTTCAAGAAGAGTCTCACTGGCTACTCAGCTGCAGCACTGAACTAGTTCTGTTCTTGCTAAAGCAAAATATTTCTTCCTTGATCTTCACCTAGGTGATAATTAATGTGTAGAACTGTAACAACAATGAGGCACAACATAAATTGTAATATAGATTGTCTTGCAAGAAATTTGAAGAAAATAAGCTAAGAAAAAATTTGGCTTATTTTTAGTGTACAGTAACAAGGAAACAGAAACAATGATTTTTCTTACCTTAGTCTTTCACTACAGTGGTATATGTTTATAGTTTCACTGTTAGTCTACACAAAAGCACCACTATTTTTACAGACATATACTTTCAGTGCATGAACTGTTCTCTCAGACCTATGTCTTAACAAGAAATCACCTTGCTATTAAGATTCACAATGGATAAAATTCAGTCTACTTTTTAATTAGAATCAATACATTTATGACTGTCTTAACTTCAGACAGTTGAAATTCTTCATAAATCTGAAAGTTTCTGATACAAATTTATAAGACTTTCTGTGGCAGAATCACAGAATCACTGAACGGCTGGGGTTGGACCTCTGGAGGTCACTCAAGAAGGGCTACCTAAAACAGGTTGCCCAGGACCATGTCCAGATGCCTTTTGAATATCTCCAAGGATGGAAACTCTACAACCAACTAGGCAACCTGTGCAGTGTTTCCTGATGTTCAGATGGAAACTCTTGTGTTTCAGTTTATTCCCATTGCCTCTTGATAAAATATGCTCATAGTGTGTTTAAAGTCTTAGTGTCATATGAAGTTCAAATAGAACATAAAATTTGAAATATATACCTCAAACAATAAAACATTCAGATAAAAAATATTACCTATGAACCTTATCAAATATCTGTGCACTCAGAATTCATTTTCAAATCTATGCAGTTCCTAAAATACTGATAGTATAAAATCCAGTCTTCTTTTCATCTAGAGTTTGGTTTGTTTGATACAGTCATACAGGCTTAAGCCAGGCAGTCTTTCTTATCAGAAATTTTTAGTGGCACTAGAAATTACGAGAACACTTATGAAAATGGATAAAATAACAATTTGGTATGTATTAAAAAATGTAGAAACAACTGTATACCAAATAAAACAGCCTTATATCCAGTGCCATTCCCAAAACAATCAGACTTTTCTGAAATCAAAGGTTATAAAGTTAGCAGTCTGACAATTGCTTTGCATGTACATCCTTGGCTTGAATATTTTTCTAGGACACAAATAAAACAATTTCATGATGAATGACAGGATTATCGGTTTTGTTTATCTAAGACATTTAGCCAGAAATTTGAAATCTAGCAAATAGTTAAATTTTAGTATTTCCAGAAATCAAGGTATCATTTTTTCCCTCAGAAAAGGTCTTGTAGGACTTCGGACTTCTTTGAGTGAGTGAGTGAGTGAGTGAGTGAGTGAGTGAGTGAGTGAGTGAGTGAGTGAGTGAGTGAATTAGATGAAGGAGGCAAAGCACTGATAAGTTGTATTTCCTGGTTGAAGTTTTTCAGGAATAAGATCTTAATACTGGGTCATTGAATAAATATTTAAGTGTTAATATGGAGACCAAAAATCTAAATTTAGATTTCCACTTTTTAAAAAATATGTCCTCTGCAAAAAATTTATATGTCTAGTAGTGTTTACAAAATAACAAAGAAGTTTCCAAGGCCCCTATGAAACTACCAAGAATCTGTGACATTTCAGAGTAAGGCAAGAAAAAGTGATTATCTTTAAAAGAAATATAAAATTAATAACATAAATTTTTGTTAAGGAAATCTGGCACAAAAATAAGATCAGAAAGCAACTTTTTCCTTTAGATTTAGTTATAGAAATCAGCGTGATCAGTATGAACTCAAGAAAAACTCTAGTCATTTTTCTCATTAAATATGCTTTCTGAAATAGTTTCTCGTTGAGATCTTCAGATTATATTCCCTGAAATTCAAGTACCTGTTAATATGAAAGTTTATGAATGCTCTCTTGCAGGTGTTCTGGTAATCATGGAAATTTAGTCGCATACTTTGATAGGATCTCTTTTAATGAGGGAGTAACTGATCTACAGCAGAGGTGTATGTTTTCTGCAGATTAATTTTCCCTCTTTACTGATTTAAAAAAAAAAAAAGGAAAGTTAATTTAAAACAATTATTTTCAGTGACAAGCAACTAGCATAAATCTTTAGCAAAGCCAGCCAGGAGGAGTAAAATCAATTTATTCAAATATGTGGGCAGATTTGTGTGATAAAAAGGATAAGCCCAATAGAAGAATTTCAACAGTAGATTTTTCCTGAGGACAATTTGGCTACTGCTCAGTGTTAACAGAAGTAGCTACTAGGTACTAGGCTAAAAGGTTTCAGCTTATTTTTCAATTATTAAAACTGAAAAATGTGGTACATGGAAGTAAAACTCAAAACCTTTCTGGATTCCCAGTCAGGTCCATGAGACTGCAAACGGATGAGCACCTTTTCTTGTCTGATCACAATGGACCTCTGTGCAGGCACAGGGCTGTGTCCCAGGCCTCACCCATCAGGTCAGGATGGTCTCAGTGTGACGTTTCTGAACCTACTCAAGGTTGAAATAAAATTTCCCTTCAGGGACCTTTCAAGAAAATGGTTTTGACAGAGATAAGAAATATACTGCTGGGGGATGAGCCATGAATTTGCGGAGACTCCCTCATCCAATAGACAGGCTAGTGGGGAGAAGGTATAATCATACCCATGAAATTAGAGTCAATGAGGTATGGGAAGAAAATTCAGGGGTTTTCTGCCCTCTGGTTAGTACTTCTTATGTGGCAAGTTCTCTGTTCTTTGTGATGAAAATTTTGGCTTAGAGAAGATACAGTGGCAGTCAATGGTCTTTGAGGGTTTTTTATTATTCATTTTTATCACATCTAAATACAAGATATGCCTTTCAGCAGAGATATGTGTCATTATCATCACTCTTTTTTATCAGGAAAGTAAGATTCATGATATAAATTGGGTAGCAACAGCAAAGGAATTTATAACCTGGCATATTTTTGCAATAACTACACTTCACTGTCCTTAACAAAGCCATCTTTAGGCTCAAAATGCAGTACCAAAAGAAATCTGTGAGTGAACATTTGGCACAATACATGGCCAAGGATGGAACGGTAGTGTGATTCAATGTGTCAAGGGTGTTTTTCAATTTTCTGCTTGATTAAGGGATCTATTCTATGGTTTTACTCTCCTGCCACTCAATGTTCATTACATTAATGCAGCAGCTACAGACTCTGAGTCACTTTGTTCCACTGTTCTTAACTAAATGTTTTTGGTGTCAGCAGTTTTCCAGGAACAGGTTCATTTGTTGGTGTAAATTAGCTCCAACAAAAATATACTAATTAATAATGGCTACAAGTGGATTATAGCCTATTATCAGGGCAGAATCTAATAATCTCTTAATGGTTATACAGCTATGTTAATGAAATTAGTTATTTTTCTGTTAATTAATTTTCATATATTTTTTAACTTTAATCTTTGGCTCAGAGACATAATCTCATCTGTAATAGTAACCTTTTTAAAAAAATAAGTATATAAGGAATATGAAGAAATATACTCATAAGACAGTTTAATGCAAATCATCCCTTTCAGAGTACTGACTGAAAATTACTGAAAAATACAATTGTCCGTATGCTTTGAAGAAACAAATATACAATAACTTTCCAGATATCCCAGTCCTCACATCAGCATAGTCGCAGTAGAGACAGTCTTATTGTCTAACTTAGAGATTATTTCACCATTTAGATTAATAAAATATAATGGATTTTGACATTATTAGACTACATTAGACTGTATTTACTACAATTGAACACGACATTGTAAAATGGAACAATATTGCGGATTGTAAGGCTGTAATTGGTCCTTCTGACAGTTCTGCTCAAAGCAGACAGGATACTCACAGATAAAAATGGTGCCTTCATTTTCATCTGCATCTCCAGGGACATCAGCTGTTGTCATTCATTTGTTCTGTTACAAACACTTTGGTGTCACCAATGCAGGTAATGAAATTCTGTGTTTACAGATACCGTAAGTGTTCTGTTTTCCTACACTTGTTGACACTGATCCTAAGTCTCCTCTGGGGACACAATCTCTGCATTTCCTGAAATTACTTGTATGTATGCAGCTTTCTGCATTACAGATGGAATCTACTATCAGTGTTATAAGTAGCACCCATAATGTTTCTTCTTTTCATATAATGTCTTCAATTCAAGTATCCTACAATAATCAATTGATTCCAAATTTCATTTTTTGAAACAGAGTTTATCTTCCTCAATTTACTGAAGTAGCTATTTTGCTCAGATGACTTAACCTATTCAGTTTCCTGGCTAAAACCCACATGCTCTGAACTTTTAAACAGCATTCTCTCTCAATTTCTTATCGTAATTCCAAGTTTGTCGAAATTAAATTTTCCTCAGTTGAATCCATCGAGTTTTGGATCTGGAATACAGTCTTTGTATAGAGGCAAGTACATTCAACTTTCACCTGAGACCAAAGATCTAAGAGAGACTTTACATCTTATATAATAATTTTTAAAAGCCATGAACTCTTCTCCAGTTCTTCGTCCACCAGATAAATTTGACATTAACACATCAGTGAAGGTTTATTTGAACAACAGGTAGCAATTACTGGATGCATACTGTCCAGTGGTTTCAGCAAGGTATTGTTCTTCATTCTGCCACTGAGCTTCCCTTTAATAGGCAGAAAAGATTTATGACTGACAGACAATATATCCAAGTTATGAAATATTACTGTGTCATTGCAAGCCACTTAATGGCTCTACTGGGAAACAAAGAAATGAACAAAACAACAACAAAAATGCAAAGTCTAGCGCAGTTAGTACCACATCATTACATATTAGTAATAGTAATTTATCACTCTTCTTTTCCCCTACAAAGAGGATTTTATCAGCAATATGAAATAATCATTTATGATTTCATTTGCGCATAGATGTCATTAGCATACACGGTATTACAAAAGGCAGGGAAGATTACACCCCATTTCCTTGCCTAGGGGGGTTTACAAGAAAGGTAGAAAATCAGGGAATGTTTTTCACCTAATCACTTAACTATGCATAGTTTAGAAGCAGAGTCAGTTTACCGGGAAAATAAAATGGTGCTCTCAAATAAGGTGCCAATATTATTCTCAGTGATAATAATTTCTGGGCTTTGCAGATAAGGTCTTTAATTAATTCATTTAGAAGATATCTTGCAAAAGAATCTTAATTAGATTAAATCATTATTTCAGGAAGCAATATGCCAAATTACGCAAAACTAATTAGGGTAGTATGGAAATTGGCCTATCCTCCGATTTACAGGCAACGTGGGTAGTCTTCTATCTGTGACAGTCTCTTTGCAGTAGGAACATTGTTTTCATGGAATTTATCAAAGGCTCTGACAAAAGCAAGTAGAAATAGTCTCCCTAGCATAGTGAGAACTGCTTAATTTTGATTTATAATAGAGAATCATTCAAAAATATTTGCTATAAATGTAAGGAATACTGACATCTCAAAAGAAGATGTTTTATCTGAAATATGAGTTTGCCCTTTTAATCCAGGGAAAAGACTAATGAGATCTTCTTTGTTCTATTATGTATGATTTTAACACTAATGGTAGCTATTAACTTGGAAGACAGGATTGAAAGTTTTCAAACTCTTATTTGTTTGCACATATTTTAACAACTTCAAATGAATTTTCTAAATTTTAGCTTTTCAGTAAACTAGAGCTGTTCTTTTAAAAGAGCAGCACCAGTTCATTATTAAATAATTAGTTAATTGTATCTCATCAGAAAAGTCATGTTGTTAAATGAAATTTACTAATGTAGGATCATTTCATTTGTAAAACACCAAAACAAAAACAATTTATCACCAAACATCAAAAATTAAGTTTTAAAAACACAGAGCCAGTGACAGTATCTTGCCCACAACCATTTTTTTTACTCAGCGATGAGGAAAAAAACCCACCCTTAATGCTGGAAAGGAATAATATATTGAGCTTATTTATGTTAACCTTGGTAAATAGCTGAGTACAACATCGGTGCTCATTCATTCTTCCCAGCTGAGATGGGGAGAGAATCAGAAGAGTAGAAGTGTGACAATTCATGGGTTGAGACAAAGGCAGTTTAATAGGTAAAGAAAAACCAAAAGAAGATATTAATTCACTATATCAGCAGGATGATATTGAGCCATCTCCAGGAAAGCAGGGTTTCATCATGTAAAATGGTTTCTTGAGAAGACAAATGTCATCACTCCAGTCACCTCCCCTTCCTCCTTCTTCTCCAGCTTTATGTTCAGTTGGGGTCAGCATCACGAGGAGACTGTGTAATCACTACTCAGCAATACCTAAAACATCCCTCTGTTATCAGCTCTTTGGTTACAAATCCAAAACACAACTTCATACCAGCTACTGTGAAGCAAAGTAGTTATAAAATAAGATTAGTTGCCTCAGCCAAAACAATTACAATACTGTATAGTCCATACTGACCCAAAATAGTAGTAGTAGTTTTGTGAGGGCATTATAATAGGAAGAGGGAAAAAAAAGGGGTGGGGTGGGGAGGCGAAAGCACCACAAAAAATCACTAAACATTTTTTCATTCACTTTATGCTCACACTTTATCTTGGAGGTGAATTTACTACACTTTGCCTTCGAAATACCAAATTCTATCCTCTGGTGACCCAAGCCTGTTTTGCAATTAAATTCCTATTAAATGTCGTTGCTGGGCAATTGTCCTTCTCACCTTTCCTCTACTAACAGCAGAGCAGAGTGCAGAATGTTTTCCCAACTCTGCAAGATGGATCCTTCACTCTTAATGCATACACTACTAATAGTACTGAAATGCACCATTCCTCCAGAGGCACAATAATACAGACAAAAGTCACAAAAGTATCAAGATAATCAGGACTCCTGTTGTTTTAGCCAGACTACATATTCTATCTATCTCAAAGTGATCAAATGTATTACAGGAGAAATGGTACAGAATATTTTCTTTTACAAAGTAATAAAATTAATGGTTTCAGATGTGATTATAGAGATCATATTTTCATATTACTAATGGTTCTGCCACTATTTCTTTTCATTAAATAAGTTAAAACAATTGGATATATTTTAATTTAAAGTAATTAATATGGATTTAGTAAAGAAGCAATATTTCACATGCTCATACAAACTATCTGAAATATTTAGGGCTTTCTGGTTCCATCATATTATAGTCTGTATTCCTCTAATGTCAGTACTAAACCAGATAGATCATTAAGGTAAAAAGGCTCTTATTGGGCATTTTACTGGGACCCAGGCAAAGAAAAAAATAATTTTGCAATATAACTGGAATATTTGTAATCATTTCTAAAGAGACAAGAAAACCATATTTGAACTAGGCAAGGTTCCTGAAAACTTGTAATTAAACTTTTGATGATTATTTTTTCCACTCAGTGCCTTGGTCATCAGTCAAACTGTACCTCTGTGCCCTTCATGTCTCTACTACATTTACATGACAATAGATGCCAATTCACTTATTATTTTCATATTGTGATTTTTAGTTAGTGCTATTCATGCTTATTTGGTTGTTAACTTTTTAATGTGGTACTGAAACTTTCCTCAAACCTTCCCTCATAAATTCCATTAGCTGCCTAAGAAAAAGGTGTAATAGCTGTAGAGAGTTGATACTTATACAAAGTACATTCAGGTGCAGTATAGAATCAGCAGAATGTCACTGACTACTAGCATGTAGCAAGGGATCAATCATTTCTAGTGCAGGAGTGTGCTTGTCATAAGTCACACCAAAGTAGGAGATAGGCAGCAGAAGTGGATATGAATCTTGGTTATCTTGTGGTCCCTTGGAAAAAACACCTTTTAGTATCAAAGAAAGGTTGCATTTCATCTGTTTTATTTTTCAACTAGAGCAATTAAAATGAGATAATTTATAAATCTTAAATATTCATTGCCTATTGTAAATATATATTGTTATCTGATCCTCAGTTTACACAAATACCGCTGATGTAGGTATTCTGTACTGAAAAAAGAAAATGTAAAAAGCATGGTTTGTAGAATAAGAAATTGCAAAATCAGATATGGCCAACAAATCATAACGTACAAACCTGCACACATAAGTTATAAAAGATATAGCAACCATAAAACAGGTATGGATCTTGCAGTGGACTTTCTATAGTGAAAAAAAACCTTGCATGATTCCCCAATGATAGATATGCGTTGTGTCTGCTACAATGTTATAGCTATTAATAATATAGCTACATCACTGTGTATCAATTAAAAGGTGGCCATCTGGAATGAACTTGAAACCAAAGTCTTCTAATTAAGGATGAAAAATTCTATATTTATAGTATATTCATCTCTCCTGTGTTTATACTTGAATTTTTTTTTTTTTTTTTTCAAATTCTTCCATGGTGAAATCTCTTGGGTTTTTTCTTTCCTTTACTTGAAAGTACAATGAATCTATGTAGCTCAGTGAACGATTTTGGCCATCCAGTTACATATCATAGCAATAGGTGTGATCTGACCAACAACGACAGTTAATTAGTACATAGCTCTTTTCCCATGGGCACTCTTCAGCGTACAGCAAATTCTTGCAGTGTCATATCACAAAGTAAAGTTCAGATACCGGCAGTAAATGTTAGCTATCTTTTCTTAACATTGCCATTTCATTTTATATCAGCGTCCTTGGTATCTGATACAAAATGGTGTTCAAAGTCAAAGGTTGGTGGCCAGCAAAACTTAGCCATGAGCATCATGAACATTGACAGGTAAATTCCACTCAGGGGTTCAGTGGTAGCACACAAAGCCCCTGCTTTTCAAGGGCTAAGCAAAATCTGCAAAGCTGAAGAAATGTCTTCCATCAAGTGTTGATTTTCATGAAGTGTACGATTGCTGTGAAAGGTTTAATGTGGTCAATCAAGTGTTCTGCAAATGCTCATTTTTCCTACCAGCTTTTATATTTTTCATCCTGGGCCAAAGGAACTCTTAACTGTCAACTTGTCTAAGTGAGTGTAGACAGAGCTGCCTTGTTATTTAGCTGTTCTTCAACCCATTCTAGGTACCCTAGATCAAGCATTAGAGGCCCACAGTGGCCCACACTGGAAAACTACATTGCAACAATCTTGTTGATACTATTTTTTCTCATTATTATTCTGATACTTTTATTCTCCTCCACTTCTACTCTCCCACCTAATTGTTTCAAGTGGATTATTTCTCTGTGCGTTCATTCAATGTGTTATGTTGGATAAGACCTTGGGAGACAGTTTTATACAGGGAGGAAGGGCTGATGGTTAATTATAGGGGACTTCAGCACAGTCAGTATTCTCAGCCTTCCAGAGACATCTAGTGAATATTTAGATACAGAATATACTCATTATCGGCATTACCATTTCCACAACAGCACTTCTGCACCTTCCTGACATAGTCAAACCTGATGCCTACACTTTTAGAACTATATTTTGAGAGTATATGTGGGTAATGGTCTTGGTAAGCAGTCACAAGACAGAAGTATCATCAAATTCTTTTACTGTGCAATGGGTCTCCCATGATTTAGTTCACTGAGCATTGACTAGACAGTCTAGGAACTCAGGTTTCTAACTTCTGTTATGTATTTTCCTCATTTGACCTTGAACCATTTACCCTTATTTTGTATTTTACTCTGAGATTTAGCAAAGACACAGTAGTGGCTAAGCACTCATTAACTGTAAATTCAAAAGATATTCAATGCTTTGTTTAAGCTCTTCAATGATGAAATACAAATTTTACCAATATTTCATGTGCAGTACTGTTTTTGTAGTCCCACTGTGTCCTTTGTTAGACTGCATTATGGCATTAAATGTAATTTCAGAGAATTGCAGTTATCCTATGTGTAATGGACTCCAGGACACCAAATTAACCACTTCATAGGCCATGTTCATTTTATTTCTCTCTCTCTTGAGAGAGAGTATAATTATGTCTTTATACTGGATAGACACATGATCAACAGATAAAATTAAGAGATTAATTACTTTCTCTGATTTCTTTAATATCAGATATGGCATTTACCATAGGACAGCCTAATAAGATCAAGGCAGATAACGATGAAACTTCAAACTGCAATATTTGCTGGTTTCTCTTTTAGATTATCAATAGACAGAGTCTTGTGTCATAAGTCATGAAAAATTCAGAGCTCCACTTTAGGCAGCATCTTTGGTCAGTGTCAACCAAATCCTGCACTCCTGAATGTACAATATACTTGGTTTCAGCCAACAGATAGGTGAGAGATGATATGGAACAGTCTTATGAAGCACTCAGATCCCTGACTATGTGCATGAAAAGGAGTGATAAATTAAAAAGAAAAAGGAAATAATATTTTGTTATTGCTAAATTGTTTATCATTTTTAAATTATATTATGTTAGTAATATTTTAACCTAATTAAAGTATTGATGTAATTATTTTTATCATTAACCCTAGTCTTAAAGCTGCTGTTTAAAACAATAAAATATTTTGGATATTCCATATTGTACCTGCCATTAATTCAGTCCAGAAATTTTTGTTTTAAGTTAAAGATGCTCATTTAAAGAAGTGTATATGTCTCTTTGCAATGTTAATCCAAACAGGCTAGAAGACTCCTAGTTCTCCTGGTATGGAATATTGCCAATGTACTAGGGAGAAAAAAAAAAGTTGATACATCTTATTCCCAGTAAAGAAGGTAATTCAAAAAAGAGAAGTTTGAAGAGTTAATTCTACATGCCTTACCTTGCTTTTCAAACCCTCACCTTCAAGGCTGCTACATAAACAGAAGAAAGGGGGAAGGTCATCTTGGTTCTCAGTTCCTCCAGAACTTTCTTCTTCAGTAGAGCAGAAATATGCTGTTTTACAAGATGTCAGAATACACAGTTTGTGAATAAAAATGAAATAAGAAGAATCAACTAATAACTTTTACTTTTCTTGGGACTTGACATTCGCGCTCGTTTGGGATGAAAACCTTCATCTCGCTTTGTATCTGCAGGTCGGTGAAAACCCTTTTGTGAGAATGTGAATCCTCTTCCATGAATTCAGAATAATTCAGAAACTGTTCTTCCAGATGAATTTCATAAATATGAAAATAGCTGCACCAATCTTCAGAATGTTGCTGGATGAGTACTGGACAGCTATTAAATAATGCATTATACGGTAATAATACTCATTTCCCCATAGCTTTGAAATAGGTCTGCTGCAGTTTGCTTGTGTCTTGAAATCTAAGGTTGAGCCTGAAGGTGAGATATCTATATAAATTTCAAATGACAGAAAATAAGATCATTTAAGCCACAGTACTGATGTATTTTAAATTACATATTCATCCTATATGAGACTCATCACCCAGCCTGACTGAATGGCCAGCTCTGTCTTCTTGTGTTTTCATAATCCTCTTATATAGAAACATCTATGTGAAGATCTGCATGCAGAGCATTGCTGAAGTAAAACTAGAGAAATCCACATATGAAGATACAAAAATATGTTGCACCTACATATCTATTACATAATTTGCATATATAGGTATGGTCCTTTAAGTATGTGTGTGTCTGCCCACATGGAGTGGGCAGGGCAGGATCTTGCCAAGTGCTGTACCACAGCCAGAGATTCTGAGCCGCCTGCTCCAGGCAAAGAAGTGATGGCCTCTGGCCAGGCTGACATAGGGGTCTGGGCCATGAGCAGAAGTAGAGGGAGGCCCTGGGAAAGACTGGTTATAACCAGGAAAGTCTTTGAAAAACCTCAGGACCCCGGCACTGTAGGGCAAATACTGTTTGGGGTTTTTTTTGCCTGTAATCATGACCCACAGTGGTTTGAGTGCAAACAGCCTTTTCAGTAATTGGGTCTTTAGATCAGCAATTTGTAAGTCAGTGATGGCACAGTGAAGAACAGCTCTTTTTTCCTGTTCATTCCACAGTCAACTATACCTCAAAATGCCTTTTCAAGTTTCTTCATTCTTATTTGCATCCACTTATTTTTGAATAGCTAAAAACCTCAGCAGAATTGATAAATGTATCATTTGCCAGGTCATCTTTAAAGGTGTACTTGGTTTCAGATGGTTTCTTTCCTGAATTTAGCAAAAATTGCTCTTCCCTCTGCTAATGATGTAGAGCAGACAGCAGTGATAGATGACAAAAAGGGTTGGATCCTGAGGCCTGCCCTCATATTGCCTAAATCTTACCAAGCATTCTCTCCTTTTGCGGCTTAGAATCTTCCACTCGAATATCAATTTCTAAAATACCCTTCAGCAGCAGTGTTTCACTGATACAGCAGTGTTTCATTCCCTTGTGATAGGCAAAAATGGAGTTGTAAAAGATAAAAGGATATATGGGGTAAAATTAATATTTTGTAGCAGATAAATATAAATGAAGAAGTTAAAATTTACTAATTTTTATTTCTTTGATGACAATCTTGCTGAACATAGAAACACTTGACTCTGAAAATCAGCCAATGGAATAATATATTTAATACATGAGAGACCAATTTTGCCTTTTATAAACTAAGTGTATTTAGCTCAGCAGAGCACAGAGGAATCAGTATACACTATTCCTGAAAACACGTACTAACAGAAGAATAGGATGTAGGAAACCAGGGAAAATCTCTGCAAGAACTGCTTCAGGTCTTGGATTATTTCCCATGCTGAAGAAGCACAGTAGTTGCATAAACTGCAAATTTAAAAGGCATAAATTTGTCAGGCAAGTTTCTCTTCAGGAAACGCCAAGCTTGAGTGCTGAATGGCTTCACTGCTTGCAGTAAGTTTCTAGGCCTGTTGTCAACACTAACAGGTTTAGGATAACAACAATTATCACAGTAAATATAACTAGTCACAGTCAGATCCCGTTTTCCAGCTTGCATTTCAAATAGTGGAAGTTGGAATCACATGTAGTTTTAAGCTCATATCTGACCATGAACCATGCTGGACTTGGCTGCAGCCTGTCTGTATGCAGTACATGTAGCCTCTGCAGGTGTATATTCAAAGGTTAGGACTTCTCCCTTCATAGTGACACACAGCTTTTCTTCCTCTCAGAGGCAGACATTTTCTTGCTTTACAAGTGTCTGGGAATGCTAATTAGTTTCAGAGACAACATGACAAAACCAAACTGATTCATGGGGAAGACAGCATGAAGCACAGACAGGTGCAGCAATTCTTCTTCTAATTACAGCTTCTGCTCATGATCTGTAGTTATCATTAAGACAACCACTGCCTTTTAAGTCTCAGATGATAGACAAATATATAATCACCATTTGTATGCAGCTATGCCTCCAAAATGTACCTCAGCGTAATGATCCATGACTGTCATTCCAATGATTCACAATTGCTTTACTAGGATTCTTTCAACTCAAAAAGTTTAAATTCAGGGATAATAAGGCTACCTACTCATTAGCAGGTTATTTCAGTGGTGCCCTGCAGTTTCTACTCCTCCTACAATTATTGAAAAATTTCAAAATACTTTAAAATTAGGACAGGAATCAAGAATACAGTGACTTTGTCACTGACTGAACTATGTTAGGCAAATAGTTACAATTCCTCTACACAAAATTAACAATAACTAGGGCACAGTGGGATTTATTTTTATTTTAAATATGAAATAGTTTCAATTTGAAGTTTCCCTTTAAAAGCCAGAGTGATTTCTGGTGTAATAGGTGTTGTCTTCCACCAGTGTACTCTTTACAGAGCTGAAGTCCCAGCTAATGAATGAAAAGGTATTCTCATTTATAAGAACTCATTTCAGAAATCTTTCTTCTAGGAAAGGTTTGACATCCTCTGAAATATGCACACATTCACATGAAGAAACTTCAGTCTGAAGATATCTGAATATAGTTAGTCAAGACCTCTGTTGATAGACCCCTTGCTTACTAACCTAGTCCACCATTTCTTCACTTTCTGTTACACTCCTGTTATTATTCCTAGTTTAAAGCTCTCTTCACCAGGTTGGCCAGCCTGTTGGCAAAGAGGGGTTTGCATTACTTTATCTTCTCTGTAGTCCTTGATTCTCAGGTGAGCAGAAGGGAGCCTCCATCCCCCATGGCAGGGAATATCCCACTGTTACCATTCACCACTTCACCTTTGCTGGACAGTTCAGTTTCAGACAGCTCTGATTCTTCATTGGACATACTTCCCAGCCTCTCTTCTGCTGTTGCCAGAACTCAAAACTTCCAGCCTGACATCAGATGGAATCTCCATTTCACATCCCATTAAGTACAGACTCCATCTGCCTCTCCTTCAGAACACAAAACCTGTCTAAAGCTTCTTAGCTTAAGGAAATTCAGGTACATTTGACTCCCTGTAGAAGTGATAAAGCATGTAACTGCCTCTGAACCCAAGACATGCTAACCATCCAGGTGATCATATGAGAATTATGTCCTTATTTACCTTTTCTTCTTACCCAAGATAATAGTGAATTTTCAGATACAGTAAAATAGCTTCAACTTAGTGTTACTTGGAAGCCCACTCCACCATGCCTCTCTATGTTCTGGCAAGGTTCCTAGATACATAACACTGCATTTCAGATTCCACTTATGATCCGGCACCTAACACTGAGCTGTAGCAATGCTCTGCTTTGTAACAACCAAGTACCTATCTGGATCTAGCACTTTGGCCTTATCAATGGTGGGGGGAGCAAACAATCAGTTAATCAAAGCTTCTGTTTGTCTCTTCTTCACTACCTTCAGTAATGAAATAGTAGGTGACAGTCAAGAGGGAAATAACATATTCAAAGAGTGTGATCATGTCACAGTAAACACTATCTGTGATTGAGCACTCAAGCAATTGGAGCGTGTATCGAAATTTGTACCAGCAATCTGATAGCCTGATTATCTCAGTGCAGTGCTGAGACCTGCCTGATGCGAGGATGTCCTTGTTGCTTAATTAACCTGAAAAGTAACCTAAAGTGATGTTTGTTAATACAAAAATCATAGTGGGATGAAGGAGACAAATACATTATTTTGGAACATAAGAGAAAACAGATAAAACAAAACAAACCCCTGCCATTCCTTAATTTGGACTTAGAGTCAAAGCAGAAGGATCCAAAATTTTATCCAAAAGAAAGTTTACCATCCAGCATTAGGAAAATTGCTTCTATTAATAGATATGATCCCATAGACACCACGTCACTTTGGAGTACCTCGGCCTTTATTTAGCTTGCTCTGGACTTAAATGAGTCCCTCTCTTAGCATGTCTTTTTGGAAAGTCCAACCTGAATAATTCAAACACTTAGAGATCATAAATAAAATGTATGACAAGATGTTCCACCACAAATTCTAAGCGCTTTTTCCTGCCATGTAGCCATGTAAATGACAGGACACTTGTACAGTAAGAGAGACAACAGAGTAGTTTGTGTTGGAGGTGGAAATGAAATTCCCAATCTAATTCCACAGAAGAAATCTGGTAATCTAATGGATAAGCACAGGTAGTTCATTAGTCATATGTATATGGAATATTGCGGTTATTTTTTTGTATTTAGGATAAATACAAAATGAACACTAGAGAGGAGTGTGTATTCCTCTCAAAAAAAAACAAAACAAACAAAAAAACCCCACCCAAACAACAACAAGTTATTTATCTAGTGTAGATTTTCTTTTCATATTTTCAGAAGAACTACACAATTGACCTGGAAACCCATCTTACTAATGCAACTTCTAATTACAGTTTACAGACTCACAATAACAGTCTTCCCATTCTTTCCTTGTTAAAAATACTTTATATCAAAACTTTTAATGCGTGGCTAGTCATTTTCTTGAATAAATTAAATTTCAGCTGTCTTTTCCTGAGCTATTTTACTTCTCAATAGAATCATATTTTTAACTGTTCAATAATGCATATTACCAATTTATAAAGTTTTGTACTTTTCCCTTTACACTGGGAAATGGTAATGCTCTACCAAAGCTGAGCACACCAGCTGCTTCCACCCTGCAGAACTGTGATTATTCTGCTTTTGGGAAGAAATACCTGAAAACACAGGAATCATTCCCCAAGATACAAACAAGTCTGTCAGCTACCCTGGGAAGGTAAAAAAGTTTTCGTTAATACACTTTTGATGAGGCTCCGTGTGTTTGAGGAAGTTGTGTCAGGGGAGATTTAGGCTGGATATTAGAAAGAGGTTCTTCACCCAGAGGGTGGTTGGCCACTGAACAGGCTCCCCAGGGAAGTGGTCACAGCACCAAGCCTGACAGAGTTTAAGAAGGACTGGATGATACTCTCAGGCACATGGTGTGACTCTTGGGGATGGTCCTGTGCAGGACTAAGGGTTGGACTCGTTGATGCTTGTGGGTCCCTTCCAGCTCAGCATATTCTATGAGTCTGTGATTCTGTGGTTATAGAAAAAATCTCATCACAGTTTTTATGTACTGGTAAACTTTCTAGGCTGAGTGCTAACAGTTAAAATAGGAGTTCTGGAGTATCAAACAAAGATATATATCTTTATGTCTACAAATGAGCAGACTGCATAGTTTTCAAAATAAATAGAACTGTATAAAGCAATATCCAGATTTATATTCTATTTCTCCAAAGGGGTAACATCTTCAGTAAAAAAACAGGGCAAAAGGTGACCAAATTTTTTAGTGGCTATTGGAAGGTGTTCAAGGAAAGGATCTAGAATGACATAATACAAAATTGGAAAAGAACACCTTACAGTAATAATTATTTTCAACATAAAGACAAAAACAAAAGACATTTTAGCTTAATTTAAATCACACGGAAATTATAAATATGAACACATGCCCAGTAGCATTCACATTCTTACAGGTTTGCAATTTATCACTTCAGATATTAGAAACTGAATAAAATATTTTGCAGTCACAGGTTTACAACTGTGACTTGATCAATGACTCTGGGATGTCCAAACTAAAATAAAGTTCCAGCTTAGCACAGATATTTTTAAAATTTTTCTATCAGCATTTCTCCAAAGCTGCTGTTGAAAGTATACAGACGTCCCTAGTCAGGCAGAAGAACTGACTGTGCTATCAACCTTTGCTTCTAGATACATATCACTGCAGTGACTATGCAAATATGATAGAGGAAGTTGCTTCATTGTAAACTCATGTACCATTCATGTTAATATGAAATTTAAAAATGCCCTGATACTCTAAGCGTACAGGCTTGATCATTTAAACTATACTTTCCCCCCTTCTTTGGTTTCCATTAACAATTCATTTTCCACCACAAAGAGAAATACACAATTTGAAGAAGGTGGAATTAAAATAGGGTTTAAATCAGTAGTTTGATTACAGTACCTTTATAAAAAACATGAACTCTAAGTAGCCCATCTTCTTCACAGATCACATTCAAAAACTGATAGTGATCTAAGTCCCTAAAACTGATAACATTCATCCACTGAGAGAAGTCATTTTCTGGAATGAATATCTCTGTTGTGTTTCAGCCTCTTCCTTAGTTAAATGCTTGATAATGCTTTTAAAAATTGATCCTGTAGGGTAGTTTCTGATAATGAAAGAACATTACTTCATTTTTATCTCTTCTTGGCTATGTAGAGCAACTAGCACAAAGTCTTGGCAGACAGTTCTTCTGTTCACAGTGATTGTTAAAAAGGTATCATGGGAATATAACCAAGCTTTTACAACACACACATGATGCAAAAAGGCAATTCACCACATACAGCAGCAAGCAAACATTTATCACTAAAGCTGTCTGGAAAATGTTCAGTAGCCATCTGCCAATTAGAGAATATTTAGTTGGCAGGCAGGTGTAGAGCAGAGGCAGTTAACTGGTACTTTGGTGGTTAGGGGGGTAGTTAGCTCAGCTGAGAACGTGAAAGAGACCCAGACACTCTGCTCCATACTGCATGTGACTCTCTGATTGTGGTGGTGACAAGCTAGAGGGCTCTGTACTCATGACTGGCTGGAATAACCTTTCCCAGGGAGTCAAAGTTCTTGGATCTGGCTCACTCCAAGGAAGGAGGCTGCCATGCAGGACTGGGGTCCCAGGGAGTGCATAGTGCAGTGCTCTAATAGACAAGGAAGGGGAACTAGTTCCCTAGGGAGAATTCAAAGTCATCTCAGCCTGAATCACTCATTAGTGCCAAGAAGACAGGCCAAGCGATGGAGGTTCCCATCTGCAGGGCAAAGAGGTGCTGATCAGAGTCGCATTTAAAGCAATTTCCATTTTGTAAAAAGTCTCTTGCATTATTCTTTATATAGCCTGATATAACTGACAAACAACATGCAGAAATCTCCCTTATATTTTTAAAATATAGAATTAGGAGTGATGAACTATGAAGACTTAGGAAGTCTTAAAAAATGACAAATGCTGATCTAGCTAATTGAATGTAAACATTAAAATGCCTTCTGCAAAGCACAGGTGAAAGCAAACATAGGTAATTACTATATTTTGGTTCCCATCCCTGTAGCTATAAAATATGTACCATCAACATCATGAAATTGGAAAACAAACTTATGTTCTAAATCAAGGAAACAGGGCTTGGTCTGAACTCCACAATTTAGAAGACATGGTATCACAAACAACCTTAATGTTCTTTGACAAGGTTCACAAGCATTAGAAAATTGAAGTCATAATGAAACTGCAGCTAACTCTTAGTCTCTGGCCCTAGGATGTACACTGTTGCTGTGTGTATTTTGGAAGCCCCATCTGTTACAAGCCAGGCTTTATATACAGAATAATTGCTAAATTCCAAGAAGACCAGGTGGCAGGGCAAATTAATTTGGAAAGAAATAGGAAAGTCATGGGGGAGGGAGCAGAAAAATTGTAGGATAAAGTTAATTCAGCATTTTCTAAATGTACTGAATGAGGGCAGGAATAAAGAGAGGAAGAAAATATAGAACAAAATGCAGAAAGGAAGGGGAAAGTCAAGAAAATAAGGGACACTTTTATATTGAGACATATTTATAGACATATTTCTTGGACTACATGGAATGAAAATGTAAGGGAGATGAAAAAAACTGAGAATTTTGCCATGAAGTTTTCTGTTTAAGAATATTCTCGCTCTCAGTAATTACTCATATATTTGTAAAATCAATTCACAATGTCATTTGTAAACCAAAACAAATTTAATCTTCTTTGTGAATAGTTGAAAATGATGTTGAAAGGAGAAGAGATGAGGGGAAAGGAAGAAAGTCAGAGGTTCCCAGTCTGAGTATCACATTCGCAGTTTTTTGTGTAAGAAGTACTCACAGAAAACTAACCAGATCTATATGAAACCTGCTACTATAAACACGGGGAGCCCTCTGTGCAAGAAATCTTGGATCTATCTATCTATCTATCTATCTGTCTGTCTGTCTATCTATCATCTATCTATTATCAAGCAGATTGCCTAACTACAGAAGTAAATCTGTAGTATATTGGTAAAACCAGTGCAGAGGCTTATGATACCTATAAATTACAAGTGTGCTACTCAGCATGAAAGTAATATTAACTTTCCTTGAATCTAAACATAGGCGTATAAAAACTCTGAAATCAACAACAGCACATAAGAATTTATTAATGCTGTGACATCATAGGAAAATGCAATGTATACTTAAGTTATATTATTTTACCTAAGAATATGTTCAGTGTGACCACCAAAAGGGCAAAGAAAGTGGCATGAGGAGACACTCAAGTAAGAGAAAGTTACCAGGCCAGAAACAAGATAATCATGTAAGCACAACTGACTCCTGATAGGTAAAATATCTTGCTGAATATACAAGGATGACTGACAAGATTACCAAAAAAAACCTGAAAAGCAAGATTAATGGTATTAGAAGTGGAGTAGACTCCCATTTTTGGGAAGCAGACAAAACTCTGTCAGAACTCATCCTCCCTGACTAAGCCCATCAAGGACAGTAGCAGCCTTCAGTGGTAAGGGTGTGTCATCAGCTTCATACCTCTTTCAGGATATAACTCTTAAACTTACAGTTTTGTATACATAGAGATGATATAATCAAATTACATGACAATTACCAATCTATGAATGAATTAATGTAGCAAAATTTAGTTTTTAAATTTAAAACCAATCTATTTTGTGGTTGTTGTGGGTTTACTCTGGCTGGATTTCAAATCCCCACAAAATTGCTAAAAGTTGGGAGAGATCACACAGGCAAGACAGACTCAACGTGAGGATAATACTAAAGTTTATTGCTAACAGGATAAAAACTAAAGAGTATTAAAATAAACAGTCTTAAGCACACTTTCTAACCACTCCTTGGCCCCTTGCATTAGTGCAGGAGGAGAAGTCCCTTCTTCGCTCTCAGGGCAATAGCTCTTCCAAATCTACTGCACTTGAAGGTCTCTCTTCTATGGGGCGTAGAGAGTCTCTGCACCCTCATGGTCCTTCATGGGCTGCAGGAGGACAACCTGCCTCACCATGATCTTCACCACAGATTACAGGGGAGCCAAAGCTCCGAGTCCTTGCCCTGCTCCATGGGGTCCCTCCCACGGGAATAAGTTCTCGGGGGACCCCTCTAAATTGGGGTCCACCCCTCCCCCAGGCTGCAGGTTCTGGGTTGCAGCTCAGTCTCTATACCCTGATGGTTTTTCATGGAATATGGTCTCTGACAGAGGGTATTATACCAGTGTGGATTCCCCACAGGGCTACAAAGTCCTACCCAGAATAAACTGTTCCAGTGTGGCTTCTCTCTCTCTCTCTGAGTTACAAATTTTCTGAAGGACTTCACTCCCTCTTAGGTCTCCCATGGCAGGATAGCAATCCTCCTTCATTTCATGCATCCACTTGTTCCATCCTGGGTGCAGCTGCGCCACAGCAGGGCCCTTCGGCCCATCTCGACTCAGTTGGAGGCCCATCCAGCCTGCCACCACCCCTCCTCTGCCATGGCCCCAGGGCAGCTCTTCTCTGGCTGGATTTTCTTCTACGCCACAACCTTTTCTTCTGCCTTTCTTAAATATGTCATTCGCAGAGGCCTTACTAAAATTTTTGATTGTTTCTCCTCCTTGGTCTGCATCAGGAAGTCCACCCTGAAATTAACCATCTTCAGCTCTGGGGAGGGGGGAACTAGCAAACCCAAGACAGTGGTTTTTCTAAACATTCTTATGACAGTCTCTACCCATCTGATACATTAAAATTACACAGTAAAAACTGAATATACCTGTTTGGGGTTTTTTTTAAGTTTCAGTGTGGTTCAGAACATCAGAATTTGTCATCAAACAGCATTCATACAATGCATGAGCTGCCAACACAACCAAACATGCTCAGCTTACTGTCTGCCAAGACTCTGATGCCATTTCCCTGGGACCTGTTCCCCAAATAGTTAGTTTTTAGTTTCTACGGTAGAAGAATTTAGTCCACCCCAGTTGCAGAACCTTGTATTTGTCCTTGCTCAATTTCATTAGATTCCTTTTGTGTATTCCTCCAGCCTGCTATGAAGTATATAGAATCATAGAATCATAGAATCATAGAATCGATTGGGTTGGAAAAGACCTCCGAGATCATCGAGTCCAACCCTTGGTCCAAATCCAGTCCATTTACTAGATCATGGCACTCAGTACCACGTCCAATCTGCGTTTAAAAATCTCTAGGGATGGTGAATCCACCACCTCTCTGGGCAGCCCATTCCAATGCCTGATCACTCTCTATGTAAAGAATTTTCTCCTGATATCCAACTTAAATTTCCCCTGGCGGAGCTTAAGCCCATGCCCCCTTGTCCTGTTGCTGAGTGCCTGAGAGAAGAGACCAACCCCCACCTGGCTAGAACTTCCCTTCAGGTAGTTATAGACGGTGATGAGGTCACCTCTGAGCCTCCTCTTCTCCAGGCTAAAATATCAACTGGCTTCCCCAAGTTGTTGTCATCTGTAAACTTGATGGGAGTGCACATCTTACTCTCTTCCACATCGTTTATAAACATACTACTTGCCTTTGAATAGACTATAACACATTAATCACTAATTTGTGATCCTAGCTTATCCTCTAAGCCCTATCATCCTAATAGTTTTTCATCCACCTGGTTGTCTACCTGTTCATCTTGTAACATCAGAATTTATTGCAATAATATTGTGAAAGGTAGTGTTGAAAGTCAAGGTAAATGACATCAGTTGTTCTTGTTTCTTCTAAAAACATGTTAATTTTATCAGAGAAGATATTCATGCCATTAATGCTTGATTGACGCTTGATAAGTCATCCCTATCATCTCCATTTCATGTATCCAAATATGTACTTCAAAAAATCTTGTTCCATTACTTTTCCAGGGATCAAGTGAGATTGATCAACCTGTAGTTCCCTGGTTCATGCTTCAAGCCATTCTTGCATGTCCCTGATCCAATATCTGGTTCCATTAGTTGTCAGGAATCTCCCCTCATCTCCATGGCTTTTAAAAAAATTATAGGAAGCAACCTTGCCTGGACATCAGTTGTCTCAGCACACTTGGATCCAGCTTGGCTAGGCTTATAAACTTTTATGGGTTGAGTTCTCAATGATCTACAACTCAATTGTCCTTTTAATTCAGGTGCTGTACTGTATCTCTTCTGCTCCCCACAGGAGATAACACAGGAAATCAGTTTTGTGCTGGTGTTTTAGCCTGGTTTCACTAGTCACTGGTAACATTATCTGTATGTGTCTGACATAACAATTCCCTCCATAAATTACGATGTATATACTATATATTTCAGGAAAAGGTAAAAGAGGGAATCAAAAATTATTCCCCATAATGAGCAGTAAGAAATCAAAATTCAAAAATTCTGATGCCTATGAAAGTATTTCTTTGAACATATGAGATGAAGACAGCTGGGTCATGCATAAAAGTACTTCCTTGCAATTAGTTGCCATTCTCAAGTTAAGTGTGTAGATCTTATTGTATGACCTTGCTCTTCATATTTTGTGGAGGTGGTTGGCTCACTGGGACAATTTTTGGATGGCTTTTTTATTCCTATTTCTCATTTTCCTCTTCCTCTGTAAAATCATTCCTATGTTAGCAAAACAGTTAATTTTAATACTGTCTATCTTCCTTAAAACATCCTAGCTCCCCAGCCAGCTTAAAGCTAAGCCATAGTAGAAGTCCTCCTGCAGTGACTTTGTGTGATACCAGCTTGATGAATACTGCTGTCTCAGCAATGACATGCTTTGTTATTTCATCTTCCTTTTATTGCCCAAGATATACTTCTGCTCTCCTTTTCCTTTTCAGCCTTTTTTCTTCTTCAATAGATGTTAGATTGGATGCTTTCCCTGCATTACTGACCAGAGTTTTAAGAGTAAGGCATATGGAATATTTCATTTGACTTTTGAGACTTGGTTCCACCCCTACTAGAATAGAAATACACACCTACTGTTCTCTCTTCAGACATGTGAAATACCGTGTTCTCATACGCAAACATATTCTTCGTCTAGACCATAAATATGTATATCAAACAGCTGATAAATATCTGATTTGTTAGCTACAACCACAAGTAGATAAAAAATACATGAAAGACCACACTAATTCAGGGCCTATCCAGTTCATTATTCTGTCTCCAACAGTGGCTGCTATTGGACCCTAGGGAAAAAAAAAAAAAACAGAGAAAGTATAAACATGTAAGTATCCATTTTACTAGATTTTTCCTGTTTTCAGCTCAGGAGATTCCCTGAATGTCTGCTTGCTTGTCCATTCACTGTCCCTAAAGATGCCTCTTCCAAGTGCTTGTCAAATCTGCCCTTGAATACAAATAAAATCTAAGTATAGACAACATCCTTTAAAAAAGAGTGTCACAAAATTAGTGCTCATTAGTGCCTAACTCATTTTGAAGAACCCTAAGGGCTTAATGTCATAGCCCCTACTTCCTGTTTTAGAAAGGACAGTAAATAATCAGAGCCCCTTAAGTCTTGTGTTTTCATGTACAGGAGTCCCAGCCTGCTCAGTTGCTCTGTATTTTTCTCATCAGCCACGTTGCCCCCTGTGAACTGTTTGCAGTTCTATCTCCTTTGAGACCAATGACCCAGAATTAAATACTGTGTTCAATATATATGACAACATATATATATATATATTCTGTGCCTTGTCTTCTACTTCTTTCCCATTAAGTCTTCAGAATAAGTTATTAACTAGGCGAAATTTTTAAGGAGATAAATAAAAAAAAAGAGAGAAGAAAGGGCTGCTGTAGAGAGAGTAACCAAGCCATACTAACTGTAGCATAAACCAAAGACAGCCCCTGTCTGGAGAACTGTTTGGTAGTTGACATAGCAGCTTATAAAACATCTCTGCTTTTTGATAATTTTAATGCCTAACACAACTCAATATAAGGTAAATGTCTCTGTTGATTGTTGGGTTCCAAAATACGATATCTGCAGAAAGAAATTTGAGTGGTCTCTGCAGAAGGCCATGGGGAACAGAAGCTGGAAAAACTCCTTTTAACTGATTTCGTCTCTGTGGACTCTTCCTGCCTTCTTCAGCAAGATGTAAAGAAACTCCTTACATGATGTTATCACATGTCCTGCCCGAGCTAGAGAATCCACATCCTAATCTCATCAGACCTCTGCATAAATCCCATTGCGTTCCTCCTTTTTGACTATGTATACTCTGTATCCCTTGCCCAATACCTAATCCCCCCTGTGAAATCCCCAAGATAAAGTAGGGTTTTTCCCATGAGGTAATTCCTAAGACCCCAAAAATGTGTTAACCTGGGTTTTTCCCTTACCTCATCTTTGTGAAATCCCCCAATTTTGATGCCATGATTATGTAAACCCCCTGTTAAATATGTAAACCCTGAACCCTTTAAAAATGAACTTGTGAGTCCAAATAAACTATCGCAGTTTCTGCCTCCAAACTGGGATTGTGTTGGTTTATTGACTCACTACAGTTGATATCTGTATTTCAGTTAATTTATTAATGCTAACACTTCACAACTAACCATTGTGTATTTATGTATTTCTTCTGTGCCCAAATTACTCTGTTGAGTTCTTTGGGCTCTTTCTTGCATCTTTGTCAAATGTGCCTTGAACTGGTCACCATCAGATATAGGATCCTAGAATAGACAGACAGCAAGTTGATCAGATGTGACATCTCAAAAATGAATATACAAGTGTTGTAGGATGGCACATTTACTTATGCCTTTAGCATCTTCAGTTATTAAAAGGACTTATAAGAAATCCAGCCTGTACTAACTGAACTTTGCATTTCTTCACCTCAAAGTTAATTTCCAGTTCTTCAGTATTTTATATCAACTTTTTTTTTAATTCAGAGTTGATGGAATATGCAAAAAAAAAAATTAGAAAATATGAAAAATAGTCTGCTGTTGGAGGTTAATTTATATCACAGTTCTGCATAGCTTTCCTATCTCAGCTTGAAGACTAGTCAAATGAAATCTTTCAAAAATAGACTAAGAATGAACTTATAGGGCAAATTTTGAAGCACGTTTTACCTCCCAGGAAAGCTGATGATCAAAGAAGAAACAACCAATGAAGAGGCACATAAAAGTAATTGTTCTAACTTATGCTTTCAGAAAATCTTCTGAAAATAGTTATGGTCTTACTGACCAGATAGTCAACCTCTGACATCAAGAATTTGAGCAATATTCAGGCTATTTAAAATTCCCTGCTCCATCGGCTAACATTAGTATTGCCACACTTAGATGTGAGAGTTAATGGCAAGAACTGCAGTTCCTCAAACTTCCATACAAAACTTATCTGCACTCCACTTGTTTTTTGAAGCAAAGACCAGACATTTAATAGAAGTCCAGCACATATTTTACATATATTTACAGAGAGACTTACTCATTACATATGTAACAATAAAAAAAACCACCAAAACTATTAAAGTCATATAAACTGTAACTGAAAATGTAGTAAAGGATAATATTTATCATTTTTCTGAAATAGATTCATCTGAATTATGCCTATTCCTTTAAACTACAGTCTGTATTCAATTCAAGAATTCTGCAAAGGGCCTAAGACAGCTATCACTTTAAAAATCTGAAAATATTATTTATTTATTACTTTTCATCACAGACAGAACAGAAAGTTCTAAAATGGGAAAAGTACACTGATAAAACAAATATTGTAGGAAATTGATGTAATAATTTTCCTTATTGAGATAAGAAGTTTAAAGGGAATTTGAAGCAAGTAACTGTGTTTTCAGAATTAAGAAACCAAAAATATTCCCTCTGAGTTTAGCTCCTTCCAATCAAGTAATCCCAGCTTTAGAAAATAATTCACATTTTTATACAGCTATACATTATATGTATGTATACAGATAGTCATGCATATCTATAGCACACAGACACATATTTCAAATATGGATCGAACACCGATTGAGGCTTTTGCTGACAAATGACTGTTACATTAATTTTTACTATAGGTCATATTCCTTTGCCCATAAGTACAGAATATTTTTTCATCAATAGTGGTGACTCTGTATTACAGGCCTTTTGTATAGCAGTTTTCCTGAAACAGTATGGTGTTTTAATGTTATGTCATTTGAGAATTTTTCTACAATGTTTGCAATGTGTCAGTTGACACATTCATTCAGTGAAGCAAATAAAACCAAGAACTATTCTGAATATGTCTGTAAGGTCCTTGCTGACTCAGGACTAGAGCATTCTGAACAAGCATTCTCATCCTTTTGACATATAGTTTTGTATAGTGCTGAAAAGCACTGAGCAGATTTGCTGTGATCATCCTAAACTGTAAATCTGAATGCCAACAGCACCCATTCTTACAGCCCTTCTGCTATTCATATTGCTATCCTGACAGAATGGCAGATTGATCATTGTGTCATTCAGTGCCCTGACACTTATACCAGTTTGAAAGTTTCACTATATTTTATTTGTGACAAAAGCCTCTCCAATGGCTACTCTGGAAATCTAGCCCACAGCTCTAGAATGGCATCTTCTTGTTTGCCCAGATGTTGGAGTATGGATGTATAAGGCTAACAGCCAACCACACATTAGTTTCATAGTAATGCACAAACTGCTGAAGTTCCTCAAGCTGGTAGATAAGCACTCAGAGATGAACAGAGAGGTTGCTGTCTAACTGGATAATGGGTTATATACTGCAGGAGGATCCCTGGTGGCCGGAGCTTTGAAATTGATGTGCCTAGACTTTTGTCTTCTAAGAACACCTTACAGAAGGTCAGAGGGATTTAAAAGTCAACACATCTAAGTTGTATTAGAAGAGAAATTGGCATATTTAATATTTCAAATAGAGAAATGTCAAAGCAATTAGGTAAAAAAGAATGATATCAAAGACACATGAATACCTCTCCTTCAGCTTCCTCTCCTTGCGGGAAGACACTTGATAACAGTTCAGGGGCTCTTTAAGTCACTAATAACAATGTACACTCCTTCCAGTTCCCAGAAAGATTTCTTCTGTTGTATAAGGCCAGGTTCACTACTCCCTGCTCCTTTTTGACAGTTTCAGATGCTAAACCTGATCTGCAGGATGCCATGTCATTGCTCTTGCTCTCACCTCCTGCCTGCCTTTGCTACCTCACATGCCCGGGACCTTTCCCTTAGTCCGAGTCCATTTCACAAGCAAAGGAGATGTGCAAACTTAAAACCGAAATAAAACAGATACCTTCTGTCAAAAAATCCAATTTTAACTGTACTTCTTACCTAAAGAAATACATGGCTCCAAAGAACTAACATTGAGTACAACCACTCCTTTCTAAGTCACAACTGGATTCAGATGAAGGCTGAGTTGTGATAATCAGGTCTGGGACTACACAGACACGGTAAAGAGCAACAAGGCCAAACCTCCTGCTTTCTCCATGGCTGAGCAGCTCAGAGAAGAGCTTAATTACACAGACAAGTGAAGACACACATATCTTTTAGGATTCATTTGATTTCATTCACTGTGGAGTTTTCTTCTAGTAAGCCTGGCTTCAAGGAACTTTACTTTAAAATATATGCTTAAAAACAGTAGTCTCTGGGAGCAGCAGAGGAAGGCAATAGAAGAGGAGGAGAGAGGACCAGGGAGAAAAACGGTCAGTTTGGCCATTTAGCTACCAGTATTTGTCCGTAGCAATTAAGCATGGAGAGATTATTACAAACAAATATTCTTTGCATAAAGCATAGGGTGATACATACTACTGTGCATTGATAATAATGAGGAAATTCAGACTGTCACATGGAATATTTAAAAACTTTTATGCAAAAATCTTCTATGACTGATAATAATGATGATGAAAGTGAGTTTAAATCTGAGAGGTTTTCCTGATCATATGCCTTAACCCATCAGAAAAAAAAATATATATTCACAGCTCTCTGTTTGTCATGATATTACTCATGTTCAAGCATTACTGGCAAAATATTTCACATTTATGAATTCAGTCCTGTATCTACCACCAGAATCAATTATTTTAAATCTTCCTCATGGCTGGAATAACTTCAAAATAATCCTTTCCTCCACCTGGTAGTAGAGAGATGCTATTAGAGAGCAAGGTGAGAATTACAAAAGCACAGTATCTTGTCACTGTGGTTTGTAATCCCTTTGCAAAACCCAGTGCAGAAAAGAGGTCAGAGCAGAGCCGAAAATGAAAGAAGGACATTGTACTGCATAGGTTTCTAGAGAAGCCCCAAATTCAAAGGGAGAAAGGCAGTAAGAATTCTTTTACTTTTTTCCCCTCCCAACCAGAATGAGCTTTTTACATCACACTTGCAAGTTCAACAAAGTAATGGGATCAGTGATTTCTTTTTACATCTCAGAGTTTCCTGTGTGTATCTGCAATGAACAAAGCTAAGGAATGCTGAAAAACCACTCAGTCTAGAGTCAGCTTGTTTCAGAAGGCTAAGAAATAGAATTAGCTTCTATAAAGTCCATAAAATTCTCTGTTTCAAGACTCCATGTCTACATTATCTTGATGCAACACAAACAATGAAAAAAAGCTAATAATAATTCAACTTTAAAGAGTAATACTTCACGTGTCTTGACATGAACAATTCTCATTAACGGATCTACTTTTATACCTCTGTTAATATCACATTTTTGGGGATTTTCAACATCATTTTGTAAGTCTGCATATTTACAGTTTGTGATAAGATGATGATCCTGTAACAGTGGCTTGAGAAAATTTGACTTGTATATCACGACAAATAACCAATCAAATCAAAAGCTCTTGTTTTCTACAACTTATAAACATAGATGGCACTCCAGGACATAATAGAAACTATGCTTTTCATATTGTCGTTGGATTAGTTTATAATGCTAATTCAACTTCACATTTTAATGTTTTTGCAAAGTGGAAATATTAACCTGAACACACAAATTCTTACTCAAAGTAATAATTATCTACCTGTTTTACTTAGAGGAAACTAAAACTGCATTAATATTATCCTGACAATCCAATGTGTTCTAAGAGACAGAATGAAAATAATTGCAAATACGAATCGCATAATGTTAAAGAAATATACTGAAGTTATCAGATAAAACAAGATAACTAAAAAAAAAAAAAAGATAAATGGGACCCTAAATGTGTAATGATTCAGTTTTTATTAATACAGATGTATTAAGTTACCAAAGTACTTTAGCAATCCAAAAGAGTGAGAAGAACACTGTAAGAAAAATCAGAGTATATCTGAAAATGACAAAAAAAATTCTACTTTTTCCCACTGTGAATCCTGTTCTTTTATTTAGGGAGTAATCTGGACTACTTGAAATTTATTTTATTTTCCTCTATTGTGTTTCAGAAACACTGGTTAGAAAATTGCTGGTAAAAAATTTACTGGTATCATAATATGGTATGACCCCATGTTTGGTCATTTCAAAATATTAGGGCATGTTGGAAAAAATATATGAGAAGAAATTATGGAAAGCCATACTTCCTCTCCTTCCTCTGCCAGGCTTTTATCAATATATTTTCTCTAAACTTGATATTCAGCTTTTCCAGAATAAGGAATAAGGTTCCAGACCATTCAGAATGGATCAAACAGAACTGATTTATTGGCCAGTAGCACATTATGATTGTAACACTGTAATTCATCAAGAATGAATTTTCTTAATATCTAATTGCAGTCAATTTTTTAATCTACAGGTAACCTGTATATTTTAGAGCAACTCTGAAGTTCCTCTACAGTTTTCTCAATTATTCCCTTGCAATAACTCACAGAATTAAAATGTCAGACTTTCTAATTAGTCAAATTTTGCGATATGTAGTAGTAACAAAAAATTAACTTGGCACAAATGAAGATAGGAAGACCCTCTCAAATAGTTTAACAATTGTAATTTACTTCTTTCTTAGATTCAGCTTGCAGTCTGGATGCAGTAATTTCTAGCTGACAAGACTTTTTTTACTGCCAGCTCAGTGTATTCCAGCTTTTAATTATGCTGTAATAACAGTCTTTATAAACAACAGGTTTTAAAGCACCAGATGCAATTTCTGCATTTTCTGATATTAGCATGCAAATCAATCTAAAAGAGTGAGCAATTTTTTTGGCATTTTCTATATCATTTGAGATCAGACTACTTACTGCTTGAAAAGATGGAGAGAAGAACATTGTATTTCATATAACTACATGTCATAAATGAGCTATGTGCAAAGACTGTGGACCACATTATCAGATGATAATATCCAAAACTCCAGTTATACTATCTATAACTTATCCTTGGATAAACTCCACAAAAACTGTTTACTTGAATTGAAAACAGAAAGAAAACCACTGGATATCTTTACCTTAATTTCATATTTTCATTACTTTCACATATAATATGAACCTATTCCTTAACAGTTTAAGGCTCACTGTGCTAAATTGTTAGAGGCTTGTTCTCACTCTAAGTCAAGGAAACAGATGTGTCCAGCTACAGAAAATGTTGTAGGCTATGTAGTATGTTTCTGGAATCAAGATCATTGTGCTAAAGATTAACTCCTGGCAGGTACTCTTTAAAAAGTAGTGGAGAGAAACTGATGTTTACAGAAAAAGATTCATTTGACCAAACACAAAGAGCTGTAGGTGGTCAAATGCATACAACCTCTGTATCTAGACAAGCAAAGGAATTTTTGCAATATAGTCTTATTGATTTAAATTTTAGTCTCACAAACCTACTCTGAGAACAGCTGTTCTGCAGTTCTATTTAATTATCTTCTGGCTAATTTTGTCTTGTTTCTGCTGTTAAAGCTGAAAATTTGTAATCACCTAGTCTGCTCCTGCTAAGTATTTGTTTTATTTTACTTTTTATTATTCCAAAATATATGTAATCAATTAGCATTTAAAATTTCTCCTGAGTCATACAAATCAAACAAATTCAAGAAATTTGTCTATACATCCCTGTTCAAAAATCATCTTTAGTTTGAGAAAATACCCATAGTTCTTCAAGAATGTAGCACTGCAGAAAGACTTTAAAGAGAAATGTCTGTGATAACAGGAATGTGAAAAATTAAGTAAAGGTAACCAACTACCTTAATCTTTGGTTTAGTGACCAGAAGCATCCAAGTATTTTAATTTAATCATTTTTCAATACTTGGAAGTTATGTATAAAGAACAGAAGACAGAAAATTCTATTCTTTTGGTTTTATTCTCTAGTTCCTAAATAATTGGTGTTGTGTAAGAACACATGAATATCCATACCAGATGAAGCTAATGAGCTGCATAGCCCAAGATCTTATCTCTGAAAACTGCCAGAAGCGGAGGCTTAGGAGAAAGACATAGGAACACTTATTGCCTTCTATTTGTATTGCAAATTAAGCAGTATGTTCTATATCTCAGCTAATTGTTTGTAAGTTCCCATTTGAGTTTCTTTAGAAATCCTGTTCAAATACCATCTGGTTTCAGCCACTGTTGTAATCCGGTTTTGACAGTTGTTATCATCCATTTTATTGACTTGCTCAGAAATGTTTCCTTATGACACTTTTATTTGACACTCTTTCTCCAACTCTCCAAATGTTCTACTGTGGAAAAGTCAAAATGGGCTTTTATCTTCCATGAGTGCTTCCTCAGTAACATCCTGGTTAGCTATGAACCCTGCATAGTCTCCACCTTGCTTCGTCTTTTGTGCTCAAACAAAAAGCATTACAGTTAGATTTAACATCTGTAGCAAGTTGTACTGAAAAATATTCCTGTCTAGTTTATTATGATTTTAAGTTTAATTTGCCACAGTTTACATTTTTTACTATTTTACTCACTTTGTTACACAAATCCTGCTCATGTATGCATATATAATATAAACACAGTCTTAGTACAATGTCGGTGTTCCTGCAGATGGAGTAGAATGTTTTGATTTTTGTTTTAATATGTTTTTAATCTGAGAATAGCACATTCCTTTTGGATTAGAAAAAAATTATGTCTTCTCAATTTCCTTTTTAATTTATGTGTTTTTTTTAGTGGAGACTGAATCCCTACTCTAAGCCACAAATTTTACCCTATGCTATTGTGACTATTGATGACTTCTTTAGGAAAATACATGTGGTGTGAAGCACATCCCATTTCAGGCTATCCAGTTGTTTGAAAGGTAATGCCTTTATGTGAAAAGAAGTGATTCTAAAGATAGACTATTAAACAGTAAATAGAATTCAGATAGTAGACCCGGGATACAAAAAGATACAGAAAAATAATGTGCTAAGAAGGACAATTAATACATCAAGAATTAATTCATCCTGTCTTACTTTACTAATAAAAGCAGGGCTTGTTTTTGTTTTTGTCAGGACCAAGCATACAGTTATCAATTATAACACACTATAATTTCATTTATGAACATCACATGGCAGACCTTGTAGTTTTTAATCACTCATGATCCCATGCAGAAATCTTCGCTTCAGGAGTTCATTCTTTTCTTCCACCTGTTGGATATAAGCATCAACTCTAACTTAATCCAACAATAAAAACTTTCAACTTCATTGAGTGCTGTAAACGCTGAACTAATTTGAGTTTGAGAATGCTGTTCTTGCTTTGTTAAAGTTCTGCTCTGTGCTTTTTGAAGCTCACCTCTCTCCTTTAACTGGAAAGGGTAACCAACCCTTTCAACCCTCACTAAGCCTCTGTCTTGTTCATCGTTAGTAACAGTGGTGCAGAAGTCCTCATTAGGGCAGGAAGCATTCAATGCATCATGCTGAACTTTCATTTGCTCTGATCTTTGCTAAAAAAAAAAAATCAGTTATTATTTGCCTATAGTTCATCTTTGCATCGCAACAGGAGGACTTCTCCACTGTAAAGATAACTTCAAAAATAATGTCCCCACTTTCTTGGATTCCCCCATTTTCCACTGTTCTCCTAAAGGATAAATTTAGCTTGTGAGTAGCACACTTGCTTAAAGAGCAAGAAACCCAAGCGCCCCTCATAGTTCATCTGTGTGTTTACTTTGTAACCCAATCTGTTCTTCTGCCTATAAAAATCATGTTCTTTACCTGTTCTGGTAAAGAACTTTAAAGCTTCAGATAAAAATGCTATACAAGCTAAATGCTATTATTAAAGTTTTGTCAATAAGCCGAGTATAAGCCAGAGGAACAGAAGACTAGATCTTTGCCATTGGAAAGGCTGCAGTAAAATGGAGGTAGCAGTAAATGACAAAACATTTCAATTCTTACATAAACTTTTAACTAATTTCATCACCAATTTGACATGCATGTCACAGGAGGTTTTATAAATAGATACTGTCAGAATCTGTAAGTCTTCAGAGAGATTTTCTATCTCGGAAAATTCTATTCAATGCAACTCAATGCAATTCAATGCAGAAGCCTGCCTTGTCACCAGCACCTCAGTTTTAGAGTACACTATCCTAGTGGAGCATCCCACAGGCTATAAATTAAAAGTTTAGTTGCTGGTATGTAAGGCTACAGAGCTGGTAACCTTACATAGGTTTTACATTACCTAACTGTGACTAATTGAATCGCCCTGATCAACAGCAGGAGAAACTGAATCTTTCCCCACCATATAGACTACTGCATTCTGGGAGCTCACTCTGGTTGGGCTGGTGTATAAGGGTTTGCCTGATAAAACTCACAAAACTATGGCCACTTTTTCTATGCAAACTTAGAAAACGAGCAGCTGTTTCACATGACAGGACCCACCCAGAAAATGGACGACCTGGATTCAAGAAAGGTAAAAAGGAATGACTGTTTACACTGTGAGTGGTTATGCTGTAGCACTCCTTCCTGTACAACGTTCTGGACGACAAAAGTTTTCATAAATTAAAGGAGAAGATGAATGGTTCAACACAAAACAATGTACTGAGGCTTACTAAACATATCAGAAAGTGCCTGTATTGCAAACTGCTGGAGACTGACACAATGTTTAAGGGATATACCGCAATATGTCTCTTCTGCATAACTCATCCATTACTAACTACTGTTGAGGACAGACCCCTGGACTACACATACCTTTGGTTTTGACTACAGCTCTGTCACAGGCTGTGTGCAGGATCTGGTGGAAAGAGTTTCGATTTTATAATAATCAATAGGTTAAGAAGAAAGGTCCTGGAGACATGAAGTTTTCTTTTAGCTATTTAGGAAAACTAACCAGCAGTCTTTTTGTAGCTTCTTACTTTAGCTACATTATTTCTGCATTCTTTGCCTAGCTTCCATCAAACCAGAACACAATTTTGATGCTCAGAGATTTCTCTCACTAAGGGAGTCCTTCCTAGGGGCAGGAGGGACTAAAAATCTGTTCTACTTCCCAAATGGTATTTAAATTACCAGGAGAAAAATGTGTTCTTTATTTGTCTATTATAATTTCAATGATTAAAAAATATTTTTCTTTTTTATCAAGCAATGCCTTGTTTTATTTTAGACCATTAACTGATTTATAAGTAAACAACAATTCACCCAGTACAGCTAATAAAGTCTCACAACTTTTCTACACAGAGTCAGGACATGCATGGGGAGAAATGGAAACCTGCACATAAACTACAATAACAGCTGTCTACTTTTCCTCCCTCCACTTGAATGTGAAAGATGTATCAAGAACAACTCTTAAAAATTACTTTACCAAGTCTAAATCTCTTATATCCAAATGAAATAGTATTTTCAATTTTCAAAAGCTTTATATTGACAAAATAAAGATTTATTTATTTTCAGTAAAAAAGTACAAAAAATTATTTTGTAATACCCTTCCATATTTCCCTTGGAAGTATTCCATTTTCAGTGCACTTACTGAATGGACTGCTACTTATTTTTTTTCCCTCTCCCTTTTCACTGCAGGAAATCATATTTCCAGGAACCTAATCAAGTTTTACTCTAAAAGCAGGATTAGTCAGGGTTTTTTCCAGAGACTTCCTAAAGGATCACTACACTAATCCTTTACTGCGCTGAGTCTTCCACAAACAAACAATAATGATGTTTTTCTTCAAAATATTTCCACTCACCCCCTCCTTCCCTCTGCAAGGAAAGCAAAAAAGTGCAAGCTAGGATTCATCTATCCTGGGTGTTTTAAGCAGTCAAGCCTCCTTTTGCCAGAATAGCTTTATTTCATTCATTCTTGGGACCAGTCATCACAGCAGCTTATTAACAGCAGTTAGGAGCTGCTCATCTTTTGTTCTCATGGGTGAGTGTTGATAACCTGCAAGCCCTGCAAATAACCATTTGATCAACGGGAGGCAGACTCCTGCATCCAGCTCTTGCTGTTATCTTGGGATACTGGATAGGCTGGCGAAGCTCTCATTTTACTTCTTGAGTACTCAGCCTGTTCGTCAGCCTTTTCTGCTTGCTGCTGTACCATGAAGGCAGAGGCTTGAGAAAGGGAAATGCTGTGCTGGCTTTCCTCTTGGCTAGTAGGACTGGGCTCTTCGAGAGAGCAGCCAGACCCCAGGGCTGACTAACACTGGTGTTAGTGTTAGTGTTAGTGGAGCCACTGATGAAGGTTCTCCATGCTAGATTAAAATAGTCAAATCCCCTGATCTGCTGTGTATGCACTTGCAGAGCCTCCTCAGCACACTGTGAGTTTCCTGGCTACAGGCCACAGTGCAAGCTTATATTCATTTTGCAGTCCACCAGTACTCCCAGGTTTACTTCAGTAGAACTTCTCCCTAGCCAGACAGACTTCACACCTGTGCAGTTATTTAGGACTATTTTGTGACAGGTAAGGTACTTCAAACTTCTCTTTGTTAAACTTCATGTAATTCTTGTTGACTCAGCCTTTCACCCTGATGACTTCTGTTCATAAGGTATGAACAAAACTTCTTTCTGTTCTATCAACCTCCCACCCAGTGTGATACGATCTGCAAACTTGATGAGTGTGCATTCAATCCCATCATGAAGTTTGTTTGTGTAGATTTTGAATAATATCGGTGCCAGTATCCACCCATGAGGAACTTCATTCATGACCAGTATCTCACCATTTAACCAAATGGAAGGCTCTAAAGCCTCCTCAGAGCCTGCTCCTACAGTCATGCTTGAAGCCTCTGCCTCAGATATAAATATAATCCATGGGAAATGTAAAGTATTTCAAAATAACCCCAAACCTTGTTCTGTCTCTACACTGCCAAAAGAAAAAAAAAAGGAATGAGGATAATTAAGAAGGGAAATGGTGACAGTGATAGCTGTGGAGCTAGTATTCACCATTGTGGTCTTGGTGTGCTGTCCTGGAGGGTGTCCAACAGACCAGTGTTCTCAATACCTGGAATAACAGTGGAGAGAAAGAGGTCTTGGAGTCCTTGATCTCAGTCAGGCCTTAAGTTACACCATTCCTTTACTGGAGATACTTGCTGTCCAGGTGCAATTTTCTGGGACCTCATAATACACGAGAGTCAGCAGACAATATTGACTTCTGTTGAATCTTCATATGATATTTCTAAAATACGTGCCAGAATTTGTGTATTCACTACCAGTGAAACAATAGAGACTCTGTATGGGTCACAAAATATTTTAATCCCACCCTGCAGAAAGGCAGTAGTCCCTAGAAGAACAAAGGTAAAGTGTAAGGATGAAATGATAGTTCTCAAGTCTTCCCAGGCTAATGGAGAGGTGTATATACACAAATCTTTAATCCAAATACCTATAAAGAGGTTCAAAATAGACTGTGACTTTATGTCTAGACCCATCATGTTGAAAAGATGCATAAAGTCAGAGGAGGAGACACCTGGGTGTGATTTACATAAATATTTTCCTTGGTATTTCTAATATTATCAAGAACTAGGCTTTCATTTAAAATCATCTTTTCCCCTGCTAGTGAATAGATTTTTGGAGCAAAAAAGGGAATCATACCCTTAAAAAAAACAGCAAAAAAAAGGATGACTGGACTCCAGAATGACAAGCAGCAATTAGAATTAATAATCTATCTACTACTTACCTTGCTTCTTGTGGGTAATACATAAAAGGTGAGACAATTTTAACCATCCAGGTATCATGATCTGATCCCTTTGACTGGACAGGCAGACATTTTTAGTCCACAGCAAAGGTAATGTAGGGCAAATCAATGATAGAACTTGATGAAAACACACTTTAGCTTAAATTTGCAATAAGCTTGCATGGCTCAGATGACGTGTGGGAATTTACTATGTTTTGATTGTTACATTACACTGGTGAAACTCTTTTTATGGATATTTAAAAAGTAAGAAGTGCTAGTTCTACTGATAATTCATTACTAAAATAAAAGACAAAGATGACAACAGTTTTTTAAAGAAGTCTTTGTTTTCTTCTGATCTGGAGTCCATGAAAGGTTGTTTTTATCTCATTTTTATAGATGCCTGACAAACAGTGTCAGATTTTATAGCTCAGAGTTCTGAATAAAAATTATTGAGGGAATAGTAATACATTACAATGGAAAATGGGCATAGAAATTACAGTGAAGGGGAACTCTACATATTTTTAATGTATTAGAAATCTATCTTAGTAGCAGCAGTGTAATTTTGTGGTGTTTGTCAGACTTAGTTTTGACATCTTTCTTAGTGGTTTTTTAGAGTACTTTATTTCTTACCTGCATATTTCACAAGTGAGATTATTTTAGACAAAGGTAATAAGCTTTGTAATCACCATACTATCCTTGTATGGTAACATAATGAAACTCGGGTTTATGCAATCTCTGGCTCTCAATTATGCTTTATTCTTTTTATACCAAACTCAAGAATCATGAGTGCATCATAAGACGTTGATCCTCCAGCTGACTGTGCTAAATCTGCCTTTTGTACTCATTGAGAGAACAATTTTCAGCCATAGCACCATCCTGCAAGAAGGAGAACTGATTTCAATTTATGTTATGGAAGAAAATGAAAATAAAACTTGACACTTTGCACTCATTTATACTAAGAATCATTTATACATCAGCATAAAAGGATTGATGTTAAGGTGAAGTGAATTTAGCAGTCAAATAAAAATAATTTGGGGTCCATCACCTAGGGTATTTAGACACAGATATCCTATAAGGTAGAACATCTTAAAGCAGTACTTTAAAACATACAGGTTACCATATATTATGTCTCTGCTTATTATGTTTTTGTATCCTGCTGGGTGGAAAATTCACACATACATCACTCCCTCATTGCTACTTTCAAATTGCATTGAAAAATCTTCATGAAAAGTTATGCAAAAAATATTATTGAATTGCTTCTACATTCAGTTGTAAGTAATATCCCAAAACAACATTTGCAACCATCACCCACTTTTAAATTCTACATTTCTTTGGTATCTTCATTAATTCTAACATGACCATGATATTCTGATATGTTGCTAAGCCATGGTTGTGTAAATTCTAGACCTCTTGATAAAAATATGTAGCCTTTATAGAGGAAAGAGCAAGTCTTCATCTACGTACCTCTCAGAAGGGTTTAGTGCCACTTGTAATATGAAAATTAGTTGATAAGCATCAACTTGGACATTTTTCTTTAATAAACAAGGATAAAAAAACAGTTGAAAATAGAACAGTTGAAACAGTTCTGCAGTGTTTAATGGTAGAAATAGCATTCCATTGTAATTAAATGCAAACTTATAATTAAATCTTGTAAGGTGGATTAGACAAACTGGATTTAGATAATATCTAAAAATTAATCATTAGCAAGTACTGACTGTCTAATTTTCATTTGTCATGGAAACTTTCAGTTATTTAATCTCTCATTCACCTGAGATATGCTGGTATCCTATAAAAAGGCTACTGTAACTTTTTACTCCTTTTGACATTGACAAAGGGATTATGGAAAGATAGAAGATCAATGTATGCCAATATTGTTTCATTTTTCTTTTATTGGAGCCAAAGGGTAGGTAAGGGTGAAATATTCAATTGACTCAAATGGAAGTGTAAGACAGGTCAGGCAGGCTAGAAAAATTAAATATGAACATAAAAAAATTGTATTCCTTAGCAGAGAGTTAGCAGAACTGTGATTCCATCCTATTACCTGTAAAGTACATGGTTCTCCTGAAATCCTTACCCATATAGCCATAATTTAGAGATGTTCACTTTGAGAAAGTTACCATGCAAAAGTTGTGTTATTTCAGAAAGTAGGAAGTTCCCTGCAAATATGTAATTTCCAACCATTCTCCCAGTAACACATGAACATAAGCCAGTTACAAAATAATATCCTAACTGAAGCTCACACAGAGTAAGCTGAACAATAAGATGCACACAGATCTCACTGAAGTCAAGAAAGCCATATTTCATTGGCTTTACCAAATACAGGCTCATCTTGTTTCACTGTTAAGTGCATGAAAAAAAGAATCAGAGTTGTCTGTGAACACTGTTCTTCCTTATAATTTATATTGTTGATGCCCTGTACTGTTAAACAGGACCAATGGCCATTTTACAAATTGTAAGATGTATATGTAGTAGGAACCCCATTTTGTATTATTTGCTAACACCTAACTCACACTTGATAGCTTATTGAATTGCACTTCAAACAACTACTCTGACCAATTAAATGGTTTAAAACTTCAATAAAAACTATTGTTGAGAAATGGTCAATGCTACAGTCAATGACAATTGGCTGTTTATCTTTCAGCAACTTGTGTATTTCCATGGAACATCAAACTTTTGGTTCAAAGATCCTTTGCAGAGAAAAGGGCAAACTTGCCATACAAGAAACAGGGATAAAGAAGTGAGAATCAATTTTGAATGTATATTGCTAGCATGAACAATGCAAATAAGCATAGAAGACAACAAAATAGTTATTTCATATAAGAGGAATTGAGGGCAAGATGAGCTTTTCAGTCTAACAAGTTGAGATACTTCAAATTTACAAAAGGTGGAACCAGAATGGGCAGGGAATACATCACAGAAAGTCTGAAATTTGGTAGTGAATTCAGAATTTCTAAGGACCATAAAGTGAGAGTTGTAAGAACACATCCCCACCCCACCCACAGTCCTCACTCTTCCCTCCACCCCAAAACATACTCTCTAGAGAGTTTAAACTAGAGGATCCAACAACTAGCAGGCTTTTCTGAAGCATAACGGGGACAGTCAGAAGTTTCAGGCATTGAACTCAAGACACAAAGAACCTAGATGGGAGCACGCATATGCAAAGTACTCACCACCTGGGCTGCACCCCAGGAACACACCCTAAAGCATAGACGTAGACTGTGTGGGCCTTCTTATGTTAGCAAAATATTATACTTAACATCTGGCTTCCTTGAAAAAGAGAGGTGGATCATGCAGTGAGAGTCCTTGTCAAGGGGGAACAAAACAAGGCAAAACTCTAAAGCCTGAGGCTGTGTAATGGATCCCAGGCTGCTCAGACACAGACTGATATCCAGAGAAATTACCTTGCAAGAATTCGCTCTTATGGAGAAGGTTAAATCTCTAAGGTTAAATCTTTATCTAAATATCTTCTTCTCTTTTCTTTTGCTGAAAATGGGAAAGACTAAAGGTTTTTTTTATGGATGAAATATTATTATTTTTACTTATTCAGAAAAATGGCACCTTTCTTTTCATATTTAAAAATCGATGGGGAATTGAAATTTAAAGAATCTGGGAAAACTTTCAAAGGGTAAATTATTGCTTCACTGGAGTAGTTATTGTATTATCCATTTGGTATTCAATCAAACTGTTTCAATATAATATATCAGTGGCAAATATCCAGCGGAATTATCTGGAAGAACAACAACAAACCTGCAATGTAACTGCCATCAACCCACTGATTAAAGGTTTAAAACTAATGCCTTCGTCTAAGCTTGGTCTTAACTCCCACTTAAAGCAATAGTATTTTAACACACATCTTCAGAAATATAAGTGCTTTGTTGTAAATAAGACTGTGTGCTGAGGCTACTCAGTGCCTTGTGTGATCAGGCTTTAATTGTAATTATATTAAATATACAGGCTTTGATGTTCCTGGTTGAAAAGATGATAATGATCCATAATGTGATTTTAAAGTATAGACAGTGAACATCTGGAAGAGTTAAGAAGGAATCAGGTAGCTGACTATGATGAATCTTTTGATTTATGATGATTACATCTGCCAGAGAGTTTGCAAACCTAGGCACTATACATATATAGGTAAAATGAGAAAATGTTAATCCCCATGCTATGTGAGTACATCAATTCATTCATACTTTTCACTTTTATTACTCCTTGGGTTAACTTCCAGATTTATTTACTTTGATAAACTCAAAAAATTGTCAGAATAAATAAACATATCACATCCAGTAATATTTTGTCACTAATACATTATTTGAACTATGTTTATTGTTCTAATGCATCTTTCACAGGGCTTTAAATTTTATACTCTCTGTGTAGCAGTAAAGCCATTTCCATTGCAAACTTGTAACAGTAATGGATAGCAGCCTTCCGGGGATACTGTTCCAAGAAATTTATTTCACCTCATGTTTCTCAGTCACCCAGCGAATGAATTTGTTTCCATGACAGATAAGGATTGCAGAGATCACTTTTAAAATTATCGTGGTAAAACACAAATCAGTAGTAGGGAAAAAAAAAAAAAAAAGGAAAATGCAGGACAGTACCATTTCTTATATTTTCTTTAATCTTCCCTGTTCATGTTGTAGAAGTGTCAAACGTGCAATTTTTCACTAGCAGTCATCAAGAATCCTGAGAAATAGAGTTTGGGTAACCTTTTAGTTCTCCAAAGTGTCTAAGGCTTTCTATTCATTATTTTTAAGATGCATGTTGAGCCTGTTCTTTTAACCACTATGCACCAGAATCAATAAACCTGGATTTCTGAAAAATATGTTTCAATATCAACATTGTTAATAGAGAAAGAGTTACAACTCAAAGACTGATTAGTGCATACGCCTCTACTGCAAAGATTTACAGAACAGATTTATTTTGATCCAATATGAGCATCTATTGACTTGAATGGTTTACTCAGAATGCATGAGATTAAGTCTAGATGTGCTCATGGGTTCACGTTTACAGGTTTGTATCATCAATACAAATACAAAAGACCACAAAGATGAAAACATCTCTAGATCTGTGAAGGCTGTCAATTTGTTAGCCTCCATTAAGAGATTTTTATACAGATACGGCTTTCACAACACTGTATGTGGGCCTTTTCTGCCTTTCTGAGTTGTGCTTCAAAGCCCATTTTGGCAGCCACATATTAATGACTTTGTGATGCTGTGTTGAACCATTGATCTTGCAAAGTGTGCAAGATCTGTGATAATGAAAGAGGCATCATGTTGCTTCTTTCACACTTTCGCTTTTCAAAAGCAGAGAAAAAATCTTTAAGAAAATATTTTCAGTATTTTTCATTGAAGCACTTTTGAAAAGAAACCTTGAAAATAGTCCCAGAGAGCACTGGGAAGGCGCAAAGCATCCCCTACATTTCATATTACTATTGACAGGTAAGATATTTTTTAACATCTGCATTCCAAAATGCATGTGCATTAATTTAAACTGGATTTTATAATTGTAATAACAATTTTCATCTTCAGAGGAAATAGAGTGCGAGGTGATGTAATGAAGCAGTTTTTTATTAATACTTGTTGCCAAGAGAGAAAGCACAACTACATTCTATCTAAATTTAGGTAATGAATCAAGCCTACCAGCTGCTGTCTTTGCTGACCCAGTGAATGGGTCAGCAGGAGGGACTGGCTTTTTACAGGCAGTTTGAACACTGGCTCCAACTGAGCAGCAGGAAAAATTTTCCTAATGTTGATTGTTGCCAGAAAACCAAAGACCCAAGAACATAAGTATTATATAGATAAGCTTTTGGACCATCTAGCTTGACCCATTTCTAGCCCAAGAGAATTTTGCCTCAGGCTATATTGAAAGTGTGTATGTGCATAGGTGTGTGAGAGAAAAATATAATCTTCATTCCTTCAGTTGTTCAGGTCCTGCAGGCCTACTCTGGTATTGCTGTGAATTATTACCCTTAGTTGTTCTACAGCATTTCTAGTAGCACAGAAAAACCCTGGACTTAAATGATGAGCTGGACTCCATTCTAGTGTTTATATATGTGTATGCCACTTCAGTGACACCAGAGAAACAGGATTTGCTTATCTGTATACAGACAAGCTGTGCCCAAAATCTCTCATGATTGTTTATCCCATAAATCTTACTTTGTAACATTATTTCATGCTATCTGTTTTCAGTTCCAAAATCATCATCATCATTATCATCATGACTAGGCTTCAGGAACGAACATTTGGGAAAGGCTCTATCCACATTTGTTACAAGCACGCTGGTGGCTAATAAGGCCAATACAAGATAGACATGTCCAATTACGAAAGGCACAGCAGAAAGACTCCTTAGGTGGTATATTCTTCAAGACACGGTTCTTTCTGCGTTGTCTTTTCTCCTCAAGAGTGATCCTGCATGCGTTCTCAAAGGAAGCAAAGATAGTGTGTCTCCAGACCTCCCGACTAGAGGCCAAAGTAGACCAGTTATGTTGATCTATATGGCCAAGGCTGAGATGTTGTTTCAGGGAGTCCTTGTATCTTTTCTTCGGGCCTCCTCTCGTGCGGCAGCTGGTGGCAAGTTCACTGTGGCAGTAAATCTGCATTATATGAGAAACTGTGGTTTAAACATGTTTCAAAAAGGCTTTTTGTATTTCTACAAAGTCACTGCTCCTTCTTCCTGACAACCTCTGTGAAGGACTCTTATCTCACATGCAGGAGTGTCCTGGGAAGATGTCCTGAGGTGTTCTCATTGGACTTTGTTAACCTCTTCCTATTGGTTGTTAACCCCTTCCTGTGATTGGGTGTTCCTGTAAGCCCCTTGAGACCTGTAATTGGTTACTATGAATCCTCCTAAACCTATATCTGTAACCAATCCATCAATAAACTCTCTCTTGCCTCCTCTCCATGTCCTGTGTGATGTCTCTGTGGCTGCCATGGGATCTCGTGGATGGGGGGAGGGGAGAGCACCTCTCCTCTCCAGGCTCAGGACCTGAAGAAACCCCTGGTGCTGGAGTTTCCCCTTCCCTATCCACCCTCAACCGTCGGAAATGGCCCCTCAGATGGAGATGGAACCAGAAGTGGTACCCCAGAGAGGAGATCCAGAGTTCACCACAAAGCAAGATCTTAGGGAGGCGATGGTCCTTCATCGTGGAGACGTGTCCTGCCCAACGCAGCTGTGTTCTCAGCAATATGGCCTCAATACTCATAACTGCTGCTTGTTCTGGAACAGATGTATTGGTCACATAATCTGACCAGTTGATATTTAGGATTGTACAGAGACAGCGCTGATGGAAGTGTTCTAAGAGTCGCAGGTGGGGGCGGTAGATGACCCATGATTTGGAACCATATAAAAGAGAAGACCGCACAATGGCTTTGTAAACACTGATCCTGGTACTTTTCTTCAAGTGTTTATTATGCCATACTCTTTTATGGAGTTTTCCGAAAGCACTATATGCCTTTGCTAACCTGTTGTCTATCTCTCCGTCAATCTTACCATCCGAGGAGATGAGGCTACCTAGGTAATTAAACTGTTGGACTGATTTGAGCTCTGATTGGCCAATGGTGATATGGGGATGATGGAAGACTTCCTGAGGTGCAGGTTGATAGAGAACTTCTGTCTTCTTTAAGCTGACTTCCAGCCCAAAGAGCTCAGCAGCGTCTGCAAAGCAGGATGTTAAACGCTGCAGAGCTGCTTCTGTGTGGGCGACAAGGGCAACTTCTCTTGCAGTTGTCTGAGAACAAATACCATGTCTGTGGTGCTCCTGTTGGCTCTGAAACCACATTGGTTTTCAGGTAGAATTCCTTCTGCTATAGCAGGTATTAATCTGTTCAAGAGTATTCTTGCCAGGATTTTGCCAGCAATGGAGAGAAGAGTAATAGCACGGTAATTTGAACAGTCTGATTTGACTCCTTTCTTCTTATGTGATGATGTGAGTGATGATGACTGCATCACGAAGGTCTGATGATAGCTCACCTAGTTCCCAACAGCACACCACAAACTCGTGAAATTTAGCATGGAGTGCTTGGCCCCCATGTTTCCAGACTTCAGGTGGAATTCCATCAACCCCAGCTGTCTTGTCAATTTTCACCTGCTGTAAGAAGGTGAAACAGGCCTTAAGAGTTTCTCCCAAAGTGGGGGCAGAATCCAATTCATTCTTCGGTCATTGTGAGATGGACTGAATTGCTGAGTCTTGAACTACACGGCTAGTACTGAAGAGAGTCTGAAAGTGTTCAGACCATCGATTCAGAATGGAGGTTTTATCTGTCAGAAGCATTTGACCATCTGCACTGATTAGAGGGCTTTGGACCTGGTATGTAGGCCGGTATCCTGTTTTCAAGGCCTCATAGAATCCTCTGTGATCACCTATATCTGCACATAATTGAGTTTTTTCAGCTAGATTGATCCACCACTTGTTCTGGATGTCACGGAGTTTCTGCTGGAGCTTGCTGCATGCAAGACGAAAGGCTGCTTTTCTTACGTGACAGGATGGCAGTGCAAGGTGTGCTTGATGAGCACTTCTCTTCTTCCTCAACAATTCCTGGATCTCTTGATTGTTTTCATCAAACCAGTCCTTGTTCTTCTTGAAGGAGAACCCTAAGGATTCTTCAGAGGACTGCTGGATGCTGTTTTTAATATGGTGCCAGAATGTTTCAGGAGAGGAATCCGTAGAATCTGTAGAATGATTTTCAAGCCTAGTTTGAAGATTTGCGCAGAATCTGCCTCTCACTGTGGCTGATTGGAGATTATTAACTTGGAGTCTCCTCCTTGGGATACTGCCCCTTTTAGGTTTGAACTTAAGATTGAAGTTAAGTTTACAGCGCACAAGCTGATGGTCTGTTTGGCATTCTGCACTGGGCATCACGCAGATATGGTGGACATCGCGGACATCTCTCCATCGCACCAAGACATAATCAATGAGGTACCAATGTTTAGATCTGGGGTGCATCCAGGTTGTCTTCAGACTATTTTTCTGCTGAAAGATAGTATTAGTGATGGTGAGCTGTTGCTCCGCACAGAATTCTAGCAGAAGGCGACCATTATCGTTGCAGTTTCCAACACCATGATTGCCTAATACTCCTTTCCATGCTTCAAAGTTCTTTCCTACTCTGGCATTGAAATCACCAAGGATAATGATCTTATCATCTGCAGGCACCTTTTGGGTAAGGCGGCGCAGGTCAGTGTAAAATTTATCTTTTTCGGCAGAGTCAGCTTGGAGAGTTGGGGCATATATACTGAAGAGGACAACATGTTGCTTGTTGTGTAGTGGAAGGCGTAGGGAGATAATGCAATCAGAATGACCTGTCGGCAGATTTTTGAGCTTAGGAACAATAGAGTTTTTGATCATGAAGCCAACTCCTGAGAGATGCCTTTCGGTTCTGGGTTTACCTGACCAAAGGAGTGTGTAACTGGCACACTGGCACCGTCTTCCTCGTGGAGACGGACTTCACTGAGAGCAGCTATGTCAATGTTGAGATGTGATAGTTCATGGGTGATTAGGGCAGAGCGACACTCAGGGCATCCACTATTCGCAGAATCAAGCATGGTTCTGATGTTCCAGCATGCTAGAGTCAGTTTGGTTTCACCTTTGGAGGCAAGTGCATGCCTTTGTCTCTTGATCTTTGTGTGACCACATTAGTAGAAGATATCCGTTGGCCTGCGGTTAACCAATCGGGTGAAATGTAGAGATGAGCTTTGTTTAGGCCACCTTTTCTAGGCCCCTCTCCGAGTGGAGCAAGCAATGCTGTCCTTGAAAAAACTGCTTGGTCGTTCAGGGTGCTGCCCCAAGAGACTGTCATCTCCGGTCAGTCTCAAATGACCAATATCCTGAACCGCCTGCATGCAGGGTTGAGTCTGCGGCTTCCAGTGCACCTTTCACCTGCCATTTCAATCCTTGCCCATCGCTACAGGGTATTGTGAATGCGGGTAAAACCTTTGAGCCTGTGCAGTGGATTTTTTAGGTGAGATGCAGTATGCGCGGAACTGGACTCACCCTTTAATCCTAAGGTTCATCTGCCAGGGCCGAGCGAGCTTGGACGGTGGCAGTGAGGTCCTCAGGACGTAGGTTTGTTTAGAGTGACCTTCTCTTAGATGGATGGCTTTACAGGGTTAACGAGCTCCGTCTGCACGGGTTTGGAGTTAGAGTTGTCCTTCTCCTAGGATGACTGCCAGAAGGCTAGCGGGCTCATCCTGCCCATGGATATATTGTGTCTGACCCTGCAGTTTTGACCTGTCTGGCATGGGAGACCCTGCCAAAGGCATGTACCATCACCAGCATAGCTCGCAACCACGAAGGGGTACACAGGCTTCTTTCCAAAATAACAAGATTATATTAGACATTATTTTACATATGATTGGATGGTGCCCACAGTAGTTAATGAATTCCTTGCAAATTTGAAAGTGTGGGGGAATTAATCTCGCAGATCTTCAGCATGTTAATCACTTACATATGGGAAATGATGGAAGAAGGGTATGTGTCAAAATTCACATGTAGGGCTCTGCCCTAACAAAAACAAGGGCTGAAACTGCTTGACCTCCAGTCCTAGCTTTAATTCACAGATTGTCCTTTACTTTTGAACGAGCAACACCTTGTATGCTTTCAAAGTGGTTACTGCATTCTATTTTCTAATAATATTCAATTGTGACATTTTATAAAAAGTATATTTTGAACATCTTTTTCCAAGACAGAAAATAGTTCCCTTCGATAACTTCTTGTAACATGTTCTGAGTGTACTTTTGCATTAATACTGAAATATTTCCTGCACTTATGTGTATATAACATGGGAGAGGACCCAGAATACGAAAACAGAAAATAATATTAGTTAGTTGCAAAAGCAACTGAGTTTTTAAGCATAATATCCAGAGAATATATTTGTAATGGTGAGGGCAACGTGATGCATTCCTGTTTCTGTGTTCAATCCATGTCACCTGGGCTGCAGCAATAGCCTTTGTATTTAAATAGTCTTTTGCAGAAATGAGGCAAAATGCATTCAGCTCTCTAAACTACTTCTCTTTGTCATGGCTAAAAGCACATGCATTTACTTCATAGCCTTCACTAAGACTGATCAGTTCAGGCTGTTTTTTGAGCCTCAGACAATGTAACTATTGTCTTTCTTTGGCAAACCTGGCACTGTCTCAGCCCATGCCAGATATCGAAGGAGATTTCTTCACAGTTTAGTACATTTATCTCCAATACCGTCTCTTTTCCTGCAATTTTCCACTGCTTTACTCCATTAAAAGTCTATTATGTGATATTCATCTAATCTAATATTCTCCATTTCCCAATTTTCTGAAAACTACCAGAGTACGCAAAACCCTCTTGTTCTTTAAGAAATTCAGGTGAGTGATTTAGATGGGAGATGGCAAAATGAATACAGCATTGTACTGTAGTTTATTAATGTACCTGATCATTAGACATTGTTCTACAGTTTATCTACTTTACCAACAGAAACTTAAAGTACTTGTGGTTATTAGGTTTGGAATTCCTGATTTATTAAATCTCCCCTAGCCCAGCTCTACTGCCAGGAAATTGAGTTTCTGATTCTGATTGAAATTTTAAGCACTGGCACCAGCAAGACCTATGATCACTTTTGATAAGTTCAACTATAAAATGCTGATATAAAACTGGCATCTCAGTTTCAGCAAATACCTTTGTCATTTTACGTCTCATGTCTTCAAAGTTTTTGTGGAGGCCAAGGCAATTATCCCAACATTTATATTCTGCAAACACATTTTCATACCATTTTTTCCTCACTGCAGTTGCAGTTTCTCCTGTGACCTTAGCTTAACCCCCTATACTGATTCTTTGTTTGCAGTGATCTTCAACCTGCATACTCCATGTAATTAAATTTAGGACCTGAATTTCTGTTCTAATAGAGTTATCAGGATTTTAAGCTCTTTAAGCTGTTTTTTTGTTCTTTTTCTTTTCAGTGTAAGAAAGACAGGATCTTAGAAATTCTCAGGACTTAAAAGACAAGCCTTTATCAGAGAAATGTGAAAATCACACTGGATTTAGAGATTCTTCACACATTTTGAAATAAAGAGATGTTAATATCTTCTGTTTATCAAAATATTCCCATCAAATACATCCTGGACTATATTTTCAGCGAGGTATCTCTGGTTGTTTTGAATGAAATTGAAAATATATGAGTCAGGACTCTCTGAATAGTGTGACATTCCTGGAATTTGTCTTGGTTTTTGCTTTTTGAAACATTAATCACTTTACCTTACTCTGTGTGTGTTAATATATTAAAAAAATAATTATTCTTCTACAGATTCAAAATACTGTCTGCCATTTTTTTCCGTAGATCACAATGATGTTCTTTAATTTTCATAACTGCAGGCAATTTTCTAAAAAAAAAAATAATTCTGAGCTTAGCTTCTCAGTCTCAATTAAGGATTCATTGTTTTAGCTGTGCCCACTTTTGCTATTCTGTAGTGACCACTACTTGTAGGTGTCACAGAATTCTGTTGTGGTTACAGTGGTGAGTTATTACTAAAAGTAGTTCACTGGTTGTCCTAGATGTTTTCAATGACTTTCCAAAATATGTTTCCAAAAAACTCCTTTTATCAGTATAATTCCTTTAAAAAAACCCTTTACAGATTAACTGCCTAATGAAGTGTTATCATACATAAAATTAAGTCCAACACTAAATCAGTTGAAGCATCAAAGTTGTGGAACTATTAAAAGCTGAATCTGCCCTGTGAAAGCATTTGCTTTCCATTGAATTATGGAAAATGAGACTGCATCAGGATGTCAGAATATCTTGTCAATCTTCCTGCAGTAAACCCAGGAACACTTTTATTATATAACTCAGGGCAGATGCTTGTCTAGTCCTTTTAAAATATTTCAATGATGAGCCATCGGTAACATTCCTAGAAAAAGTTCTCTGGCATTCTGTACACTTAAACATTTACTCTTACTGTTATCTTGCAACTTCAATAAATTTTTTGTTATGGTCCTCATTTTTTGTCTCGTAATTCTCTCAATGTTTGATAGTGTGATGGCAGACTTGGAAACAATTACCCATTGTTTTGCCACTATCCATTATTAAAAGAAAATAGCTTTCCTTTTTCTCTAAACTTATTTCATCAACCACATGAGTAATTGTGGAGGAAGAAAACAGAAACAAAAACAAACAAGGAAACAAAAAAAAATTAAAAAATCATCTAGATGTGTCTTTCTGACATCTGTGTTTTTTTGATTTTTCGTGTTGGTCAATACAGCATAAAACCGTATAATTTTGTTTATACTTGAAAGTTAGCCAAACATTAGACTAGAACACTTATATTTGTTCAAGAGGCTCAGTTTTCCTTTGATCCTAATGGTCATTGCCTACAGACATCAAGGGCTACCTTTATACTTATTCCATAACAAACTATCTACCATGCTTGGCAGCTGGAACACAGAAAAAGAGGCAAAGGTTTCTGAAGTTAAAAATAAACAATTCCATGTAACAGGGACACCAGTTTTAATTTTTTAGGATCCCTTTTTAAGAAGTTGTGTAGAGTTTATTTTATCAAAATATGTAGAAATACCTGTACTGGTTTTGTTTGGGATAGAGTTAATTTTCTTCATTGTAGCTGGTATGGGGATGTGTTTAGGATTCATGACCAAAACCATGTGGATAACACAGAGGTGTTTCAGCTATTGCTTAGCAGAGCTTACACAGAGCCTTTCTCCTTATACTGCCCAACTAGCAAGGAGGGCAAGAGTTTTGCATGAGACAGAGCAGGGACAGTTGACCCCAATCGACACAAGGAATATCCCAGACTATACTGATGTTGTGCTCAGCAATAAAATCTGTGGGAAGAAGGAAGGTGAGACCTTCAGATTGATGGAGTTTGTCTTCTCCATTCACTGTTACCCATGACGGAGCCCTATTTTCCCGGAAATGGCTGAACACCTGCCTCCCCACGGGAAGTGGTGAATGAATTCCCTGTTTCACTTTGCATGTGTGTGGCTTTTGCTTTTCCTGTTCAATTGTCTTTATCTCAGTCCATAAATTCTCTCACCTTTACTCCTCTGATTCTCTCCTACATTCCACCTTGGGGGGAGCAACTGAGCAGCTGTGTGGTGCTTAGATGGCTAGTGGGCTTAAACCATGGTAGTATGGCAGTACCATATCCCAAAGTGACCAAAAATATGAAAAATATACATCTGTAGAGGACCTGAAAGTCATGTTCATGAGAAACAAGTAAGGCTTGTTTTAAATTACAGCGTTGGAATGTGAAATAACTTCACCATCAGCAATAAAGCTGCCATTCTCAGCTGCTAATTTGGATTTAGTTCATGAAGTACTTTGGTCTAATGGTCCTGGAGCTGGAGCCTATTCAGAACAGACACAAAAGGGGAAATTGCAGTGCATAGTGTAAAATTTCTCCTAATATGTCTCAGCTAAGATTTACATTAACTACCTTGAAGGCTTATAGGATGGTTGCTCTCTATGCCCTTTCGATCAGTCTGGTAGTCTGCACTGTATACCAAGATGACTGCAAAGTTTGGTTTTGTTTTCCTAGTAGTGAACTGCTTTCAGTAGTGCATACTTATATACATGTATACATATACACACACATACATACATAAATATACATACGTACATATATATATATGCACATTTGTGGCAAATACACACAGGCATGCACACACACATGTGTGCACACGCACTGATACGTTTCTGGAATTACAGGAAACAAAATATTTTTGGAAACATAATATTATGTCATCCTAGTAATGGATGTAACTTCAGTGGATATCAGGGGTAGTCAAAAATAACTATTTGAGACTGCTATACAGATTACTTGTCAAAGTATTTGAGATCTGTATAGATAACCTTTACTAGTGTTCAGTGGTTGAAGCACAGCAGACAAATCTCTGTGTGAAACAGCTTTGATTAGAAATACTGGGAAATGTTGGACTCTGAAAATTACTTCATTGATCTATCACATTATTTATCTTTATTGTTACACAGAGTCATTAAATGGAAACAAACTAAAAGCTCAAGAGGAGATCCAGTCTAGACTATATAAGCTTGCTATTTGAATTACACACACATTGCAGGCACTAATACTTTTCACATTACATGACTAAATGTGATGGCAAAGAGTTATTATACCTTAAGTTGTGCTCCCATGATAACCTCATGTAACATGTCATTTTTGAGAGGGCCTTGAGAAGAGCAGATAAACATATGGACATAGCCTGAATACAAAATGTGCTCATAAATACATGCTCATAAAAGTATTCACTGTTAGTGTCCATGAGAACGAGAACACTATTCACTCTATAATCATTATGAAATCTCCAGTTAATAAGTAAAAGTTGATGCTGGTTATGATGGTTATTTTCAATGGCTCAAGTGTTTGCAGTTTGATTTGTTGCTTGTTTTGATTCCTTAGTACTGAATAAAATTCAGTCTAAAACTAAATTACTTGCCTTCTTGAGCCGGTTTTCATCAAGCAAGCATATTAATTACATGAATGGCCAAAATGGGAAGGAATTAAGCTTTTTTAGCAACCAGTTATGCAGTAATGCAAACATTCAGCTTTTTTTTTTTTTAACAAGAAGAAGAAACAGGTCAAAAGTGTATAGGCCAAACACACAGTTGAATTAACCTGCATTTTTTACTATTCACATCTAGAAGGCCATTTTTCTTGAGAATAATGATTTTATTCTGTTCCATTATTCATTTGGCTGACTCAATAAGAATAAAATTGGATTTCCTAATAGAATTGATGATTTGTTCAGAGATTAAGTACAAATATTTGGTTAAAATTAAACCTGGAGCATAAACATTCTTTTTCGTTGCAGAAGACAGTACTTCTTGGGTTTTTTTAGTGTAATTTATTCAGAAAAGCAGTATTATTGCTTCATAAGTTGAATGTATTTTCACTCCTAGAGAAGAATGTCCAAAACTTTAAAGTGACATATTACTGGGGAGTCTGATGCCTTTTTACATACTCAAATACCACTTTTACATGAGCAAGACTTATTATCTCTTTTTCATGCTGTTGAAGAATGCCCACATTGCTGTACCTTGCTAATACCTACCTCAAGAGAGGGATAAACAGGGAGCCTGTTGTCTGGCTCCCACACTTCAGCATATCAAGCATGACTTTTCTCTGTTTCTTCTTTCTGCTAGTTAGGCAAATAGATTAAATGTAAAGTGACAACCTTTCTGTTATTACTCAAACACTGACAGATTGATAACAAATTCCTAAATTCATGTTTAAAAATAAACAAGAAACTCTTTCATCTGCTCAAAATTATGCTTTAAAGGGTAATCCATATCCTGGACAAACATAGAACGATGATGAATACAATTTACTGACATTTTTTTTCTTTCCTAAAATGCTTCCTTGATCAAAATTTCCATAAGTTATCAAGCCAAGGATCAGTCTAACACAGTATCCCAAAGCATCTAATAGCAGAAACTTAGAAAAAGAATAAATTGTAACCAACAGGACAAGTGGAAAATGCTCTTCCATCTGGTGAAAGCTTCCAGTGAGTTTTAGTAGTCAAACTCCAGGTCTTTGTTCTGAAAAATTACCTATATATTTTTAAGCCATTTAGACCTTAGACTTTCCTGACACTCTGAGGTAAAGAGGTTCACAGTGTAACAATGGCTCGTGCGAAAAAATATTTCCTTTTGCTTTCCCAAAAATTTTCCTTCTACTTGTGTTTACTGAGTCTTGTACCTTTTGTATGTTAGCAGTAACTAGTGAGTAATCATTCCCAATGCTCCTGACACTCAGGAGGTAGAATTCTTTCATATCAGCTTTCTGAAGGTATTGGTTTTATCTTGTCTGTGGGTCTCCATTTTTCTCTTCTTATTCAATTGTGACTGACAAGATGTTTTTTTCATTTCCTTTTTAAGGCTATTTATCTGTGTTGCTCATGTATCTTGCAGTCATCCTGTTGGTTTACTCCATTATTCTTCCAGAAGTTTTATCATGTAGCTTATGTTAGCAATTTCCATCATTTTCTTTTCTATCCCTTACACATGCTTTCATGCTTGCTACTTCTACATCTCCTTTCTATCATTGTATGCTTCTTGACTAGCATATCTGTAGAACCGATTGCTGTGTGACCCACAGTTTTACAGACTCTCCATATATAATTGTCTTATAAACTTGAAGATGTCTCTGGTGTTCTCTTGATTCTAATATTGACAGATTTCAGATGGTTTAGTTCATTATTTACCACATTGTTTGGCTTTCTTCCTTCTTCCTGATATTTCCATCTGAGTAATGACAAATTGAAATTTCCACTCTCTAGTTGCACATCTGCTATCTTTTAACAGTTGTTAATCCAGCCAGAAAAGAGTTTTTAAAGTGTATTTTATTTGCAACATCCTGCCCTTGGTGCACCAGCAAAAACATCACATAATTCATGTCTTGATTTATATGAAAAAAGAAGTAGCCCAAAACAATTCATTCAACTAGCCATGCTATTTCTTCTACTTCAACTCATGGTTATTCTTAAAGAACTTCTTTCATATTCTTGCAATTAACAATTTTTAAAAAAATGAGCAAGTGTATCTGTTTAAACCCATAAAAACTACTAACAAATCTTTTTCTTTCATGTGCCTTTATTTTTTGTAATTTTTTTCAGAAGACAGATAAGCTGCTTTGGTTTGGTTTTTTTTTCTCATTTCACAAACTATACAAATAATTTAGTTTGAATGTAAAAAAACCCAACAAAAATTAATAAAATAACCTACGAGAAGGTGTTAGCATAAATTTCAATAAATAAATTTCACTCTCCAAATGTATTCTAAATTATGGAACTATGAAAGCTGACTGTAAGTACTGTAAACCAGCAAGTGTTCTGCCCACAACCCCCCCCAAAAAGCAACATTTGTATCCCAAGCCTGCGCTGGAATGTGCAGAGCTGGACTTCCAAATGCACACAAGTTACTGAGCTGGGCCAGAGCTCCCTGTACTGTCACCTTTGTGGAGAAGCAGTTCACTAAAAAGAAATGTAGCACCACTTCTGTAGCAAAGGCACAAGTTGTTGAGTGCTTCCTTTGTTTTAGGTTTCATACACACTGTGCATAAAAGAAAGTGAAGGACTCTGCAAGAGCAAGTGAAACCACTAAGAGCTCTTTCTCTTGACAAGACTTTACACTAAGCAAGTGTAACTAAGAAAAAAAGTTAGACATTCACGCATCTTTTCTTGTAAATGTGTCATATTGAGGGGAACTGATGAGTTTGATTTGAACTCCTAGGTCCTATTTGCATGACATATGTATTTGTATACATCTATAACCTCTTCTGGCAGGGTTTGATAAGTCCTGGCTTTGATTCTTATTTTACGCTATTCACAATGTGAAATATAAGTCCCTTTTCTCCATGGGTGTGGAAAAGTGAGACTGAACTGACACTCCTTATTGAGTGTCTTACAGCTACGATAGCTGTGAGAAAGTAATGAAGCTCTGGTGTTTACAAGTCCCAGTGCATTACCTAAACAAATAAACAAGCGTGACAGGACAAGCTTTGCCACAAAGTTTATTCCTTACACTCTTTTAATATAACCTTTTTACCCCTTATTCCCCTAGGATTCCTAAGCAAAACTAACTTCTTTCCCTAAATTACCTATAAAACACTCCTAAGGATTTGTCTCCCAATAAACTAGTTGATATAGTCCGCAGTGATAATGTGAGATACACATATTCCAACCCCAGTGGCAGATAATTTTAGATTAACATGCTTTGTTACTTTCCTAACAATGGTACAGGACTATCCATTTCTCTACTGTGTTTCTCCATTTGTGGAACAAGGAGCCTAGCTGCATCTTACTAAGTGTGTTCCATTCTCTGTCACACCACTGCTTAAACTGGGAGCATCCTGGGCAGTCAGGCTCCATAGCTCACCGTGAACTCTGAATTTCAAGGGCTTCCTATGTTTAGACTATTCGCAACGAGGAAGTAAATCAAGGAGAGCTTAGAAGCAGCCTTTAATGCAAGATATCCCCATCTGCCTCTGCATTTTTAAACAATGTGTACCAGAATGCTTATATTAAAAATACTGATATGGTTGAGGTCAAATTGGTCATACTTGGAACTCTAACATGTCTTTTGTTGTGTTGCAGCTTTTTTTTTTTAGCAGTAGCAGTCTCAGCTTGAAAACAAATAACCTTTTTTTCTTAACTACCGAGGAAAAGTTCAAATATAACCACAATTCAAAAAGAAAACTGAATACACTTCTGTATTTTGCTATTTATATATTTACTCTAAACATCAGGATCTCCTATTTATTCAGTGCTCAATAAGTAAATATTAGGAAGACATAAAAAAACCTTATTTCCAAATATCTGGGAATTTACTCCAGTCTGTAAAATTTCAGCAATTTTTATATTCTTCACATCTTGTGCCACATAAATTCTAGGTATTAAAAGCATATGATCAGTTGCTTTTCTTATATCAAATAAAAACAAAGAGAAAAGTAAATCACATAAGACTACTTTTGAATTATTAACCGATTCTAACTGTCAATGTTGAAGAAGAAATTGCCTCTGTCAGTTATTCGCAAAATTTGTAAGGTGTTTACGCTAAAGCCTGGAAGCATCCAAAACATTGAGGACTTGTATGTCAGAGAGAAAAGGGGTCTGAACAGTGGTAATTGCCATTTAACATGCATTTTTTTTTTCTTCACATTATGAAGAAATACACAGCAGAAGATGAAACAACAACAAAGAAAAAGAATCCAGAGTACTTCTCTCTGAGTATCATAGAATTGAACTGTGGCTCACACAGAGAAAAATATCCCATATTTCTTCTGTACATATTCATTCGATTATGTTATGGGGAGAAAGACGTACATGAAAAGTTTAACCATCTGATAATACTGTCATTCCTGTAACCTAACTGCCACTTTGAAGAAATAATCATCTAAAATTTTCTTTTAGTAAGAAACTTTTAATCAATTTGATTTGTCATTACCAAAGAAAACCCAACACTTCTCAAAGGAAAACAAACAAACAAAACCGAAAAAGCCTCAAACAAATCAAAACAAAAAAAAACCAACACACACAAACAAACAAAACCTCCAAAACAAAAACAAACAACAAACCCCAAACAAACAAAAAAAACAACAAAAAAAAAAACCTCAAAGCAAAGCAAAGCAAATGAAAAATTTGAGGCATGTTACAACTTTTTAGCCAGACTTTAAGGACATCAGAAGCTGATGTATTTTACCCTTACTGTAAAGAAATTTTCATTCAGATGATGGGTCACCTGTCTGTAAAAAACTCTGTCTGTGAATATTGTGACACTAAATTAAACCTCTACTGACTGAACATATTTATGAGCACTACCTTTGAGCCTATGAGAGCAATTTTACATTTCAAGTTAAAAACCAGGGATTCATAGACAGGAATATTGGGGTTTATAAGACCATTTCTCATAATCTACAATGCCTTTTGAGTAAGAGAATGAAAAGAAATTAAATAAACTTTTTTCTAGGCTGTGGTGACCAGACAGCTCCAGCCTTTCTGAATCATGGGCAAAATATTTCCTTTACTTCCCTTCCCTTTCCTCTCCAATCCTCTCCTCTCTGACCCTCTCATCTCCTCTTCTCTCCCCTCCTTAGTTTCCCTTCTTTCTGACATACATCTTCAATTCTTTAGAACAAGGTAAAAGACAACTTCAGATAGAAGGACAAAAATAGAGAATCCTGGAGTCCTTTGGGACAGCCCATAGAATTGAGCAATAACTTCCCCTGAAAAGCATAGTTCATAGCAACTTAATAGAGATTTTCCTTTAAGTCAGCCTTCTTCCCAACTCAAAAAGGGTAGGAGGGGAGATCTGACCTTTGATGAAGTTGCTTTCTCTTTTATTCCTTTAGTTCAAACAAAAGACTCCAGGCTTTTGAGCTGCACTGGTTTCATTTTTTGTTTGCGGAAAATGAAGACATGAGACAAGTTAAGGGCATGCAGAATGAAATTTCTGTCAGTTATTTAAATTTTAGGACCTTAATAACGAAAACTTTGTGATTGAAGATAGCCTTTGGATGTATTAAATGCGAGTATGGCATTAATAGATAAAAATTGAAAATAAACAGATACTGAACTGCAGACACTACAGGATTTTACTCTAAATAACACTGGAGGTCTCAGCATTGGACACTTTAGAATGGCTATGGCTCTTAAGTAATTAGTAAGTAATTAAATGCCTCTAATGAAATGAAAACTATGAGCAAATGATTCAGCTCATTATCTTACATTTGAACGTAGTTCTTTTTGTGGAACACATCAATATGGAAAAAAAAAGCGCATTTAACTTTCCAATGACCTTGTCTTTCAGATTTGATTAAGTCTGTACTGCAGTTTTATTTCCTGTGGTGCCCATTACTGCTAGGGAAGACACATTATAATTATCTGACAGTACCAGAATCACTTAAAAAAGATAAATTCTTGCAGTTGAATCTAAAATATACCACTTAACTCATCATGAAAACCTGTGTACTGTAGCAGAAACGAAGCAGAAAAAATAAGCCTTTCTATTCAACCAAATGCAAGAATGTCTTTATTAAGAATGCATATGGATACATTAACTTAGCCTCTTAATTTTTGTATACAAATGTGATACTATTGAAAATGAAGGGAGGTATTTACACCAGCATCCTCATAGGAATGTTAAACAAAGCAGAGTCGCTTTGTTGAAGTCTTTAAAAATCACAAAAAATAGCTTCAGTGAAATTGTTTCTGCATCATGCAAAGAAAACAGAGAATTATCCTCATTTAAGGGAAGTGGTTGCCAACAGAAACTTGTCGCAAGAAGGTCTGTCTCTTAATATGCTCACAGCCCCAAATCCTCTGCAAACAAGGGTTGAAAAGTTTGAAATTATGTTTCAGGACTGTAAACAGGAAACAGGGAATCACTGAGGAATAGTGCCTTACTGAAACTAGGCAGTTGAAGATCAAGAGACCCAGAACCAGCTCCCTGTTTCTGCTGCCTATATATGTATGTGGATTTGGAATATAGGAAAATGCATAATGGACATAGAAATGTCTGTGTCATCATATCCCTACAACTGAGAAGAGGTTAAAGTAGCCCTGGACAGTGTTCCAGCATAATATAGAATCAGAAAGAGAACTCTTGTGCTTTACATGCTAAGCTGAGTTTATATTTAGTAGCAGTTAAAGAAGATTTTTGATGCTAAGAGTGATCTAGAACTGTACTTTTCTGTTCTGGGTTCTTAGGGGATTTTTTGCCTTGCAACTTTTTGTTTTCCAATCTTATAGTCAAGAAGAAATTAAGCCTTTATTTTACTAAAATAAAGACATTTTCTTTAACCATGTCTTGTGTTTAAAAGGATCTCGGGTATTCTGGCTAGCAGAAAGCAAATTATTTCTTCAGAAGCAACAGCAATCTTTTTGACATAAACTGGCTGCAAAGTGCAACCATAAAGAGATAAATAAAAAATGTAAACCTTGATTTATATATTAAACAGAACTTGCCTCAATACTGAGCCTGCTAATGACCAGCCACCAGCTGGATATAGGTCGATTCACCCTCACTCTCTAGGCCCAGCGATTCAGCCAGTTTTTTTACCCAGTGAAGGGTTCACCTGTCCAAGCCATGAGCAGCCTCCCTTCTAGCTGGGCGCAGAACTGCCTTGATCATTCTTGTTCAACAGACGTCAAGGGGGTTATTAATGTCACAGTTCATCCAGCCTGTGCAAGGAAAAGAGTGCTTCCCTTTCAAGCATGGATCTCATCAAGTTTACTTTCAAGGGCACTGTGGTGAGTTGACCTTGGCAGGAAGCCAGGTGCCCACCCAGCAGTTATATTACTCCTCTTCCCAGCCGGACAGGGGAGAGAGTAAGGTGGAAAAACAACTCGTGTTGGGATAAGGCAGTTTATTTAAAGCGAAAGCAAAGTGGAAGCTTGCATGCGCAAAAGTGAAGCAAAACGAAAGACAACACAGTTAATTCTCTACTTCCCATCAGCAGTGATGGTCAGCCACTTCTGAGAAGCAGAGCTTCAGCATGTATGACAGTTTGTCAGCAGGCATTCATTGTCTCCAATGGCTGGTGTTTCTGCCTGGTTTTGAACCAGGGACCAGTTCGAAATGTAGTGGGTTTTGGAAGTGGGAGGGGATACAGGGGTGGCTTCTGTTAGAAGCTTCTAGAAGCTTCCCCTGTCCCATGGAGCCAATGCAAGCAGGCTCCAGGATGGACTTCCTGCCACTGGCCAAGGCCAAGACAATCAGGAGTGATAGTTATGCCTCTGTGATAACATAATTAAGAACAGAAGGTATTGAACGGAAAGAATTCCAGCCAGGGAAGACCAGAGTTAGAACATGGGAACAACAAGGTAGACACCACGGTCAGTGCAGAAGGAGGAGGAGGAGGTACTCCAGGCACTAGAGCTGAGGCCCCTGCAGCCCGTGGTGCAGACCATGGTGGAGCAGCTGTGTCCCTGCAGCCCATGGAGGACCATCGGGGTGCAGAGACCCACCTGCCGCTCATGGAGAAGCCCATGCTGGAGCAGGTGGATGCATGAAGGAGGCTGTGACCCCATGGGAGGCCCAAGATGGAGCAAGATCCTGCCGGAGACCTGCAGCCCATAGAGGGGGAAGCCCACACTGGAGCAGGTTTTTCCAAGGCAGGACTTGTGGCCCCTGTGGGGGACCCACACTGGTACAGCTCATTCATGAAGGACTGCACTCCATGGAGGAGTGACCCACGGGACAGCAGTTTGGGAAGAACTGCTACCTGAGGGATGGACTCACACTGGAGAGCTCCATCAAGGACTGTCTCCTGTGGGAGGGACCCCACAGGAGAAGGGGAAGGACTCCTCTCCCTGAGAAACAAAAACTGACCACAACCCCCATTCCCCGTCCCCCTGCACCATTGGGGGGAGGAGGGAAAACATGGAAGGAAGGAGGGGTGGGGGGAAGGTGTTTTTAAGATTATTTTACTTCTCATTCTTTTGCTCTTATCCTGCTAGTAATAAATTTAAGTACTATCCCCACTTTGAGTTTGTTTTGCCTGTGAAGGTAATCAGTAAGTGACCTCTCCTAGCTGTTATCTCAACTCATGAATCCTTAGCTGTTTTTTTTTCTCTCCTCTGTCCAGTTGCAGAGGCAGAGTGAGAGTGGCTTTAGTGGGTACCTGGCATCCGGCCAGGATCAACTAACTAGAGGTAGGATATGCCTTTCTTGTGGCAGACTGGAAACACTCCTTTGTAGCAGAAGCAACCGCTGGCAGAGATCTAGGAAGAGTGCAGCAGGCAGTCTATCGCCTCAGGTTCTCAATGGACCAATTTAGAAAAACAAATAAATAAAATAATGAAAACTTAAAAATTTGCAGGCAAATACTGTCAGTTTTTCATCTTTGTTTCTTCATTGGTGTCAATAGTACTGATCATGGTCAGAACCACTCTGCATGTTTTTCAGTTCACTGTGTATTTCTGGGTGGAATGAGAAAAAGTGTTTTAAACCGTAGAAACACTAAAACATGGATCAATATTTTAGCAACCCCATCATATATCTGTGACTGTGACTCAATGTACACTTATCCTAAACGAAACTGGTGCACAGTTTCAATTTATGTCAGCTACTGTTCAATCATTTTACACACCAGCTTATCCAAAAATAACATAGTCAGTGTCCACCAGGGTATTTAAAATCAATTAATGACAATTTAAGGGAACTAAAGGTCCAGTGTTTGAGCTGTAAGATGCGGTCATTAACTGCTTTGAAATTCCCAATCCAAGTTATTAAAATAAACTCTGTGAAATTAATGAAAGAAGATAAAATAATTGTTTGATCCATTCTATCATTTAATTAATGATATTTTTTTATTAACAGTTTAACACATATTTTATAGTATTATGGGTAAATCAGGTTGGATGGACCACTGGAGGTCATATACTCCATATAAACAGAAGTACATGCCACGGTCCAAGGGGGGGTGGGGCCGTGACACAGAACGGACGGGCCTGGAGTCAAGGCAGAGGTGCAAATGCAATACTTTATTGAGATGTGCCGGGGTTTTATGAGTTCAGGCCAGGAAAGGGCTAGAATATGGGGTGGAGCATGAGACAGACAAACGAGGGAACAAATCAGGATAGGGACACAGACAAAGGGGGAGGAATGTGGGAGGAACCAGGGAAGGAGAGGGTGAATGGTAACTGTCTCCTCTCTACAGCTTCTTCAGCCTGTGAGAGAGGGGAGCGGGGAAGCAGGGAGCAGGGAGCAGGCAAAACTGTTCCCACTCTGCTTCCTGCTCCTTCACAAATACACATATTTAGCATTTTACAACATAATTCTGTCCTTAGTATTTAAACTAACACAGCCTTTAAAGAAACCTAGTAAATTCATCACAAATGATGCTCTTCACTGAAGCCTGGTCTTAGTTCCTCTCTACTTCTTATGGTCCCAAGCACAACCAGAACTTCTGAGTGCATTTTCTGAGCTGAGTGACAAAGCGGAATATTAGCACTTAACAATCACAGAAAATGTGCCATTCTGTGCAAACCTAGAAAAGATGAGACTGATATCCTTAAACATGGAATAATAGTTTAGAAGTAGCTGGTGTTCAGGATCTTCCCTTTTTTAAAGTGACCAAAGAAGTATCTCTTCTAAGTTGACTGGTAATAACAACACTTTTATTTTTAAGGGAAGTGTAAGCATGATATGTTAAGATTTGAAAGCGTACAGAAGCTCTTACAGTTAATGAAATAGATTTTCTTATGTGGAAAATGATGAATTATCTTCATTTGTTTTACCAACTATATAGTCAGTAAAAAAAATCATAGAAACACCACTGTTTTTCTCCTCAAGGTTACAAAACAATCATTACACCAGTACAGTGTCATTTTTTCCATTTTTCTTATCCAGTTTAATTACTATAATCCTATTCTTATAATTATCTCATAGTGAAAAAATATGCTTCTTTATATGAAGACAAATAATTGTTATCATAACTGAACAAAGGTAAAACATATAATCTGAAATTATTTTACATTTTCTTTAAGTCTTCTGGTGTTTGTGCAAAATCAATTCTCTTGGAGCTTCCCACTAACTACAAATCCTGACACAAATTGTGTTAAATCTTTGTTACCACAATGTAAATTACAATAGTTAATATAAGAATATATATGTCCATATTAGCCTACTTAAATGGAAAAAAAGGACATATAATTCTAAACATACTTTGCTACTTCTGCAATCACCAAATCAGTGTTCATATAAACAAGTAATTCTGCTCATAAGTCAGTCCTGCTATGTGAAGTGTCACTTTACTATTACATCATCTGAATCTAATATTTATCTTTTAATCTAAGTTCCACAATAATCTTGGAAAAATGTTGGACAAGCTTGGACTCAAACAGTGTATAACAGTTTTAATGCTCACATCTGTTGATTATGTGATTCAATCTTAGGAATGTTATTTACTACCTAGAAAATGGGGGGAGGGGTTGGCAGGAAGAATTTTACATACCAAAAAAAATTGAAATATTACTTTGTATACGAGAACATGGAGGCACTTCTAAACATATGCGATAATATGAAAGATAATTTATTATGAGGAGGGGATAGAAAAAGAAGAGTTCTTAGAAGGAAAAAGAGGACAGAGTAAGAAGAGACCACTGCAGATTAACCTTCTGGTTGTTAAGGCTTTGAAAATAAGAAGAGGATATCAGCTGTAGACTAGAAGGACATAAATACTAAAAGAGGAAATAACAAAGTGGGCTGTTTGACATGATCAGAATGTCAAAAGATAGATACTTTACTGTTCTCAGACATGGAGAAGGTTGACATTTTTGACTTTATGCATCAAGTTCTTTAAATAAGCACTTAGAACTTGCAGGAAATTAAAGGATACTTTAAAAAAAGAAAACACGGCTGTATTGGTAAGACATTGAAGTCTCATATTAACCTGATGTCATTAAGTAGGAAGCATTTCTCCAATATGCATCTTAACTGCTACGCATTCTAGTCAGAGATAATACAAAGAACACCACCAAGTACTTCTTTAGGGCAACGTTATTGCAAATTCATCAGTATAGTTAAATATATTTTTTCTTCTAAAATTCTACTTAAGTAAGACAAGTAGCTTGGCTGACAATAACCTTGACTTTAGTGCTTACTACATTAATGTACATTTTAAGCTTATTTTATTTTATCTTTTTCAAATCCACTTTCTACAAATTACATTATTTTTGGCCTGTATTTCAGCAGTAATATCTTCTACCACACAAACATATAACATTTTGCTTGGAACAGTCATTTTGCTTGGGAGACTCATGTGTTTTCTACAAAAGGCATATAAGTTGGGATACTTGTTGTGTGGCCTCTAGGGACAGGCATTATATCAACTTTATATTCCTTTTTCTCTTAATTTTAATTTTCATGGTAGCCATTCTAGTAATATTTTATTCAAACACTGAAAGTTAAAGAAATTACTTCACAGTACACTAATTTTGTGTTAAGGGTCTCATGAGAACTGACAAAAGCAAAGAAATTCTTATTTCAACTGTCATTCTACACACTTGAAGTGACAACCCACACTAGAAATGTCCTTGTTTTGCTTTAAATTTGTATCTTTACTATTATTTTAATATATCGGTTGCAACCGTGTCATTTCAAAGCAATAAAAGAGGTCACTCCCATGGACATTTAAATAATGAGATACATGTTTAAAACATCAAGCAGAAAATAAAAGCACCACAGCTTTTATTTGCTTCATGGGTTTGATGAGTATTATGTAGACAACAGTGCCAAATAATCTTCTGCTATAACTTTGAGAACACCTTAAGGCAAGTTTCATCCCCATTAATTGACTGAATCACACAACTAGCACTGGGAATTATAAAGATGTTTTAATTTCAAATTGATATTACTCTTTAACTGTCTTTCAGGAAAGAGAATTTTACTCATAGAGCAAGAACAGGTAACTTACTACAGTATCTGAGCAGTGGTTTGAAAAGTGTTGAATTTACATTCCAAGACTTCTATGCTTCAAGTGGAACATAATTCCACCAGTGTTTAGAACACATTTGTTTTAAATACCACTAATCAATGAAAATGAAATATTGGGACCACCAGTAGTTAGTCACACTGATGACAGATACACAGAAATGCATAGCTAAATAGGCTTTAGCTATATTTGTATGGAAATTGTTTCTTAAAATATACTCTCCACTCTCTCTAGTCCATTACTATTTTAAACACTAATAAGGAATTTTCTCACGGGGGAAAAGGAGAATTTATTTCAAAAATGAATCACCTTCTTCTGTGGAGAACAATTAACATTTTTAATATTTGCTGTATTCAGTTTCATGCTTTGAATACACTATGTCAGATATTGCTTTGTAATGCTAAGCTTTGCTGCTTGTTGTTTTGGCGTTTTTTCCAGAAACCATGGAAAGTGTCTTTGCCTGTTATGTGGCTTTGGATTTATTTATGAAATCCTTATTGAATTTATTATGTCATTTCTTTTATTTAAAAAAGAATAAAACTTATATTAAGCATTAAAAGGCAGAAAAAAATCTATTATCCTGTTGCTGCACGATTTGTATTCCTGCCACAGACAATATTGAATCCAACAATTTATAGACCAACTAAAGTAAAACAAAAATTATAATTGAGGAGTTTCCATTTTCCCTCAAGAAATGTCTAGGATTTGCCATAAAAAAACCACAATTCTCTTCTTGAGTAGCAGAGTCTAGAACTCTCAACCCAAGCACAACTGGATCGCAGCATCTCTGCCTGGCAGGCAAGCCTCCACTGAATCCTGGAAGTCAGTCACCTCTGAACTCAGTTTATTTTTTCACCACTACTTGCTTGCTTGCTTTTCCTTCCTCTTTTGTTTTCTTTCCAGCCTGTGTACTATACCTTACATCACATACCTGGTTCTCAGGATGAAAAAAAAAAAAAAAAAAGAAGAAAAAAAAAGAAAAAGAAACCTCTTTTTAGCCAGCTAGAGAATGACTAAGCACAGGCTCAAAGCTGCCCTGGAGAGATTTTCCATCTGGTTTGGTAGAGATTCATAACTGGTTCCCAAACCAGCTGTTATCCATCACTCACAAGGTTTATGTCATGTCCTCTGCTGCCCTTCAGGTTTTCCCAAGGCCAAGGGAATCACAGCTGAATTCCAGTCTCTGCAGGCTCCTAAAAGGACATCTGCTGCTGACAGAAGCTGATAAATCAGCCTGAGGACACAAAGTCCCAGATAGCACTCACAGAATCACAAGGTTTTGGGCACCCATCAAGGTATCCTACTACCTTGCTTGCCTCTCGTCACGGGGGATGAATTTCCCTCCTACTGCTTGCTCAGATTCGTAGGTGACTTTCCTTCATTTTGTTTCCTTCCCCACGCTCGTAGCTTGTCGATCTTGTTGTTAGCATGGAATTAAACTCCAGATATATACTTCTGCAGAACTGAGAGATTAAAGAGAAGGTGTTTGGGTAGTTTCTTTGCAGAGGATAGTTATGACAGGCTCCCATTTAAGTAAACAGCTGCTGCAAAATTTGATGAGCTCTGATGACAGTCTAATACTTCAGACCTCATACACCCTATATGCTGCATGTCTAACTTCCCAGACTCAAATGGTATGAATTGCTTCTACTTAAACTGGTGAATGAAGTTGCCAAAGTTAGCCAGCTAAATTGTGCTCTGTAGGCACCTCTTTTGACATTGTTGACTGTAAAGGCAGTTATATGTAGCTAGCACAAAGACATCTTCCTTTGGTCACATGAACTGTATCCATCATGTGCTCATACCTGTTTCTGATATGTCAGCAATGTCAATGATTTTTAAAGTCATATGCAGACCCTTTGGACACAGAGTCTACTGGGTCTAGCTGGGTTGGAACCAATTGTCCTTTTGTGGATGAAACAGCATCACTTGGAGAGTTTGACTGAGGGTGTACATCTGTTTACCATTTATAGGCTGGGAAGGAACACAGCCAAGACAGATGATCCAAATTGGCCAGGGGGATGTTCCATACCATGCAATGTCATGCTCAGTGTTAAAAAAGGAGACAGAGGATGGTTGTAGTGGCTTTTGAGGTGACTAATCTTTGGAGGCTAATTGTCTGGCAGAGGTGGGGGTGAGTGATTTTTTTTTCTTCTTTCTTTATCTATCCTTCTTCTATTCAACTGTTCTTATTTTCCCCTATGAGGGTTTTTTCTCTTATTCTTCCTATTTTTTTCCCCTGTGTTGCTGGGGGTGGAAAAACTGTTGTGTTGGTGCTTGTCTGCTGTCTGGGGCCAAACCACCACACAGAGACAGAACAAAGCATTAGATGTGCTAGTTCAAAAGTCTGCCTGAGAGAAAACACAGGATGAAGAACAAAAGAAACAGAAAACAGTCAGTAGGCTCATTTCATATAACCCTCACTTTTTTAATTTCTTTTTTTCTCAGCTGCCTTGTTATCCTAATTTACATCACTGTGCAGTAAGCTAGAGCTTTTAGTGATTAACAATGTTTGTGAAGAGATATTTTCAGCCTCTCCAAGTAAAGAAATTCATAACCAAAATCACTAACACCCAAGTGTGAATAACCTGTTATTTGTTAAGAAAAGACACAGTTGTGAAAAGTGTACCAAGTCTCTGTCATACTGGCAACTCCTGGTTACTAGCTCCCTTAAACAGTCCAGAGCTGTTGTGAATTTTGTCTGTAAGCTTGAAATGTAAATAGATTAAAACTCAAAATTTTAGTCAAGTGGCATACCATGTCCCAAACACTGGGATAAGTCCTATCTGAATGTTGCAACTTGTGTCCACCCCTGTTCTCATTTCACCAGTATTTGCTTTTATTCTGTTTTCTCTTAGCTGCATCTGGTGTTCAACTATATATTTTTTTCATGGAGCTATCCAACAGGAAAAAAGCACGTTGGCTTCCTGCTGTGGACAAATAGCTTGCACAAGGCAGACAACTGAAAATGGTGTGAGAGCAGTTCAAGATAGTTGATTTTTAGGAATTAGAAAAAGAATTGCTACCATTTAATTTCTATCTGTGCAATCAACACACAAGACTAGGATGTGTTCATTGTGCCATGTGAAGCAATTCCCAATTGCACCAGGGAAGGGAGTGCCATCACATGTTTGCCCAGCTACCAGAGTTCAGCTCCTCTGCTGCATGCACTTAGGAGTTAAATCAAGGAGCTCAGTTTAGATTTTTAACATGCGAAAACATGGAGAGCCAATTTAAATAACAAAAACCCCAAGGTTGGAAATGAGATTTCAATGTAATATTCAACATTCATACAAATTATATAAGCAGATGTTTGCTATGTTTGTATGATAGCTTATCTTGTTTCAATTCCAATTTCACTCAGGTTAGCAGGTCCCTTAGTTGCATGTAATCTTCTATCTTTTCACCTTTGAATAACAACTTGAAAATCTTGGCTCATGTTGTGATATAATATAAAATCTTACCTACTTTCTCTTTAATTGCACCAGCTTATCTCCTTAACCTGTCAACTTTGACAAGAAATTTCTGTTTAAGTGTATATTTCCAATGTGCATCTTATGCTGGGACTAAAGTATATTAGCTAGATACAATAGGAATACTACAATTACTTCATCATTACTTGTTTTCCAAATACAATTAGAAATAAATTATAAACACCAATTGGAAAGCCAATTTTCCTGTACAACAGGATCTGCTATTACACAATCTAGGGCACATTTCCTTAAATTAAACTAAAAGAGTAATATAATAAAGGTAAGACTGATCTAAGTTTTGAAATGTGTTCCTGTCTTTACTAGCTTGTTTCTTGTTAGCTGTGTTAATGTCTTTGAAATGATGCACATAAAATAATATCCTTCACAAAATTAAGATAAGGAAGTTTCATACTTAGTCATTACATCATGGCAAAAGTGTTGTTATTATTTGTTTAAATTTCACTGTAATCTAGGTCTTGATCAAAATGGGGTACAATTCAATGATTAAGCTCAAGGTTTACTTGAAATACCTGTATATTTATTATGATAGTCATTGAACCAAACAGTTTGAGAAATGTATATATTTTATATCATAACACTGCAGGAAGAAAGCCAGATTAATCTGCTGCAGCAAGGTTTCCATGGAACCAGAATTTCTTTCTGTAAGAGGTCATCATATACCACCTAGCCACAGCAGAAAAAGAAACACCCTAGGTGTTAAGTTGCCTGTGTCTGAGGTGAAGATTTTGTGGTCTTCCTGGAAGGCTCACTGTAAAAAGGGACAATGGGGGAAAAGCTTCCGTTCTTGATATCTTTCTGTGGTACCAAAGGTATACATGAACACTGCTGCTGGGATTCATCTGACCAAAAATATATGTCCATGTACAGGCTATTTAGATTTCCTCTGCATGAATGCACTGAAACAGCCCTTTTAGATTAATATGCCCTAAAGATGTTTGCCTTAGGCTACACATATATCCATGAATCCTACTATGTATAGGATACATATAGGCTACATGTATATCTCAGACTAGCCTTGAAGAGTCTTTACATGAACTTGGAGCAGATATGGATCTTTAAGCAACTTGGGTTGTTAGCCTCTCTGCTTTGTTGTTGTTTTGATGCTTTGCCTGTCAGGAAAGTTTATCAATTCTTTCTTGCATGCTGATATAGCTCCTTTACATTATCTCTCTTTATTTCTTTTTATGTATATTTAACATGTTTCTTTTTTGGGAAAAGAACATTCCAGGAAAAAGAATTTTAAAAATGCAGCTATCCTAAGCAAGAATCTTTTCTATACCAAATGTATAGGGGGACTCTAGAAAGCCTTGCATATTCTCAGCCCTGTCTAGCCATTCACAAAGTTCTACACAACATTTCTGAAATACCCTGGAGGCTTCAAAGCCTGTTTATGGAGTATATTCAGGAGAAACACACAGATTCCTGATCTTATCATCTGAATACACACAGCAGCACTAGTCTAGAGATTTCCAGCTGTTTTTGAGGATGGAACCTTGGCAATTCCCTCATATATTTCTGAGTTTCTTCAGGAGATATGCTTATCTCTGTTTCTTTTTACTCTAGTAGCTTTTTTTTTTTCCCCTCAACTTCACTGCAAAGCAGAAACTGTGTAGGAGAAGTCTCCACTTGTTTTGAGTGAAGAAAACCTGTCCTAGGAGCTTAAATCTTTATGACTAGAGGAGGAAAAAGTACCCCTTTTTAAAGATTCATCTTATTCAGGTAGTTCAAGTTGATCCTTCAGGCAGTGAGGAATAAGCATTACAGAAGGAGCTTTATCCTGTGTTTAAGGTAAAGCAAGGCACAGAGATGGAGCAAGCAGTGAGACCCAAGGTGGGAGAGAAGACAGTGGCAAAAGACTGTTCACAGACAGAGGAAAATACAAGTGTCTGGGGCACCTCATCCTCTGGTTAAGAGATACAAAGACCTGCCCAAAACGCCTCTTTTGCTTTGTGTTTCCAATACTACCCTCCTTGCATCACTGTGGAAAAAAGGAGTTCTCAGGTAGACCCTTCTACCTCCAATCACATCACAGGATGTCCTGAGTTAGGAGGGCCCCAAAGGACCATTGAGTCCAACTTCTGGCCCTGCACAGGACAACCCCAAGAATCTTGCCACGTGTCTGAAAGCATTTTTCAAACACTCCTTGAAGTTTTTTGGGATTGATGCCATGACCACTTCCCTGGGGACCCTGTTCCAGTACCCCACCACATCACCAGAAAGTCTTAGAAATGGGGTTTTTTCCTTCTCCCCTGCAATGTACAGATAAGGCACTAACGGTAACCTAAAGGCATATCAACTTAATGCCGTGTTTCAGTGGCAAATCCCTGAGTCATCCTGTTGGAACTACAAAAGCCTAACAGCACTGAGATCACATGCCCACCTGAACCAGCATTTTATGTCTGACAGCACAGAGAAGCAAATGCCTCAGAAGCTATATTAAAACAAGACATACAAAGTACAAGTGGTACTTCCCTGGACTGTATTCCCAGGTACCAGCAAATTGCAGTTTGCTCAGACAAGGCTGACAACACCTCTGCAAGTACAATGGAACCACAAACAGCGTCTCAACCTTGGGAAAGTGTTGTAAGCACAGAAAAACTTATCTTCAGAGAAAGCCAGAGGTGAATGGTACCGTGAGGAGTACCCAGCTGCAGGATCAGAAAACTAAATTTATTTATAGGCTTAGTAATATACAACTTTAAGTCATGTGGAGGAATAAAGGAATAACTTTTAGTCAGACCACTGCTTCCCATCCTCTCTGCAAAAAAAAAAAAAAAAAAAAAAGGAAAAGAAAAAACATCCAGAACTGGTTGTATGTTTGTGAGAAAGGGTTGGATGGTGCCTAATTAGAAAGTGCTCTATGAAATCGATAAGCATATGGATAATTTCACACAGTGCATGAAAACAAACAAGATTAAAGGAACCGAGATATATCCTGAGCTTCAGTTTTAAACAACTAATTAGTTTTGCCTATACTTCTTTTCAGGTTTTAACATTAATCTAATTCCTAACAGCCAGGTTAGAAGCTATGCAGTCAAGTGTTTAAAATCTTGCAACTATATCTTCTTTTAAATTACAGATCTAGTGAAACCAGATTAGTAGAATTCAAAAAATACATGTAGAAATACAAGTTTCTTTAAAAATGCTACAACTCTGAACTCACACTAGACTTTATGCAGAAATAGAACATTATCCTCCAAGAATAATTAAGATGTCATTGAAGAAATATGGGAAATGTTGCTAATGAAAAAATGTAAATGTGTTTCATTACATATTAGTACTGTGTTAAACTGAATAATGTTCCTTATATGTGTTCTACGAATTTGGCAAGCACTATGATTTGCTTGTAATAGCAATAGGGAAAAATTTTGTTCTTAATTGCAGTACCTTTGGCTAGAAGGGCAAAGCAACTATCAGTCATCAGGTTTTTAGTGAAGCATTAGTGACCTCAATATGATTGTGTTTGGTTGTTCCTGATCAAGAAAGTGTAAATGTTTTTGTGTGTGTCTGAATCTAATGTTTCCTGAATGAACCTTCTAAAGCAGTAATATTTAAATACAGGAGCAAGGAGGTGTAAGTGATTATATCACATGACCCCCCAACCCTGTGGATGAGGAAACTCTGAATACTCCTTTTTACAAATATACAGTCCAGTGCACAATACTGGAGCTAGAGATCATGGTTCAAATAAACAAAGCTGCTGAATACGTCAGGGGATTGTTAAGGCAACATAGAATGCTTAAATGTTTTCCTGCCAGCAGGGTAAACTAATGCACCTCATTCACTTCATGATGTTTGAGGATTGGAGGATCTGGATAAGAGATTTGATTCCTGTTAGGATATGTGCTATAAAAAGAAACTGTAAAAAGGGAAGTTGCATTTCATGTCAGAGCACATGACAGGACAGTTTTGCACAGCCTACAATATTTGTTTACACTAGAGGATTCAGGCTTGGGACAACTAAGGGTTTTCACCAAGTAAACTGAAGGACTACTCTGAACTGCTTTTGTAAACAGGATTGTACTACGGGCAAATTGTTAAAGATCTTTCTCTCCTTAAATTGGCGTAAAATTTTAACTTGAGGAATTAATATTTTTATTTTATAAAAATCTGTTCTGGATTTCCATATATGCAATTATTTAACCTTACGTTGTTTAATTTTGTAATCTCTGTTTAACACTGTCAAAAGTAGGGAGGTAAATAACTGCTGTGCACATGAATCAGAAATAACAAAGGAAATGAACAAGTATCAGGAATCAGATTAGAGACCTATTATGAGCATTCAGTGTGGAAAAATGAAAGATTTGGAGAAAATAAATGCAAAGGATCTTAGAGGCATTTTATAATTTTAATTAATCCTTCTGAGGTTCTGGATGCTGTAAAATAGTTTTGGGCAAAATAAGTTCCAAGAAACTCAGATGTATCTGACCTCCTAAAAGAAATGTAATAATTTTTAGTTCATAAAAAATATCCTTGGGGCTAACCAGTTATACATCTTCTGTTTCAATGAACAGTGTCTGTGGATCATTTAGGAAGCAAAAATCTTTGTAATCTGTCACTTCATTCTCAAAAAGCCTATTTGTACCTTTTTTTTTTTCTTTTATCATCATGATCAGAACTGTAATCTATTATCACAGGTGTAATTTATATTATATTTTACATATATTTATAGGCTATTTAGAATTTCAAGGACTCTGGTCAGCATGCATATCAAAGAAAAGGAGTGAAGATGTCTAAACAAAGATAAGATGTGAGCTGAAGAGACTACAGATCCAGCAAGTTACATCTAGGGTTTCCTTAATTTAAACACGTCGTTTTGTTTTCAGGAATGATATGCATGCCATGATGTCCAGGCCCTATCTGAATCCATGAATGAGGTGCATTCTTCACTCTCACTGGTATGCTGGTTAAGGATTAGTTCCAAGTAGGTGTACCAGGAACTATGTGTAGAAGCATATGCAAAATTAGGGTGCTGTAAGCCTCCCTCAGCTACTGGCTTTTGGGAGAGAAAACAAATGGATTTTTGGAGAATTAAGCTGTCTCATGAGCTTGTCTGGGTTTTGTAGTGTGAGGCTGCACCACAAAAGTTTCCCCATGTGACAGGGATTGTGATGGTGGCAGAAGCATTCCATAAGAAAGGAGATCCAGCTGATACTCTGAGTAAAAGAGACATGACACTGGGAAGTGTAGGAGAGAAATTACAGTCAGAAAAAATACAAGTGAGAATGGAAATTTTAGAAAGTTTTTTTCACCCAAATTCAGTTCACTTTCTTGAAAAGCCACACGTAGGGAAGGGTCTTGAGGTGAAAACTGGATCCCAGCTTGGGAGAAGCAGTAATTGTCCAGGGGGGTAGAGAGACTTTGTAATACTACCTTAAAGTCAACCTTAGAGGTACTAGTACTATTCTTTTCTTTCTCTGTACCTCTTAATGATTGAGTGCAGCATAATAAATTCAAGTTTCCTTTGATCTTGTAATCTGTCCAGCATTAAGAATGATTTCAGGGTTGATAACAACAGCATCCCAGACCCCAGGGAGACAAGAGTTTCTGTAAGAATACCAATGTTTTTCAAAAAATTCTCATTCAATAGTCAGAGATCCCCAGAAGTGTGGGAGCTTTACCTTTCATCAGCTGCAAAGTGCCCAGTCTTCAGATGGAGAATCAGAGCTTGAACCCTTTTTTTGTAAGGCAGGGCAATGAATGAAGATCCTGAACTGTTTTTCTTCCAGATTATAGTAGAATAAATTTTGGCCAAGGTCAGGAATTATACCACAGGCTTCATGAATTAAATTAATTCTTAATTGCAAGTTGATAAAAATCAGTCTACTCTGACCTGATGCAAGTTTATATTATGTTCACTTTGGGTTTTATTTTTCCCTTTTTCCACTAATACAAAATATGTGTAAGTTAACCAAACACTCTAAAAGCACTTCTGAGCAACTTTCTGATTTAAGATGATGTTCATACTTTCATAATTGTTGGGGTCATTTATGTCCCTCTCCTCCAGTCCTCCACAACTCCTCCAGAGTCAATGAATTAGCATTCACATTCCACTGTTTTTCAGCCTATTTTATAAAAAGTAGAAGTCAGTATTCTCAAAACCTGTAATTAAAATATTAAATCAATTAAAAAATAAAAACATTTAATTGATGCCCAGTGTCCTTTGGTCAATTATGTTATGGACACATAGCCAGATCTGATGTTCACAGGAATAAATTGAACTTGATAAAGGTTCTGAGAGCCATAGAAATCCAATATATTATTGGAATTAGACCATTGCGGTTCAAAGTACACCTCAGAAGACCTTTTGACTTATTTAATATTTTTTCTCAAGAGGACAGAAGCAAATTTATATAAACTCAAAATCCAGTTAGAGTAATAGAAAACCCTCACTGAGTCTTGAGCAAGTCATTAATCCCACACATTTAATTTAGAACCCAGTATGATGCTGCTACTCTCAGCTATCATACAAATAGGAGTGTGAGTTTCAAAGATCTTAAACTTATATGTATCACAGTTACAGGCAGAGTAATGACAAATGGGGTTTTTTTCTGATCTGCAGTGAGGCCACAGCATTCAGTATCCCTTAAAAGTTTCATTTCCATTATGTAGCATGGTGGTCTAATGTTTCACGCTGGAAAGATAATGAAAAACCCAGGGGAATGAAAAGGAAATCAAAGGGAAAGGATGTGTCAAAGAGAAAAGGCATAAAGCATGGTGTAAGAAACCTTTCTGGCTTGCTTGAAATGCAATGTCAAATACACTATTTCTAATGCTTCTGATCCTCCTGCTATTTCTGAATCTGGTATTTCTAAAATCCTAGGGTGTCAAAAAAAAAAAAAAGGAAAAAGGAAAACCTTCAAAAATTTTAAATCCCAAGAACATTTAAGTTTGTTCTAATATGGCCATTATATAAGTGTACATATACTTCATTAGGGAAGCATATTAGCTCATACAATACCTGGACAACAAACTGCTAGTAGTTTGAAAATCAGTCCTTGTTCCCTAACGTGGGACCTATTTTCCAAAATTACAGAGCACGGCTACCTATCTCCTAGCAACTGCTAGAAAGTCTAGCAACTGCGAGAATTTTTTCTCATTATTTTATTTTTTTTAATCACCTTCATGGAGTGGATTATTATTTGTGATTGCATAAAGAGATAAAGAGCCTTTAGAGCCTCTGGAAGTGATCTTTCTTAGCTCAGTTGTAGGAAGATTATGTTTGGTTAACTGTATGCATTTATATATAGTGCTGCTATAATACTCTGCTGAAACCCAGAAGTACTTAGGCAGTTAAAGGGAATATTCAAAATGGACTTAAGTCTGAAGTTCTGAAAGTCCAAATCCTTACAAAGAAGAGATTCTAGTCTTTCCCCCATTGCAAGTCAGGCAAACTCCTGCATGGAGAGAATCCTCGTTTCAGCAGCTAACAAATATCCAGGAACACTAAATGTGTTTAACAAATGTAATGTATATGCTTGTAAAGGTGGAAGAGTAAGGTAAAGATGACCCTACCAAGTATGGGGGTAAGTGGATCTGTTGACTGGATTGCAACTGTTTAAGAACAAGGATAAATTCTGACAGAGTTCTGAGTGTAAAGTATAGAAAGAAAAACAAAGTATAGAACTGAAAAACAGAGTTTCAGTTAATAAAATATACAGTTTTACACAAAGGACTAGTATCCTGTTATGTCTTAGCCTCTGTGTGCAATGAAGCAGCAAGCTTCCTGGCTTTCCAGTATTTGTCCTTTCTTTTCATTATAAAGCAAGGATTGTTAAACATCTTTCCTTACTTTTGTCATTTAATGTCATTCATACACAAATATTCAAATCAGGGAGCCCTAATCAGAACTGTGACTTTGGAAGGCTTTACAGGAATTTTCTAAGGGATTTATTTTACCTGACAATTCAACCTTGAAAAAACTGTCAGTACAAAAGTCCCTCAAAGGCATCTTTACATGTTTATTTTTTCCTGTTTTTTCTATTAGAGATACATCTACTTTTTATTCATTCTGGTTGAATGACTCTTTTTTGCATTACAGGATCTATAGGAAAGGAAATTACTCAACAGTGTCCCAAGTATTCCTTCAGGTTTTGAATGCAGTCCTCTTAAATGATTGCTGCCTCTCAAATGGCACTTTCAATCCCTGTTTTGAAAAAGTTAATTTCCTTATGCAGTATATAACCATATATGTTTAATTCTACCTAGGTATCTATCTATTTATCTTTCTATCTGTCTATCTAAAAAAATATAAACAAAGTGATACTTGAGCCAAAAAGCTCCAAAGGGCTTACCAAAAAGAAAAAAAAAATCTCATGTAGATACGGGCAGAATAGTTTCCCAAGTATAAGGGTCTAACATTTGTTGTATAGGAGTATAAGAAACACTTTGTAATTAGGTAGAGATTAAAAACTGGCAAAAAAAAAAAAAAAAAAAGGAAAAAATCAAGAACATTTGAAATATATCTAAATAAGAGAGAATGATATGTCAGGACAATTGCAATCTGGTGTTCAAACATCTTTACATATATAGAGAGATTACTAATTACTTAGAGTCTACTGTCTAGTAACTCAGAAAACATGGATAAAACTGCACAATGAAATATAATGAGTGGTTTCACTATTGCAACAAAGAACGTGTTGGCAAGTTTAATTCTGAGTGTACTTGTTTTTTACAAAGCAGAATGGGATACAGATGCTTTATCTCACCTACATTAATTCCCTGGAGCAGAAGCACTGGCAGGTTTGAGAACGTATCCTACAGTTCTTGAAGGGATCATGAGTAGAAGGGAGATTTTGAATAGCCTTATAAGTCAGGACCTGCCAAGACTTCTGCACAGTTTTTTCCTCCAATACCATGGAGTGCACCTACATTAATCTTACATTAAATTCTGATAATGTCTCATAGTTGTTCACGTGATTTTTCACCAGAAGCCTGTAAATACAGAGCAGGGGTTAGGAAAAAAAATGTATGCACAACAGAGAGAACACATAAGTCATGGAGTGAAAAAGAAACTGAATCACAGAGATTGATTAAGTGTTTTGATTATCAGCAGCTTTTCTGTATTTCTGGGATCAGGTTCAGAAAGGGAAATAGATACAGACAATGCTGCCATGCTGTCTCCTGCACAGATGTCACTATCCTGCCACCAGACATCAAGCTGGAGTCTGCATTCCAAAGAGCCTCCACAATGCAGAAGCAACAGAGAATGGAGGTCAGACATGCTTTTTGGCATCTGCTGCCTGTGTATCCAAAAGTGAGGGCTCAGTGGATACTCATTGAAACATCAGTCACAACCTTGCATGCCCTGGAATGGTTAGACCCTCTAAATTCCAGATTTATCAGTACGGGTTCCTGAAATTCTGTCTGACAAGTCATGGTGTCAGTTGCTAACAAAGGGCCTTGGTGACTTTCCACTTCCAAAAGTTTATCTGTTGCTGGCTGTTGCATTTCCCAAGCATGATGCTGTCCCACCAGCCTTAGTTGATCGGGGCACAGAAGCTATAAGTTTTGCAGAAGTCATATATTTTTTCAGGCTAAAACAAGCCCAGGAGGGCAGGAGTCAGATCATTCAGAGCATTCTCCCAGCGTAGCTGCCTCAAAAGACTAAGAACACAGCATTTTCCTCACACTGAGTCTTTGTTCAGCTGGTGGAGGTCTTGGGCAGCAGGCACTGCTGGTAAGGTCACCAACAAGGAGTGGTTAAAATGAGCAGAAACAAAAATAAGGCTTGTGTCCACATGTGAGCTTTATATAAGACATAGGCCTAGTAAAAAATTACACAAGATCATCATCACCAGGGTACTTCCCAGCTGAGCAACCCACACTCCTGAAGGCACATGTTTATGGTCAGCTTGCTTTCAAGGAGCTTTGAGCACCTAATTCAGTAACAACATGCAGTCAACATAGACAGACAACTCCATGTAAAGCACTGTAAATATACAGACCTGTTCTGACCTCCCCTCATAGAGGTGCATGACTTGCTGCTGTGGCTACATTGTCACTGAGAGGAAGGAGAAGTGCAAATTATTAGCAGTAAAGACCTTTCATTTAGAATATTTAGAATAAAAGTCAAATCTATCACCATGCTTGTTAGGAATTGTAACATTAGAGATGTGTGTTTCACCTTGACTTCTACAGTATTTATGTTTCACCATTTATCCCTGATAATACAATACAAAATATTTATTGCTTTGAGTCAAAAAGAAACTATCAGAGTTCCAAAGAAATTACTGTATGGCCTATTTAAATGCATCTCTGATTGAATCATGAATAGGCAAAGTTTCAAGATTAAAATGGAAAAATTATCATCTCTATTAGTGGACATTGTTAATATGCCTATTTATTAGAAAAGACAAGTGGAATTAAATAAAAATGGTTTGCCCTTGGGTGAAAATTAAAGTGACCGTTGGGAGGAATTAGAATAAAGGAAAATGACTTTTTTTTTCCTTTCCCAAGATCAATTGAATTTTCTAGTGGTTCCATGGTGCTAGACAGGTTATGCCGTAAAGATCAACTATTGCTTCAGGAAGCAGAAAATTGATAGATTCATTAATTCACAAAGAAAACTAAAAATCCTCCTAAATAGTCCAAGAGAGGGCTAAAATCATTACTTCTAAAGCAAAATACCTTAAAATAAAAACACTTATTCGCAACACCATAAATTATTTGATGTATTTTAAAGCATAACTCATATAGCACTCTAGTAGGTCTCCAGAAGCTTAAGACATGCAAAATATCTTCCATATTTTAAAAGAAAAAAAAAGACAACATGCCATCAAAAATGAAATTTCGTATAGATGCAAAAAGAAAAAAGAGTTAATTTGATGGAGATAAATCTTCTGGGAAGTAGTGAGATTTATTAATGCACTAGAAATAACATGATATTCGAGGAAATTATTACATGACAAGAGCCAATATTATCTTGTTCAGGAAATCCTTATGCTAATTTGACTCCAGGGAAATTCGTGATGAGAAAGACATTACAGGCACTTGGCCTGAATAGTCATCCAATCTCTGAGGTTTCCAGAATAAAGATTCTTCCATGTTTTTAATGATAACACATGTAAGAATTAAAGCATCTAAGTCACCATTCCAATTCTAAATCTTGATTTTCATGGCTGCTTGAAAAGGGCCACTGCACAGACAGTGGGTTATGCAAAGACCTCTGGTTCTAGCCCAATCTCTCTTCTGCCACTGCCCTTCCAGAAAGAACAGAAGTTCTGTAGGTGGCATAGCTATGGAAATATACCTCTTATTATGTAAAGGCACACAACCTGACACTAAGAAATCTGACAATTTCTAACCTTATAATTCTGTGTCAGGTGAAAGAGCTGAAATGTTCCAGGCTAGAACAAAGCATGGCCAAGAATGTTTTGCTAATGTTGGACCCTAGGTGCAAGACGATCTTTATATATATGTATGTATGTATGTATGTATGTATAAATATAAATAGATAAAAGAAGATTAAAACTATTTGTTTGTATGTTTTAATAGAGAAATATTTCTTCAGTGTTTGTCTTGCCAATAAGGGCACTGAGACTTGTAAATAGAATGAAAAGTCACCAAGATGAACAGGGCTTCGTGGAGTTCAGGATCACTAGATGTAGCACAGATTGCAACTGTTTAAGAACATCCCTGACAAAGAGCTAATATCTGTAATGGTTTATAAAAAGTATTACTTATTTACTCTCTGATTATGTGCATTCAAAGATAGAATGTGGCCATTATTCACACATACCAAGTCCAGAGCAACAATATCCTTCCTTCCAAGCAGATAGAAATTGAAGACAAAAACCTTTTGAGTTTCACAGCTCTAGTCTTTCATATACATATCTAACTCCTACTATTTAATAACATAACAGCACTGAAAAGTTTGGCAGGTGGGCTTTAATTGTTCACAAATGCAAGGTAATGCACATTGAAAGGAGATATAATATTAAGAGTTCATACACACTATAAGGCTATAAAGTAACCAGAGACATACAGAAAAGAACCCTGTCATCGCTATCAATAGTACAGTGAAAACTTCTAGTCATTACTCACTTTGGCTAAAGAAAGAAATGTTAGGTGGTATACAAAGAAAGATAAAATATCCTCAACATATTAGCACATACAGTAGCTTGCCTTTTTTTATATATATATTTTTATGTGGAATCCCGCATTTAGTTCTGGCCATGTATGTGAGAGACTGGATTATTATACTGTGTTGGAACAACTCCAGTGGGGGGGAAAGGGAGGCAGGTGGAATTTCACAGAGGTGGGGTATTGTCTTGTCCCACATGGCAGCCCCCGCAAGTGTCCTGGGGCAGTCCTGGAGCAGCTGTCAGTCAAAGGCAGCCTGGGAGCACAGCCCATACCACACTCCAGAGACCCTGACCCAGCCTCTGATGGGCTGGCACAGTGGGAGCACCACTTCTCACCCCACCCAGAGCCTCGGAGTGCCCAGTGGGCCGGGAGTCCCACATGGGAGGCATGGCCTAAGGGGGTCAGAGCACAGAAAAAAACCCCAAACATGCTGTCCAATTTCACTTGACACCTGCCACCTGCCCACGTGGAAGGTGGACTTGCACAGGACTCTCTGGGATCTTCTATAATCTTCTCTTTTTCCCTCTCTTTCTTTACCCTTTTTTCTTCTCTTACTCTCTTTTCTTAATATTTTGGGTAACTTGGGACCAAATGGGTTGGATTTTGCTATGTTGTATGTTAGCATGTGCTAAGTCAATGTTTTGTGAAATGCTTTGTTTTAGTTGTAAACTTTAAACTTTTGCCAAGATCTCTTATTTCCTAAAGTTTACCAGTAAAGTACCTCCTGAGAAAATGCGTGTGACTTTTCTCCTTTACGCTCTCTCTTAAGTTGTCAAAAGAAAGGCTCTTTGAATATATTCAGAGGGGGGATATTGTTGGAGCTTTGTATACTTTTAAAATAAAACTCCCTTGGTGAGCTCATAGCTCAGATCTTGGGGTCTTACGATGTATTTTCAAAAAAACATAAAGAAATAGGAGAAAAAGATTAATAGATGTAAAGACCCTGAGAAAAACATCTGAGTTTTAGGTATCTAGTTTAGAGTTTCTGCCTATGCAATCATATAACTTTCTGGTGAAGCTGGATGAGAGATAAAGGCAAACTGAAGATGTCCAGTGACTGACTTAGTCAGTCTAGATGTTTATTGCTGAATTGAGTGTATAAGGGACCAGTAGCGAATAGACTGGAGAAATCATTGGTCTGATGACAAGTCCTGTATTTTTCCTTGCTTAATATCTTCTATATGCTCTTGACAATTATTAAAATATATTTAACAATGAAATAAATATTGCTATATTTAGATATTAGATATTATATTTAGATATGACTTATGAAACTCTTGTTAATCTAAAAATTGTTATTCATCATCAGATTTGTATTTCTAATATAAAACAGTTATCTGCAAGTCTTCGTATTTTTGCCATGCTTTATTAACCTAAATCACAGAAAGCTTTCCTCCTTTTTTTAATAGAATTACACTGACTTTTTTGTCTTATCTCTGTGAAGTTGTTGCAGGCTGTATTTTTTTTCCTGTTGATTCAAAAACTCCTGCTGTTTTAGTCATGACTCAAACCGAAATTTGGAGTCTTCATTTATCCTCTTTCTGAAAGATCCTAGAGGATTTATCTCCTTTGTAATACAAACTGAATGAGAAAGAAATGAGCATTGCCGTTACTTCACTATCTGGTTTTGCTGTTATTTAAACATGAGCATCACCCCCAAATGTTCCTAACAAGGCAGCTTATGAGCTGTCTAGAGAAAGGAATATTACTTTCCCTATGGGCTAGAATCACTCCTTCTGGCACAACAAGGTGAAAAGTGCACTGCCATCCACTAATAAGGCTTGTCAGATGAAGAAAGAAACTAACTCTAGTTCTGTCAGGAAAAGAGCTTTAATTTATATCTTCAACTCTATGGAAAGAGTGCCAAAGGGGTATCCTGATTCAGAGCACAGTTCTCTTCCCAAGTGTATCCATGCTATTGTTACCTTGAGAGGCAATGCTGCTGCTTCTGTAGAAGTAAGGTAGCAACTATTCTACTTTGGAAAGTTTCTTTATGACGAAGAATATAAAGATAAAACATCTTTTATTTTCATCTTTTTCTGTATGTATCTGCAAATGTTTCCTGACAGCATGATCTTTTAGTCTTTGCCTACACATATATATATATATATTTGATGTTTCAATCTGTTCTGTGTGCTGTGATTAGGATAAGCATATGTAGAAAAGCAAGGAAAGAGATGATATGAAAGAAGATGGACAGGGGATGTGTTTATTTTCTTAATCTAACTACAGTTTTACACAATCCCCTCATGTAGAAGAGTTATATCTTTTGGCAGCTAACGGTGCCTGTTTTCGTTCTTGCTTAAAGACAAATTCATTCACAACATATAAGATGACCACTGATTTAGAGAAGAATAATCCTAGCCTTGAAGGGCTTGCTTTTGACTCATCCAGGTGGCCAAGAAGGCCAATGGCATCCTGGCCTGGATCAGGAACAGTGTGGCCAGCAGGTCCAGGGAAGTGATTCTTACCTGTACTCAGCACTGGTGAGGCCACACCTGGAGTACTGTGTCCAGTTCTGGGCCCCTCAGTTCAGGAAGGATATTGAGGTGCTGGAGCAGGTCCAGAGAAGAGCAACAAGGCTGGTGAAGGGACTTGAGCATGAGTCCTATGAGGAGAGCCTGAGGGAGCTGGAGTTGTTCAGCCTGGAGAAGAGGAGGTTCAGGGAATACCTCATCACTCTCTACAACTCCCTGAAAGGAGGTTGTAGCCAGGTGGGAGTTGCTCTCTTTTCCCAGGCAGCTATCAGCAAGACAAGAGGGCATGGTCTTAAGCTGTGCCAGGGGAGGTTTAGGTTAGATATTAGAAAGAATTTCTTTACAGAGAGAGTAATCAGACACTGGAATGGGTTGCCCAGGGAGGTGGTGGATTCTCCGTCCCTGGAGGTTTTTAAGAAGAGACTGGATATGACACTTAGTGCCATGGTCTAGCAACCACAGCGGTAGTGGATCAAGTGTTGGACTTGATGATCTCAGAGGTCCCTTCCAACCTGGCTGATTCTGTGATTCTATGGTCCACAAAGATAATATCCAAAATCCTATCAAAAACTAAACTGGTGTCAAATAAACCAGAGAGAATGGAGAACAGAGTAAACTTGTAGCATGGGATTAAACTGAAAATTCAAATTCATTCTACTTGCATTAGTTTACATTCTACTCTGTATTACAAAAACCATATCATATTAATGCAAACAGCTAAGATCTTTAGCGTTGAAAACATCAAAACATTGATTTCATGAGTACTCATTATAGTATTAAATTTTTATATTCAATAATAAAAAACTTACAAGGCTGGCCAGTAAGTTAGTGTTTTTGTTGATTAGATCATAACCAAAATTAAATCATATTAAAAGAGCAGAAATCCTAACATGAGCCTGTATATCTGAGTATGGCTGTGGAGCCAACATTGCTTGCTGTTAGGTGACAGTTATTGTCACTATAACTGCAGTACAAGGGAAAAAATTTTTAAGTAAGTTCATAAAGCAACTTCCTTCCAACAATTCTGTTTCTTTGTCTCCGTATTATATAGGAACAGACAACAAAGAGACAAAAGATATAAGATATATTTGACAGTTATATTAAACAACAAAATTTGTTGTCTTTATGACCATTTCCACTGTAAATCTCTCTCTTGATGTCATGCTACTAGTGACATCAGCACAGAAAAAATGGCTTTTTCCTTTCATCATGCCCCTTTTGGCATTTGAGACCACATTTTTTTGTTGTATGCAAATCAGAGGGGAAAGATAAAAATATACTGACAAACAAAATGAAGACCTAATGTGAATCTGCTGATAGTGTAGTTGCTCCCCTTGGCCTGATCCATAGCTGAAGGAGCTGGAACACACAGCGAGAATACCAGTCTTTGACAGTACGTGGAACTGCTTTCCACAGTGTCTCTATCTGCCCCTGGAAATTTGGAAAATCATACTGGGAAAGACATAAGCAGTATTACTACAAGATATTAAAAAATCATTTCCTAGAGGGAAATATGTGTATCCCATTCCCTAGAACACATATTATTAAAAAATAAAGCAGCTCCAGTGCTCCTATGGATTAATTTGGACCACAGGGTCTCTTTCTTCCATTACATCTCCAACATATGGAGCAGAATACTTGGTTCACAGTGGGCTTGATCCTGAATAGTCAGTGAGGACTCACAGGATTTCATTTCATTTGACATCATCTACACATAGGGTTGATGGAATACTTACAACAAAGTTTGTTGTGATTTTTTTTTTTAGTTTGAAACTTACCCCTGCCTCTTATTCTTTAAAATATTATAATTTAGGGCTCAGGCTTCCAGCCCCTTTGGAGCTGTGATCTGAATTATCACTCAGAAGAAAAAATAATCTTGTGACCTTCATCCCCTCAATTTCAATGAGCAAATTGAAAATATATATCACTTTTATTTGTTCCTATTACTTCAACATTCTCACCCTTTTCAAAGTAGGACTTCTGCTGTTGTGTATTTTACTTTTCTGAATGTATGCTGCAATTATGAACTAATTAGATATTAAAGCCAATTACTAAAAGTACTTTTAAGAGAAATTAATATAAATGTTGTAAATAGGATGTAGGTAATTGCCAGGCAAAGATAAACTGTTTGATAATTACAAATGCTAAACTGAATATATCTGATGGTCAAACAAAGATCTTAAGCAACGAAATGAGTCAGCTATCTTTTTGTAGGTATATCACCTGACAATTCACCTCAGCCAATGAAAATGTCCATGATTCATTCAGTAGTTCAATGTTCATTCTATAAAGTGTGAATTCCTTAAAGCTTTGTCAGAAGAAAAATATCACATGGTCTCATAATTCCATCAAATATATCCACCAAACATAGACATATTTTCATCTTCTTCAGTAAAAGTGTAATTCATCAAACTCAGAGGACTCATCATGGAGTTGCCATATCAAACCTTATGAATATAGGCCAGTGGCTTGCTTATTGTCTTCAGACACTGAGTCATTTTTTTTTTTCACAAATCTGTAAACCAGAAACTAGTTTTTAATCTGGGTATTTTTTATAATATATTTCTAAAATCAAGGTTCCTGCTTGCAGATAGAATCATCATATCTCAGATCACAAAAATAATATATATTTATCAGAGAGAGGCATGTTAAGGAGAGGGGCAGAAGGCTACCACAGCTCCAAAGGTTGCTGGATCAGAACTCCCCACAGCTCCTCCAGAAAGACAAAAGAAGTCAGCAAGGTATAATGACTAGTGCTTAATTATACATGCTTTTAATGGCTTAGGATGAAAAAAAAATAGGAAACATGAGTCATTAGTACCCTCATTTCTCCAAACTTTCACTTTAGGAGAAAAGTGTAAATAGGATTCTAAGCATAAATATATATATACATATGCGTTTCCAAAATGAAACCCTGATAGATAAGTGTTATGGAACTGAAGGTGCTATACACAGTTTCCATCCTCAAAATAGAAAACTAAAGTTTAGATGCTCCTCTGTGCAAGATATACTGAACCTGCAGCTCCTGCATGTGAGAAAAGGTCCTCATCTGCCAGTTCACAGACAGTCAGGAACGAGAGATTCCTGGCCCAGATGGGGAGGAGAGGGAGCTCAAACTATTGGAGAACTCTCAAGGAGAGAAATCATTGTGGGTGCTTTTGGCCTTATAAAGCTAGTAAAAATTTTACTTGGCTCCACTGTCACAGAAATGTGAAATGCATACTTATTAATAGAAGAATATGAATTTCTAAGGCATGTCCTAGGCAAATGAGTGGCCCAGTCATTGAAAAAAAACCCAAAATCAGATGTTATTTATCAAAAGATTCAATCATTGTTATACATGAATTTCACAAATACTTTAAAAGAAAGTCAAAAGTAAAAAAAATTCTCTTCTCTAAGGAAGTAGAGAGGAAGGTGGGAGAAGTATCAAAACAGTATCAAAACAGCTTTAATTCTGAGAGTGGATTTTCTTGAGGGAGGTTTATTTCCTCAGTGGATGTTCCTAGTTTACGTATTTGAACACACTGTGTATCTGCTCAATGAAAAGAAAGACTATCTTAACATTTCTAAGCAAGGTCAAAATTCAAATTCTCTTTCTGGATCATATTTCCAAGGAAAATATAAATTAATCTTCAAGATGTCCTTGGTACTTCGGGTGGTGAAAATCCAAAGAGCCTTTATGGCTCAGGCCTTACAGGATCTTCCTTCTTCAGCCTCAAGAGACTGAGGAAGGGAAGAGGAAGATCTATCTTCAAGCTGGGTGGCATATTCCTCCTGAATGTTCCAGGCAGAACGAGGTGCAGCTGAATATGTGTGTAGACATATACAGAGATTTAGGCAATATAGGAGATTCTCTTAAGGGAGTTGGAGGAATTTAGGAATTTAGAGTTTAGGAATTTGAGGTAATTTTGGGAACTATAAACCACCATTTAGACTTTCTAGAGGACTGACACGTTAGGCCAGTTTTAAACTTTAAGACAAAGTTTATTAGATTTTTATTTCTTAACAATGCCTGTTATGCTAAATCATTTCTTAAATTTTATCAAAACTGGTCTTTCTATTCAAGATGCCTAAGACTCAGGACCATCACAATATTAAATAGCCATATTTTGTAACTATTTAAACAAATAGCACCACAATAGTGAAGAATTAGTTAACCTGTATGTACGTATTTTTAAAGTAGAATGGAAATTAGTGAGAAAAATATGTCTTTATAATATTTATATAACTAAGTGCAAAAGAAAAAGAAAGGAAGGCTAAACTAGGAACATGCTGAGTGTGAGAAGGAAAATGACACTTTATCAGCCAGCAACAGTAACTTCAAGAGAAGTTGTGCAACATGCTTAAACAAGGCTACAAGAGTCTCATTTTGGTAAAAAATTCCAGCCAATTAGCCCTGATAATGTTTTTCTGGATCAATAATTTTTGACAAGAATCATTTCCCCACCTTTATTACCCAAAATTTCTGCTATTTATATTAAACACTTTATAAACCAATTTATATTTAACGACTGGATGTGGCACTTACTGCTGTGGCAGTTAGTTGGCAAGGTGGTGTTTGGTCAAAGGATGGACTCAATGATCTAAGAGTTCTTTTCCAACCTTAATATTTCTATGATTACATATATCTGCTATGATCATTGACCTTTAAAGATAGACTAAAATAGTTTTGTTTTCGCTTTTTGTTTAATATTGATCCAAATTTTCTACAGTTGAGGCAGTGGAAAGAAAAAATCAATTTTTTTTTTTTTTGTTGAACTAAAGTAATTGTCTTTAAAGTCATATTCTTGGTATTACATAATTTGGGATTCAAAGACTGCAGGAAAATCGCTGTCTACCAACATGGGACAGTTCAAGTCTTTTTAATTACAAAAGCTTTCCTGCCACTGTTAGATTTAATTAAATCTTCCTTTTTGCTCAAGTTAAATCTAGGACCAAATTCAAGCTGACAATGCCTCCTTGGTCTTAACTGGGGAACATTTCATTTGTTGTGAAGTCAAAATCATTAATGAACTACAGCTTAAACAACATTAACTAAAATGAAGGAAAAGATTTATCTACATAGTCCTTTATTTTTCTCCAAATTTCCTTGCTTTTCTAATTTTTGTGACATCTCACCTCAGTGAATAAGGCAATAATTTAAGGCACATAGACCAAGGAAAGTGCACAAATAATAATTCCCTTCCAATTTGAAATGTTGACCCACTACAATGAGGAAAAGTCTATTTCTGTTTGAAGCTAGAATCTAACTAGAATCTTCAGCTCCTCAGTTTTTTGTAAAACCATGTCTGTATTCCTGAAGGAAACAATTACATACGCACAGTTTTTCTTTACAGGAGAAGTAACTCAGTCTTAATATATCCTGAACAAATACAAGGAAAACTGAGACAGCGAATCATCATCAGAGAGGCTAGAATTATATTCTAACATTCTTACAGCAGATCTTTTTCTTTCTCCAGTTCTTTCCCTGTTTCTTTTATTCATATGGCCTTTACATCTTCACTAGAAACTACTATTCACCACTGTCATTTCCACTGAGTTTTCAAACCTTACAGTTCCTGCCAAGAAACTTCTCAAAAAACTTCAGAACAGTTGGGATGAGTAGCCAATAAAGCTCCTTTACTGTACAAAAATGATGGAGGGTGACTATTTTTTTCTTAAACCATTAGATACAACTGTAAATATCTATTTATATATAAAAAGTAAACAAAGTCTTACTGATTGTGTCAAGAAAATAGGTGATGAAAAGGAGATGATAGAGACAGCAAAGCAAACTTCTTCAGCATTTTCATTTAAAATATACCCAAGTAAGGAATATTTCATGCTTGCTGTCTTTAGTGCTTTCTGGAAACAAAAAGTATCTGGAAGGAGTAAAAAGCTGATTTGCCAAGAGAGAGTAAGGAATAATATCAATGTCAACTAGATTTCAACATGTTCTCAGAAGACAATCTGATACCTTTTCTACATGGTAAAGACCAAACCTCCAACTGGGCAAACAGAAACTATATAATTGTATGTAACTGTTTAATGTAAAAGGATCTGAGGGAAAGATTATCCAAGATTTCTACAGCTGGAAATTAGGACAGCAAGACATTCTATACACAAAAAAGTCTCCATGAATATTAACATGCTGTTGGGACATTGGTTGCTTTTATGAATGACCACAAACTTTTGCAGAATTGCAAAAATTTTCTAATCTCACTGAATTCAATCAGTGATAGCTGGTAAGGCTGAAAATATAAATTTTTATTTAGGAATCAGAGCAGAAAGGGAAGGAATCAAGAAAGTCCTGTACACAGGGTTTATTCTTTCTTCCACATATCATATTCTGTACCATTAAATCAGTCTGGAAGTAAAAATCTCAAAAAAAAAAATCAATGTATACTTTAAAATCATATTATCAGGGTATCAAAATCATTTTCAGAAACTTCTCAGTTGAAACAGTTGTATACCTGACTGGAATCCTTTTAATTTTCCAGTTTCAATATTTGCACTGAATGCCAATCAGATGTAACAGAAAATTCAGTGTTTGCTGCCTATTTTCTGCTGCATTGTGAAAATTGCAGAATTCTTGATTTTCTACTAATTGTTTTTATACTGTGTATTATCATCTGTAGTGGGTTGACCCTGGCCAGATGCCAGGTACCCACTAAAGCCTCTCTCTCTGCAACTGGACAGAGAAGAGAGAAAAAAAACACTAGGGATTCACGAGTATAGATAAGAGCTGCGAGAGGTCAGTTGGTGACTACCTTCACAGGCAAAACAGGCTCAAAGTGAGGATAGTACTTTAAATTTATTACTAACAGGATAAGAGCCAAAGAGTGAGAAATAAAACAATCTTAAAAACACCTTCCCCCCACTCCTCCTTCCTTCCATGTTCTCCCTCCTCCCCTGCAGTGGTGCAGGGGGATGGGGAATGAGGGTTATGGTCAGTTGTCGTTTCTGCTGCTGCTCAGAGAGAGGAGTCCTTCCCCTGCTCCCATGGGGTCCCTCCCACAGGAGACAGTCCTTGATGGACCTCTCCGGCATGAGTCCATCCCTCGGGCAGCAGTTCCTCCCAAACTGCTGTCCTGTAGGTCGCTCCTCCAGGGGTGCTTGAGCTGTACCGATGCGGGTCCCCCACAGGGGCCACAAGTCCTACCCGGGAAAAACCTGCTCCAGTGTGGGCTTCCCTCTCCATGGGCTGCAGGGGCACAGCTGCTCCACCATGGGCTGCACCACAGGCTGCAGGGGCCTCAACTCTGGCACCTGGAGCACCTCCTGCCCCTCCTTTTCCACTGACCTTCGTGTCTACGTTGTTGTTGTTCACATGTTCTCACTCCACTCTTCCCTGACTGGAATTCTTTCTGCACCACAACCTTCTCTTCTTAATTGTGTTATCACTGAGGTGTTACTATCTGTTGGATTCCAAATTTTGGTTATGAGAAAAAGAAAAACTGCTAAGTTTAAACAAAAGCCTTGGGTTGACAGAGACTGGGAAAAACCTCCATCTAGAGTCCAGACAAGGATCCATTGATGTCACGGGTTTGGAATGTCCTGCCCAAGCCTGAAGAAACCATGCCCTGATCTCACCAAACCTGTGCAGAAAATGTTTTGTGTTTTATCTCTCCCTTTTTGTTACCTGTTCCCTCCCATGAAATTCCCCAGGATAAAGTAGTGTTTTTCCCATGAGGTAATTCCTAAGACCCCAAGATGTGTTACCCAATTCCTCCTGTAAAATCCCCTGAGATAAGTAGGGTTTTTCCTATGATGTAATTTTAAGACCCCAAGGTTGGTTAAACTGGGTTTTCCCCATACCTCATCTCTGGAAAGTCCCCAGTTGTAATAGAATGAATATGCAAGCCCCCTGTTGAATATGTAAACCATGAACCCTTTAAATATGAACTTGTGAGTCCAAATAAATTATTCCAGTTGAGTTTAAAATGGCATAGGAAAATCTTAAAGAGAAAGTTTAAGGTTTGCTTAATTTGTAATATAGTTTAAAAAATTGTCCTGAAATATTCAGAACTGCATCTTTTCAGGTTTCAGTTAATTTGAAGGATAACAGAGGCCCTGAGTTTCATGAGCAGAACAAGTACACGTCTCTATCACGACCAGGTCGACAAGAATCAGCACCGACATGGGCATTTAATTTTCCCACATTCTCTAAAAATTAGGAAAAGACATATGTCCTACAGAAGATTTATACACAGACAGACACATATACTGTTTTTGAAATTTGCTGCATTTTAGAAACAAATAGGACACTGAATAATCTGAATGGCTTTTTATTTTTTTCTCCCTGCAGTATGCCTGAGGGAAGAACTTGTGATAATGTGGAAAGGAACTTGTGTCATCTCCACAGGAGCATTTGTCTAATGGTATTCATTTACATAGAAATATGCTCCCTAGTAGGAACAATTCAGAAATTCAGCAAAACAGCTTGTGATTTCAAGAAACTGTTGACAATGCTAACAATTTGCAGCGGTAAAATACCTTCTGAGTAGTTTAGATTATTATTTGTTTGCATAATTGCAGTACTAAATCATTCCCTACTGTTCTATTTTCTGCAGTGGTCATTTTCTCATATTTATTCATTCACAGGCAGCCTTTCATTTCATAAGTCACAACTACATTTTCTAAGATGATTATTATTAGTTGCTGTAAGAATTCAGAACAAATAATTTAACTCTGAAAGTTTATACAGGAGTAGAATATATTTATCATAGAATCATAGAATCATAGAATCAGCCAGGTTGGAAGGGACCACTGAGATCATCAAGTCCAACACTTGATCCACTACCACTGCGGTTACTAGACCATGGCACTAAGTGCCACATCCAGTCTTATCTTAAAAACCTCCAGGGACGGAGAATCCACCACTTCCCTGGGCAGCCCATTCCAATGCCTGATTACCCTCTGTAAAGAATTCTTTCTAATATCTAACCTAAACCTCCCCTGGCACAACTTGAGACCATGCCCTCTTGTCTTGCTGATAGTTGCCTGGGAGAAGAGACCAACCCCCACCTGGCTACAACCTCCTTTCAGGGAGTTGTAGAGAGTGATGAGGTCTCCCCTGAGCCTTCTCTTCTCCAGGCTGTACAGCCCCAGCTCCTTCAGCCTCTCCTCATAGGACTCATGCTCAAGTCCCTTCACCAGCCTTGTTGCTCTTCTCTGGACCTGCTCCAGCACCTCAATATCCTTCCTGAGCTGAGGGGCCCAGAACTGGACACAGTACTCCAGGTGTGGCCTCACCAGTGCTGAGTACAGGGGAAGAATCACTTCCCTGGACCTGTTGGCCACATTGTTCCTGATCCAGGCCAGGATGCCATTGGCCTTCTTGGCCACCTGGGCACACTGCTGACTCATGTTCAGCTTCTGTCAATCCACACTCCCAGGTCCCTTTCTGTCTGATTGCTTTCCAGCCACTCTGTCCCCAGCCTGTAGCTCTGCATGGGGTTGTTGTAGCCAAAGTGCAGGACCCAGCACTTGGCCTGGTTGAACCTCATCCCGTTGGAATCAGCCCAACTCTCCAACCTATCCAGGTCCCTCTGCAGAGCCCTGCTGCCTTCCAGCTGATCGACACTTCCCCCCAGCTTGGTGTCATCTGCAAATTTGCTGATGATGGACTCAATCCCCTCATCTAAATCATCAATAAAGATATTAAATAGCATTGGGCCCAACACTGATCCCTGGGGGACACCACTATTGACTGGCTGCCAACTGGACACAGCACCATTCACCACCACTCTCTGGGCCCAGCTCTCCAGCCAGTTCCTAACCCAGCACAGAGTGCCCCTGTCCAAGCTATGGGCTGCCAGCTTTTTCAGGAGTATGCTGTGGGAGACGGTGTCAAAGGCTTTGCTGAAGTCCAGGTAGACACATTCACAGCCTTCCCCTCACCCACCAGGCGGGTCACCTGATCATAAAAGGAGATCAAATTGGTCAGACAGGACCTCCCCCTCCTAAACCCATGTTGGCTGGGTCTGATCTCTTGTCCATCCTGTAGGTGCTGTGGGATTGCAGTGAGGGTGATTTAGTCTCAGATGGGAAAAATCTTGGAACTTCTTCTCAGTCATTGTACACCTAGAGATTCATCAGCACTGTGGTGGTCAACACTACAGTGCACTGACAGCTCCAGAAGTGCTGAGACAGCTCCTTCTACAGTGGTAAATCCAAAGCTCATTATTGTCACATGGGATTTAGGCATCTACAAAAGGGCTTCACAGTCAGCTGTACAAAGGGACACCTAAAACAGCCAGAAGAAAATGCTTAAACCATACAAGAAAAAGCACTGTTTTGCTCCTGGACCTGGTCACTTGTCTGGAAGTTAGAGTGAAACACTTCCGTGAGAGCTGTGTTCAGAGTAAGGCATCATTTTCCATACCTAAGTTCTTAAACAGTTTAAGTGTGTTTTGTTAATGACAATTGCACTGTTTATTCTCCTCTTCCAGATGACTGTGTTGGTGATTTCATCACGATGATGTGAGTTATATTGCCTTCTAGGAGGGCAGATACCTGGAATTCAATTGTTTTCCCAGTCAGAGAAGATCTAAAAGCACTCTTCCTGGTTTTTTAAAAGACCAAGTTTCCAAGCCATTAAGCTTTATATCCATGTTGGAATTGGGAGCCTGCTACACCATATTGCCAGTGGGAATTTCTATTTGGTCCTGAAAAGCAAAATTCTCTCTTTTCTTCCACAGCTGGAGAGAAAGGAAATGGTTAGTCACCTTTTACAGATCTTGGGGGTACTAGAAGAGCAGTGAGCACAAAGACCAACAGGTATTTTTTGGGAAGAGAACTCACCACATCTTGCTCCCTGATACATTCTTTCAAATGTTATAGAGATAAAATGTTGAAACTTTAAGAGTAAACCAGCTATCTCCACTACAAAAAAAAAAAAAAAGAGGGTTTTTTTTGCATGATAATAATGAACTATGATTATTATTGCCCCTATTATAGTTCCAGCAGGCAGCAACATTGAAAAGAGCTTGTTTGACCTTCTTTAAAGAAGAGAACTGCTGAACAAAATGTTTAGGTAAGGAAATACTGAGCAGATTAACAAGACAGTTTGCAATAGAAATGAAAATGTAATTTTCCTTATAATTGCCCTAGTGTCTAGACACAGTGCCCACATAACCATGAGTTCAGTATATTTGTTTCTACTACATGAAATATGTCTCCAGCTTGTCGAATCAAAATGGCCACAAAAATATTAGGGAGGGATAATTACAATTTCTTAAACTCTCTACATATTTCAAGGCCTTAAAATACACTTTGTGACACTATCATTATGTCTTGGCATTCTATATCAGACCTATATTAATTATCTTGTTTACTACTCTCTCTATGGTAATAGTTGTACAGCTTGATTTTTCTGTGGATTTTGAGCCCAAGACACTGTGTTTCACCGGGAAGAGACTTCTCAGTTCTAAAAGCAGTTGGGACACTGCTTCCCTATAGGTATATCTCATCTCCTGGAAAATGAAGTTGCTAATCTTTACCTACCTCACTGAGGTGTCAGAAAGACCCGCTAACATTTACACAGTGCTTGGAAAATGTAAAGCACTGTGAGCTACATTGTGACTTGACCTATACAGCAAAGCTAAGAATCCTCTTCCCATCATTGAATGAGCAACAGTGAGAACATGGGCTAGGACAGAGACTGTGTTCAGCACAGATGCTTCCTGCCAATTTCTGGAGAAAATTGTGGTACCATTTACTGCTTAAATTGTTTAACAGCCTATTTTCAGGAAAGAAAATCTGGGGACTAACTGCATCATATAAATTCTCCTGTCTCTAGCACAATATTTCAGAAAGATGTGGTAAAAGCTGAAACAGGGCTAAAAAAAAAATCTTTTTTTTAGAAACAAAACACCACAGAATTATATGAGTTTAATTCTGTAGCATTGAACAATATGCAGATCACAACCTTTTTTAAGAAAAACATGTATGGACATATGTCCAGAGGGGTTTTTTGTAGGGGTTTTTTATGTTACTGTGGATAAACATTTGAACTAAAACAGATAAAAAGGAGAATTTTAGCCTTTTTCAAAATTACAGAAGATTCATCCTAATGCTACACAGAAGCAGAGTTTGTGAGATTTTCTTACACTTATTTCATCACATTCTCTCCACAGGCCCAATCCTGCTTTTACACATGTTGAGTAGCTTTAAATAGATCTTTCTGAAACCAGTATGCAAAACTCTTAGAAGAAATGTCATATTTCATATTCCTATTTCATTAAAAACACTCTATGGAGGAAAAAACATCTTTATAACTTCTAGCCTTAGAAAGAAGGGGAGGGAAGAAAGCTTCTTTTGCTTTTTCTTACAATCTTCATGCCCAAACATATTATTATTAGATTAAAATGACATCAAAGTATAAATATGTTATCTCTAACATATCCATGAGATATAGATATCTCATAGAAGCTCATAGAAGGTGAAATCCAAAGAATTGTACCACATGTAAGTAGTTCATGAGGGATTGTAAAAGTGAACATGCTTCACTCAGCCAACAAGGCCACTCACTAAACAGTGGCTATCACGTAACACTGATGGTACCTAACAATACATAATCCTCCACAGCACTGCTCATCAGATAACAGCCTCGAGAATAAAGCATTTCTCCTCCTTCCTCATGGAATCAGTGAATACTGTATGAATACTGTGGAAGACAATGGTGAATATTTCCATAAATTCTAAGCCAGTCTAGTTTATTCTGATGAGCCATACACTTCTATATCATCAATAATGGTATGAAAATACAGAGCTATTTTTTCTATTTTCTGCAGCACTGTTGGCACATGGCATCAAATATTACAAAAAACCAGGGTTGAATAGAACATTTTATGAATTTCAGTCCCAGTACAAATTACTGAGTGATGACAAAATAGTAGTTTATTGCAATCTTCCCTAAACTTAATGCAATTATCATACACATGTAACAAGACATGTAACAGGTATATTTGATAAAATTTCAGAAATTCTGATGACACAGTATGTTATTTCTTGGTATTTATATATGACTATAATGTAAAATGTAGTATTTCCAAGATAGATCTTTTAAAGATTACTTTATATGTAGGAACAAATGTTCAGAGAAGACTAACACAGAAAACACCACTGTACTAGGAAAGCAGATATGTAAAGCTGCTATTAAAAAGCTGCTTTTATACATTGTTTGGCTAACTGAGATTGGAATGACCCCAGTGATGACTACTTAGCTCAAAAGATGAGCTCCATCCTCATACTCTTTGTGCTTGTGTATGTATATTTATAGAACTTTTACTGACTTAATTTAAATATTCTAGGGAACAGAGATATCAGCGCTAACTCTGAAAAGATACTAGACCATTTCACAGATTTTCATGTCATGTAAAGATAAAGGAATCTCCTTAAAAACACTGAAAATAAACCAAAAACATTTCAAGTATAGGCCAGACCAAAATGCCTTCTTAAGGCACTTGGAAGCAATTTTGCAAATGATAAACACTCAAAATGCTTATGGTATTTTGTATTCCCTCCACTTTATGTTTCACCAAAATGAATGTCCCTGTGCCCATCAAAAATTACCCCCATTTTAGCGCTATAAGAACCATTGCTCTATATGCATATCAGATATCAGATCAGCGGACTTACAGAGATGTTACGCTGCTTTAGAATCATTGCATTGCATCAGAGGAAAGGTTTAGTTCCAACTTACTGAATATCTATCTCATCCATTCTGACAAACCAGCCACTTGATTGCTATTGCTTGAGAGCATTGGTCCTATGCATTTTTCAAAAATTGCAAAATTTTTAACTGGACACTATGTGTTACCAGCCTTTAAATGCTGTAGTTATTAGCTCGTGAGGTGTGTATGATTGGGAAACAAATGTACAAAATGTTCTAATTTAAAAAAAACAAAAACAAAAAAAAAAAAAAACCACACAACTCCTCTTTTAGACATTTAGCAATCGTTGTCCATTGGGAAAGGTATTTCTTCCAGTTTCTTGAGTTTTGTGTGGTTTGAGAAGAAAGCCTTCCCTTCCCGTGCATCTAGAGCTCCCTCTAGTGATTCAACAAGCAGAGTGAAACCTCTTCCTGACACCCTTAGTAACCAAAATTAATTGAACACGTTCATTTCTAAGCAGCCCACCTCTTCAGAAAATTGACGTAGTTTAAAATGGGAAGCCCAAATCATTATCGAGGAATATGTATTGATTTCATATAGCAATAGATTTAATTGGGTAAATGTAGTCAGTCTCAACAGAAGAAAAATATAAGGGAAAAGGCTATACAAATAAAAATTAACATTGAGAAGTCATCAGATTCATGACAGTTAGCAGAGTGGACCAATATATTTAAAATCTTTTATTGTTTATTAGTTTGGGGTTTTTTTGCTTTAAAGGAGACAAGCAGGTACTATAATCACTAGCTGACAAAAGGTCAAAATCTCACAGACCTGAAGCACACAACAATGTTCCCAGATATTTTCTGTAACGTGAAAAAACTTTCTGACTTACTATACCCATCCGTCCCATTCTTTTCCTCTTAAATCTGTTGGCTTCTTATACAATCCACATCAGTGCTGTCACATAACTAGAAAAGCTGAAATAGCTCCCAGGAGATCCATCGCACTCGGCTTGAAACCCTTGCACAGCCTGCCAGTTCTAATTCACAAACCGGAATTCATGACAATCCTCAACAAATCTCAGGGTCATATAAGCCCTGTTTATTTATTATCGTATTTTATAATATTGAAAAATGCAGCATGATTTTACAAGCAATGAATTAATCACATTCCGGAATTGGGACCTGACCGAGCAAATTTTATTCTCTTGATTAATCCTTAATCATGGCAGGAGTCCCTTTATAGCAGTTAAAGGAACAAGCACATGACTGACAGTTGCGTGACCAGGCTCTCTATTCCATCTGGAAATGTGGTCCTCTAGGAAGCACTGATTCTTGCAGCTGAGTTGATACTAACAAAGCTTCTGACAAACATTGTCACGGGGCTTTCCCACAGATACAGAAGTCTGACCACACATAATTAAGAGGTCTTATCATAAAAATTCCTAGGGAAGAACAACATAGTCATCTTAATCTGAGTATTGAGATAGCAGAATGATTTCTGTAAAAAAATTTCAAACTTTCAGAGAAAAATGCTTTTTCAACACATAAAAGGCTTCTTCAATGCAGCACACTCCAAAAAGCCCCTAATAAGTGAAACATTTTGCTATTGACACCCAAGCCCCAGGCAATTTAACATTAACTTAACTCTAATGGTACTCTTTCTACTCATAAATAAGTGAAGCCTACTATGACTCCCATTCAGTCTTATAACATTTCAGTATAGCCACATAATAGAGATCATTGCTTAACATTGTATAAATAATGTCTAACAAGATATATAGGGTGCTTTAAACTGCACTAGATGATAATTAGAGGGGAATAACACTGCCTATTCAGTATAGTTGTCTATCTAACTGATCTAGCTAACTGATCTACAGTTGTCTAGTTGTCTAGCTAACTGAGCAACATCCTTGAATGGTCTTTCTTTACTTTTCAACATAATGGTGGCTGAATTATTTAAAATCTTACATAATCCAGTCATATTTCAAAAAGTAAACCTATTTGAGATAAAACACTTTTGAAATAAGAATATTTCTCCAATATATCAATCTGTGCAAATGACATCCTTGAAAATCTCAGGAAACCATGCAAGGCATACAATGGCTCTGAAGTACGTTTGTCCTTTGGTAGCTTAGCCAATGGTGGATAACTTTTAAGTGGTCATTAGTGATAATACAGCAAGTAGGAAAAGTTCTGGATTCCGGATAAATCCTAACATAAAATACACTGAGTTTTTGAAAGGATACACTTTGGACATACTGAAGAAGAAACCTTTGGACATACTGAATAGCATCAGAATGAGAAAATTTTGTTTCAACTAGTAGAACACTCATAGATGCAAAGTAACCTGGTAACCTTGGTTGCTTTCGCAGGGAAACCTGCTTGCTGTCACAATGCATCATCAATCACAACATTACAATCATAACAGCACCCCAAACACCACTAAATCCAGGTCTGTGAAGTGCAGGGCGACCACACACAGGCCACTCTAGAAGCACCAAGGCAGTCTCCTGAGTTTCCTAAAGTTTCTTTTTGCATGGAAATGATAACTTCTCTTTAAGAATGATCATTAGACTGTGTGCTGCAGAAACAATTTTTAGCGCTCACAGGCTTTGAGCCTTTCTCAGGAAAGTTAGAGGGAGCTGGTTCATGCCACATACAGAGTGGCAGAAGTACTCAGGCTAAAAACTACCTGCTTTAATGAGTCCTTGTGTCAAAGCAGTCTCAGATTTGCCATCAGTTGACCTAAAGGGGCCTCACTCTGGCTGATCTGAAGGGCAGAGTAACACTCAGAAATATATACTCTTGTTTTTGGAGAAGCTAAAAGAGAATTGTATGATATCTTGTCCTTTACAGCAGTGCAGAAGTGATTTGTCATGGTTTGGAGCAGATTTCAGGTTTCATAGTTTTATTGTATTATTTATCCTTTCTTTGCATTATTTTTAAAAGCTCCCATGACAATTTGTGCATTTTATTTTAAGTAATCAAAACAAATGTCTTCATAGAATCATAGGATCATAGAATCAGCCAGGTTGGAAGGGACCACTGAGATCATCAAGTCCAACCCTTGATTCACTATCGCTGTGGTTGCTACACCATGGCACTAAGTGCCACATCCAGTCTCATCTTAAAAACCTCCAGGGATGGAGAATCCACCACTTCCCTGGGCAGCCCATTCCAATATCTGATCACCCTCTCTGTAAAGAAATTCTTTCTAATATCTAACCTAAACCTCCCCTGGCACAACTTGAGACCATGCCCTCTTGTCTTGCTGATAGTTGCCTGGGAAAAGGGACCAACCCCCACCTGACTACAACCTCCTTTCAGGGAGTTGTAGAGAGTGATGAGGTCTCCCCTGAGCCTCCTCTTCTCCAGGCTGAACAGCCCCAGCTCCCTCAGCCTCTCCTCATAAGACTTGTGCTTGAGTCCCTTCACCAGTCCACAACAGAATATTGCCTCATAATTGCATTGTACTATAAAATACAGCAAATATGAAAACTACAGTATGACATAAAATCATTGTTGATAAACTTTGCAATTGACACAAAATTTGGCGGAGCATTAAGTAATGAAAAAGACACACTACTGCTTCAGAATACTGCATTCCCTAGTTAAATGCTTATAACCTACTGCAAGTTTTAATACATTTGGCATCAAGACCAGAAGTTTGTAGGTCAGAGACTGCTGATGTGTTAGAATATTGTGACAATAAACTTAGAGACATCACATCACCATTTCAAAGTGACATCTGAATGTAAACAAAAAGAGTTAGGAAGTCCTTTCAGAGGGGAAAAAAAAAAAAAAGGAGCATATTCAGGACTGTGCAAGAGGTGGTATGGTCCTGTTCATCTGACTGGATGTTGAAATAACAGATTTCTAGTGTTTATGTTGATCTGGAATTGCAGCACTAGGGTTCTGGGCTTCTGGGATGCTCACCTCCCATCTCTATCCTTGCAGACAGAGACCGGATGTCCTGTCACTCACTGTTCCTTCCTTCCTATCCTTCTGTTTGGCTTGTCAGAAAACTTTTCCCCTGCAATACCTTAATTTTCTTCACAAGGAAAGAACAAGCACTTACTTACTCAGTTTCCGGAAAGGAAACTCCCACATAAGAGATGGAGGGGAGAAAAAATACCCCTCTTATCAGCACTGTGCCCAGGATTGTGGTCCAGAGTAAGGTGATCCTGAAACACGAGCACACTCTTGAGAAGACTGCAGAAAACTAAACTGTGACCTGGTGCAGTACACAGCTTTGGAAGCAGTTGTTCTCAGACGAATTAATAAAGACACAAAAATACAAACTAGAGTTCAAAAGAGAGATGTAAAAATGGCCCAAGCAGGAAACCAACCTTTTATATTGAGAATTAAAGAACTCGACCAGTTTAACAAGAGGCTGTGAAGGCACAGCTAGGTGACTGCACTTGCATACAGAAAGGTTTGCAGGGATGAGATCTTTTTTCCACCTTGCTAAAAAAGTTATATGCAGTCCTGCAGAATACAGCTGAAAGTAAGACTATTTCAATCTTGCAGAAAGAACAATTTGAGAGATGCAAGGCAATTTAACATTGTAACAGTTTTACCAAGAGAGAGTAGGCTCGGTGTGCTTGTATCCTTTAATATTTTTCAATCTCTATGTCTGAGATTCATTTGGCTTGTCATAGTGGTCTCCATGGGGTGTATGTGCACACAGATGTTTCTGTTTCTTTCCTGTCCCACAGGAAGAGCCAGATTCCCTGCATCACCTCAGAAAGCTGATAGTATTGGCAGCTGTACATTAACAGCATGTTCAAACCAAGCCCCAGATCTCTTGGCTCTTGTCCCAAAATGGTCAGAAAGACATTTTCTGCCTATGCCTATGTGTATTCTCAGGGTAATTTTTACCTTCATCTGAAGTGCCAAGAACTGTCCAACAAAGGGACATTGATAGGAGCCAGAAGGACTCTTTCTATAGATATGTTCCTTCCCTACCCTCCCCCCGGGCCACTCTGAAACAAATCAAACTATTTTCCTATGCTAAGATTTAACCCCTTCTGCCCTGCCCCCCCCCCCCCCCCCCCCTTTTCCCCATATGCTTTTTCCCAAGATCCAGACCTAAACAGACTGGAGAACAGAAGGATACAGTATGGTCACTTGTCCTCTCTGTTTTGGGCCAGTCTGATGCTCAGGTGTATTATTGACTTCACCACCTCTGTGCATTGGTGTCACCCTCAGCATCCCAGCTATTATTTCCTTTCAGTATGTAGCATAGAGCTCTTCATATCTGCCAGTCCAAAATACCATGGAAATTCAGGAGTGCTCTCGGGGAGCTCATGACACATCTTTGGATCATGAACTCAGAACCTGAGTTCAATCTGTGGGCCTCCACAACTTGCTGATGCTGCTCAGCTGGATACACGTAAGCATTAGAAAGGTCTTCGTGATCTTATAGTATTCATTATTTGTCAGAAGATATTTGGGATTAGTAGTGTCCCTTTGGAATAATACAGTGTTTCTTCTCCGTTAAAAGGGTCCCTGAGAAAAAGCACATAAGCAAGTGTTGCCAGTTCTGCTCCATTCTCCAGTTTGTGGCCCCCTAGAAAGTATGGGGTTTGTGGTTGTAACTTACTTTCCAAATTGCCAAGTCCCTTTAAGGTAGCAAAGCTTCATTGTGACTATTTGCAGATTCTTCCCTGCCATGGTGAGCACTGTATCCAGAACTGTCACCAAACCTGAATTCAAAATGGGGCAGGGCAAGTGTTTCATTTTTCAAATTTCACATTTCCTTTTTTCCCAGTATCTATTTTTATCTAGGCCTATTTCTCTGAAGGATGTGGGAATTCTGCCTCAATTTCTAACCTAATACAGCAAAGATATTTTATGTGAAAATGCACTAGAACAAATTTTAAAAATTATATTTCTCCTCAGAATCTGGGTTTCAAATATACCTGTTAACAAAGTAAAACACTGATCCATGCTTCCCATCTTATACTAGAAAAAGGATTTTTATGTAATAAAGGAGGTCTCAACAAGCTAGCATGCTAACTTCAGCTTAAGCTCAAATGAAGACAGATGCAAACACATACTTATTAGCATTGATTAAGTACTGTAAAAAGTGTGATCTAGCCCTCTGTATACCACCACTGATCGTATTGTCTCTTATATGCCACAATTTTTTTCATTATGATTTATATCCTCTTTGCAACTGGAATGCTCAACGGTGGTCCTCTTTTTAAAAACTAGAATTTGCCAGCTGTTTCAATGAAGTTAATTGTATCAGAGACATTGCAGTTATTTTTTATAATAAATGTGCAGCAAAAAAAATATTATCAGAACACTTGCTATTGGACAATGGCTCTGAGGACAGCTCGAGCCTCCTTCAAGTTTTAACAACAAAAAATGAACATAATTCAGGAATCACAAATCCATTCTTAAATAGCAGGGAATTAGTTCCCATTTTTCATCTCCCAGCATCCTGCTTTAGCTGAAACTGCTCCTGCACTTTCTGAATATGAAAGTACTAACTTTTCCTTACTTTTTTCCATCATTTTAATGAATAATTAAATCCAAAAATTAATTGGATAATCATCAAATAGTGATCAAAAAGTCAACAAGCTTATCCGAACGAAAATTTTGAACCTCTAGAGATTCATCTGAAACAAACATGTCTTCTTTGTTGTTGTTGTTATTGCATAGAAGGAATATCAACAAATAGATCCCTCCCTTAATACAGGCTATGGTGGGTCTTAGTCCCTGGCATTTGACATATCAAATTTTTATATAGGTGATAGGACCAAATACAACCACTTGCACAATGGGGATCCAGCGTAAATTCTACCATTTCTTAAAATTATTCTATTTCAAACAAAAACTCAGATAAAACATCTGAGGTACATTTTATTTGGGATGGACCAGATGGAATTTCATTTCAGAAGGCCAAGAATCAGAAGAGTTGATGAAGGGAGGGAATAAATATTGCAAAAACCCTATTAGATACTAAAAAATACATAAAACACATACTTTACCTCAATAACAATGTTTTTGTATTGTGCCCAGTAAATGCTATCAGTTTCATGAAGCACAAGCCAAGTCATAGTAAAATGGACCAGCAAAATCACCAAGTAATATGAAGTCCCTAAACATATTGCTGTTACACAAGTTGGTGTTAGTTAAAGAGCAACGATACAAGGAGAAGTACAGAGATTAATCACAGGAAAAAAATGGAAGCAGTTCTTGTATTTACCAATACCAAATGGAAGTGTGATTTATTTCCCAGTGGGTAAGAGCTCAAAAAAAAAAAAAAGTTAAAGCACAAGTCAAAATAAGAAACAAAAAGAAAAGGCAAAGTACACCTGAAATAAATTTTAAACATATGAAAATAGCTAACAAAATTATACAGTAGCAAGACTTCTATAACCTCAAAATGATTTATCTTTCTATGGAAAACTATCTTGAAAAGCTGGCTTTCCTGACAAGAACAATTTTGCCACTAAATTTAACAAGATGAGCATTTCACCCTGTAGACAATCTGAGCTTTGAGATCGGGTTTGACTGCTCTGAGAACCAAAGCAGCAAATTATCAACAGGCAAATAATCAACGCCTGACAGAATTTTATTGTTTAATTTCCTGTTAAATGCCTGCACTTTGGTAGATTATGACTGCCATTGGAACTGACGTTTAAATTCTCTTATGGTGCACAGGCACCTGACCTAATTCAGGCAGAGATTATAGAAATATCACATTTACAAGCTTTTGCCCAAGATTTTGCTTGTAAATTCAGTTAGAAGCATGAAAACTCTATAAGCAGTAAAGTATCGAGTCGGTTAAAATGAAGTCATCTACAAACTGCTTGAATCAACTTGTCTGAGCCAAATGGATTGAGTATTGAAGGCAAAACTTTTTCAGCTCAAGCAAAGTCAGATGGCTCATTTGAAACTGCTGGTGAAGGTGATGTGAACGAACTGATTTAGTCCTGCTGAACTGGGGGCTGGTAGACAAGGATATACAAAAAGTTATTCCACCCCCTTCTTTCCAATGAAAATCCTGAAATTTACTAGAGAACAATCATCCAGGGAATTCTTGAGATGGAGACCACTGGGACCATTGTACCCAGTAAGCCTGAGCAAGCCTATTCCCTTGAACTTGCCCAAAACATGGACAGCACAACATATCAGGGAAACCAATCTCAGTTTAATCTTTAGTTCTACTGCCAGTTCACTCTAAACATGCCAAATAATATCAGTCGGTGTACTCTTTTTCTTTCACTTTGGTAATTACTGAATAAATTATATGTCATCTTTATATAAATTTCCATTTTATTGATATTTGGATGTATTTTCCCAATCTCAAATCTCTCTACTCAGCTTCTGTACAAAAGTTTTTTCATGTTTCTGGTGACTTTTGTGGCCTCTCTTAGTAATTTTTCCAGTTATACTGTATCCCTTTGAGATATGATGAACAGAACTGGAAAAAATGCTTAAGCAACAGGGACATCCTGGATGTACACAGCTTTGTAATGCTGCTTTCTGATTTATTCTGTTCTTTTTCAAACAGTACCTAAAAATCTGTTTAGATTTTTTATTTATTTTAGTATTAGATATCTCTAAAATAACAGATTGGGATAAAAGAGGAAGATGGTTTCGATAGAACATTTCTCAAGCCTGTGTCAGTAAGTAATAATGGGTTGCAACAAGTAGTCCCTGCCAAAAGCTAAGGCACAATAAAGATTATTAATTTAATAGAACATATGTATAGCTAATACTTGTTATGATATGCAATTTGCAGATTGAAAAAGGCTTCCAACTTTAATAAGGCAGAAAGTGCTTTAAATAGCAAAGTTAATTTTTGCTTCTGCTGCTAGATAAGCTAGCAGTGCTCTATTTCACTGCACTTGGATGTAAGAATTAAGGATGCAGAAGGAAAGGAAGGATCATTTATCTTGAACCTAGAAGGTGTAAAAACAATTTAGAGGGGATCAACACGAAAGTCATGCCTATAGGGAGATGATATTCCCACCTTTTTTAAATGGGTGAAGAGCTGGGATCTGGTGGGGTTAGCTGCTGGGAGGAAACAGGGAAGGGGAATTATTCTTTGAACTCTAAAGTCCCAGATTTTTAATAAAATTTAACAGAATGTTACTAAAATATTTCATTTTATGCAAACTTTTTCCATCTCTTTAATAAAATATCTGACCTAAAGTTCTACTTAATAAATGCTGTCCTTTTTATCATTCAGCCTGCTCAGTGATGTTGCAGTATGTGTAGTGGTATGAACACATCACATTGTGGGTGACCTGTCTCCTCAGAAACAGAAATTTCAGTGCAGATTTGTGCCTATGGTGGATTTGGGTGGGTCATGTCAAACTGCAAAGATCTGTGTGGTAGCATACTTCATGGTGCTGGATTTTAGGATGAGTTTTCCTTTTGTATTTGCTGACCAACAATCTTTCTGCAAATCCACCTAGCACCACATTTTCCTCTGCTTTGAAAGCCCTTGACAGACTGTCACCTCAGAGGCAAAGTTCCATTTACAACATACCTGCAATATTCGCTGTTGTTAACTCTTTAAATCTTCACTATTTTCCACACATTGCCTTGTTTCTGGGATGAGTATTCTTTAAATAATCACCTGTCCTGCCTTTCTCAAAGCTCTCTTTTGCTTTGATACACACAGGACACCTTTTATTGGGGTATTACGGTTATTCTTAACTTCAACGAATGGTCTTATTTATGTCAGCACTGTTTCAACTGTGTTTCTGTATTCATTCAAAGGTATAATGCCTCTGGTCTGATGAAGACTTTTACAATGGGAGTGTGCATATGTGAGTACATCCTAGTTCTCTTTCCTTAGAGGAGCAAATAAGTTTCTTCAAAAATAATTCTACTCAAAAGTCAAAGTTTAAAATAGGGCAAAATAAATCACACTTCTAAAGGGTCTGCTCATTTCAAGTAACTGTACAGGGAGCCAGAGTCAGAAATCCAGTGATAAGAATCCCATCCCTCAGTCTATTTTCTTGTGAGTGAGCACCTGAAAACAGGAATTATTCTTCTTTTCATCATATATATGCACATGAACACTCACAGGCATCACAGCAATATCGTAACAATAATGGCAGAACGCTATCTTGGGTTTAGATTTTTTTTTCTTACATTCTTAATAGCTTCCATTCTTATCAGTTTCTGCAGTGTCTAGTATAAGCCAACAGGTCCAATTTCATTCTGGTTGCTCTCATAACTAAAATTTCAACATACTTAACTAACAAAAATGCATTTGTTGTAAACTGTTGTATGCTGTAGTTGAAAGCCACTCATAGCCTTTGTCACAGCTGTAATTATTGTAATTATGTTGTTAGTGCATTAGTTGGCTTCCATCTGGAGAACACTGTTCTCAATAGATGTCATATGGTTGAAAGGCACCACTTAACTATGAATCACTCTTTATTGATGTAATCATTCTTACTTTATGAACACACATAATTAATATAAAGCTTGTCTGCATGCAGCACTGGCAATCTCACTTTGGTAGAATATTTTTTACTTTAGAAGAAACATCTTTCCGAAACACTCATTTAATGTCTTTTTTTTTCCCACTTATCCAGTACAATTCCATTTAACTATCTCAGCTGAAACAAAGAAACATAAAAAGCTCTTACTTGATTTTATCTACTTTTAAGGAAAATCTCGTGTTCCTTATAGTGACCAGAACCAACATCTTCCTCTTTGACTGCTAAATGCCCAAGGAAATCCTTATCTTGAAACCCACAATTACATTGTATTTACAAGGCTGTTCCCCTCTTTCTTAGCACAAAAATCAGAGCTGACATAGTCACAATTATCTTAATGTTGGGGACTACACTGAGACCTCAACACAGCCTATAATCTGGCCACCAGAGAGAACATCTCTTCCTCACTCTGGGAAAGCAAACCTGTCATCATGAAAAAAGTAAAAGAGATCCATTGGGATCAGGGTACTGGAAGCATCTTAGTACTTAGAAACTTGTGTCCTGCACTGTTTGAAAATAGCATGAATAACTTTCAACCACTGTGCAAAATCACTGGCGTCTAGAGGCTCCATGGTAAAAAGGAAAGTAAATTGCTGGATGGGATAGGGAGAGTGGTTACTCCATGTCAAGGGGTAACTACACAGCTAAATGAGATAAACAATTTTTCCCAATTCATTATGTAATAGAGTGGCCAGTAAAATGTTAGCACATTAGTTTTAGCATCTACCAGCTGAGTCAGTGCTTTTTGGAAGGCTTATACACTCTTAGTACATTTTTAAAAAATGCTAGAGAGGAAGTAGACATAATGCACAGTTTAACCCTCCGTGATTCTGAGTCTAGGACAGTTGTGAACTCTTTCTTCTTGCATGTAACTTTAGCTAGCTGACCACAGAGGTGAAATGCAGCCAGACAACCTGCCTACTCTGTTGGATAGCTCTTCCTCCTTACACTTCTTTTCTTGCTTCTTTACTTGCTGCTTCACATCTGAATCAGAGCCACAGATTCTTAGGGGTGGAATCTTGTACTTTTCTTCTGTTCCATAAAGCAGTTAGACAATTTTGGAAACTTGCTAAATAGTAATAAAAACGTATTTAACAATAAAATATCATTGATAGATAAATTTAGGTTATGCAAGGATTCAGAAGGTATCCTCATTTTTATCTGTGCAGTTTGGTTCTTGTCAGGTATTTTGCTGTGAGTTTGGGGTTGGATTTTGATATTTGGGTTCAACTCTGTTATCATCATTGTAGTAAAGTAAAAGAAGGAAGGGGCTGAATTTTCAAAGCTAGATGTTTCTCACTGTTTTACAAACAGAAGGATTAATTTTGCTGTTGCTATAGAGGAAGCCAAGAAAAGAGTAAAAAGAGTACAGCAGCATTCTACAACAATCACAATCTATAAAGACAAAAATGAGAAAAGAGAGCCCCCAAAAGTCATATCTACCTCCTGTTTTCCTTTGCTCATTTCTCCTTAGACACAACAACAATAAATCCTTTAATTTAATATCTATAAATTGCTTGCAGCTAGTTTTTTAAATGGGGGGGGGGGGGGGGGTGTTGTCCATTTGAGATTAGTACTAACATTTTATCCTCTTCAAATTAATAAGGTAATATTCATCCCTGGTGACTCATCCTTAAATCCAGTGCTGTGGTAACAGATGAAGTCATCACAGTATATGAAACATATTTCCTCTAACAGCTTTTGTGTTCCATAGACTTTATTTAAGTTGCAATATCTTCTGATTTCCCATGGTCTCATTTCTGTCTTTCTTCCATAGCCTGCAACCTGCCATTAAATCACTTTTTCTTTCTTTATACCCTTGCTAAAATGCATGTTTTACTTCCTAGACTTCCAGCTAAATCTAAATTATCTTGTCTATGTGTCACCTTACTGTGTATCACTTCAAATTTTATCTCTGTCAGCCTCTCAGCTTTCAGACCTCTCTATTCTCCAGAAATTACTCACTACTCCTTTCTTTTTCCCTTTTATTTTCCTGTATACAACCCCTTGCCAGCTACATGTGAGCCCCAGTCCCTGGACCAGGCTCTCCTTTCCTTTGCACTAAGTAGATTTGATTCCTCTTGGGTTTATGCAGTCATCCTTCAATCACCAATCTCCATTCACCTCCCAGTGGTCCTACTCTGACACCACACCAGCAAAAAAAAGTTAAAAAAGAAATATATCCAGAATTGGCAGAATTGGAAGTGAAAGGTGTCGATTGTGAATGAACACCTGGAATTCAAATATTTGATAAGATTAGAGAGAGGAAGGAAGGCAGGAAGGAAGGCAGGATTCCTCTTTTTTGTTTGCAAAGAGAATTCCAGTCTAGAAAGAGTTAAGCAAATGATAAGATCCTAATGAGATTAAATGAGTAAATACATTGAATGAAAGTCACAGACAGCATGCCAGGATAAGAGTTTAAGCAGGAAAGTGTGTTTAATTAGGAAAAGTAAAATTGTAAAAAAAACCAGTAAAATGAAATTAGGGAGATTTGTGAATAAGATTTGAACAATTTTTACAGAGGCAAAAGCAAGATATGAGGCAAACACATTGATGACATGCCTGTTTAAATGTTTGCTCCTTATTACCTTTTGTTCCTATATGATTTGACCATCTAGCTTCTTTCCTATGTAGATATTCCTCCTGATTAGTTTGGCAGGGTTTTGAGCAGGCTCCTGTATTTTTAAATTTCTATACTGGAATTCAAAGACAGATCAGGTCAAATAGTATTCCTAGTCATGGTCATGAAACACTTCTAAAATAACAATAAAGCAGAATTTGCCTTGTCTCATGCCAATATATTTGGCATCTTCAGGATCATTGAAGACAATGTATTCATTCCTCAGAGTGCTGATGTTTCTTTACAACTCTAATACATTTGAAACATCTGTCTTGCCATCTGCCATTGCAAAGTGGTTCAGCCTCCATGCCAGTTTTACATATATAGATTGATTTCTGGAGATATATTCTGATGAGTCATAATACAATCATTTCAAGGAATTATTTCTTGAATTGTTGCCAGTCCCTGTAAAAATAATAATTAAAAAAATCCAAAAACTAGATTTCATTCATTAGCTAGCTAACTTGCATGCAAAAAAAAAAAAAAAATGAGTATATTGAATTAATCTCCTATGGCTGACTGCACATATTAGCACCCAATAGGGTGCTAGGAAGGGGGCAAGGAAGGAAGAATTTAAAATTTGCTTTAGTATCCTCATGGTATTTCTACCCTAGAAAAAAATAAAACAAGGTTAAAAGTAGTATTTTGAGGAAATAAAACGACGACTGTTAAATGGAAGAAATGCTTGCCCAAAGGAAAATCTTGACACAATTTAGTAAAGTTCAGAATGTTCAAAGTTGGAACATATCATTTTGCTATTGGAAATTGATGACAAGTTAAAACGAAAGCACATAAAAATGTGTAATTAATAGCAATCATGAATTTCCATTAATAATAAAGAACTTTGTTCTGAGAGCAATGTATGTTCATTTAATGAAAAATATAAATTATACTTAATCACCCTTTTTTTTTTCTGTATGCATTTTTAACATTAACAAATCTTTGCACTGGCTTTAGAGTGGAGTATCATTTTAATTGGTATATCAGCAGTTACTAGCCCAACATTAAAACTCAGGAAAAAGAAAACTATGGGATATAAACACATTTTGAAAAGTGATTTCCACAAATACATGCTGAAAGTATTCTCCCAGTGATTTTAGAGCTATTCATTGTGTTCTCTAATTGTAAGATTAATCCAGCTTTCAGAACAGAATATATTTAACTTCTACTTTCCTAAGAAGAAAAAAGGTAACCTAATGTACTATAAGTGGGTGTAATTCCACTGAAATACACCATATTCTAATTTGGTGAACCCAAGCTTCTGTCTACTCTGTTGCTTCCCTGTAGCAGTCAAGGATTTATACACATGCAGCACAGAATGTTCAATTTAGGAAAATTGCCTTTTCAAAACTGTATAGTTAAATGTTTAACTAGAAGTGTTTGGGAAACAGATGGACTATTTAATTGTTTAATTTTTTAAAAGTCCTTAAAACAAATAAACAGCCTTTTGAATGCTTGAAACATTCTCAAGGGTATAACTGTTAATGTATGAATAAATGTGTTTACAACTCCATTTTTACTGCTTAGGCAATCTTACAAGCAACTGAAGGAAAGTGTAAATATCACTGCATTTAACGTATTACAACTGGTAAAAGAACAGAAATTTTAATATCTAACATATCTGTGTCTGGTATATATGCTCTTTGAACAAAACATTCTGAGTTCTAGAGGACTGCAAAGCTTTCCATGTAGGATAGAAGAGCATAAGAACATAGAAGAAAATATCCTTACATCAACACAAAGGCTGTTTCTCTCGCTTGTACCAAGGGTTACTGAGCACTGGCACAGGTTGCCCAGAGGGGTCATGGAGTCTCCATGCAGGGAAGTTGAACAGGATGTTCTCCAGAGGTCCTTTCCCACCTCAACCATTCAGTGATTCCTTAACTAGCCCATGTATTCCTTAACTAGCTCCTTAGTCAACAAATATTGGTTGACTTTTTATGAACAATATAGTTAAATCTGACTCTTCAAAGTACACTCTGAACATCCAGTATGAGACTGAAATGGAACATTTCATCTAATTCAATCCGAGACAGACATAATTTCTGACATGTTTTCATCTGTGCTGTGGGTATAAATTAGGCTAGAAGTTGACCTGGAGTAAGCCATGATGGGCAGTACTAGATCTCTGTACCATGGGCACAAAACAATTCCTCCAGGGATTGCAATATGCTTGTAAGAATCTTTGAAAATGTTTTACACTCACCTCAACCCCATCCCTGCAGGGAATGCAGGCAAAGTAGAGCAAAATGAAGTTTAGACTGAAAGGGGAAGGAGATCAATTTATGTGTGTGAAGAGTGGTAGATTCCTCAACAAAAGAGATCAGATTTGTATAAGACTTTTTCTACAACACAATTCAGAATGACCCATAACATTTTGACAGGAGCAGTAACTGCTTTGGGGGATGCAGCCTAGCAATCACTGGTGTATATAGTGTGAGGTTGGGTAAGAAGTGTCATTGAGTTGTAGGTGAATTACCTCCTATTACCTCCTATTCCCCTATTCCTCCTGCTCTCTTAGGCAGCTGCTCATTTCCTAGCTCAGAGAAGGAGCGTTGCTAGGCTTTTGGGCTTCTGGACCACTTTCAGTATCTTTCTTATCTTTTTTTTTTCCCAAAACAGTTGTCAGAATTTTCTTATTTTTATTTGAACAATATTTTAAACACTTTTATCGAGAAAACAGGCTCATTTTGCCAGGGAAGCCATTTTCAGAGATGCAAACATTCTCAGAGGAAATAAATTTTATAACCTATTCCTTTATGTGCTCATTCATGAAGTTTCCAGAATCAGTTTTCAGAAAAAAATTATTCCGTCAGTGACTAATTTTATTTGCTGCTAAAACAAAAACACCAACTATTCTAAATGGACTGATATATAGCCCATACAACTATGGAAACAGACGAGCATGTAAAAAAAACTGCAAGCAGTCTTTGAAGCAAAGCAACCTAAGACATCTGACATTATTGTTCTGAATATGAGTGTTCAAAATAAGTTAAGCAGCTTTAAGATCACAAAGTCCCTTGACAGCCTTATCCTGACTATGGCAGTATCAAGCTCACCCCCTCTTTATCCCATGAGTTGCCCCATCATGACAGCATTTCAGCAGACCTGTCTCTCCCATGGACACCCTGAACCAAGCATGCCTTTAAGTGAGTGCCTTATGAAGGTCAGCTTCTGGCCCTACACAACACCTTTATTGCACAATCAAACCTCCTTCAACTGCTGGGAAACCAGGCAAGGGAATAACCAGGAGCAAAGTCAACCTGTGAAGATGGAGACAAAGGCAAAGGAGACAGCAAGCTGAGCATTTCCTTGGCATATGCACTACCCTTGGCACCAACCTCTATTCTCCCAAGAGTATGCACTTCATGAAAATCATAGCTTAGACAAGGTCAGCTGTGTTCTTTTCCTTCTCAGCTCACACTTTTCCATGGGGCAAAAGTTCCAGGGAATGAGACTATAATTATCGTCACCACACATCACAGTCCATTATGTGCACAGAGCTCCCTCTGTGACAGCACTGGTGTCTACCTTACTACACGATCCTACAATATGCAAGCTCACTACCCCCATGCTCAGAATGACTATTATTGCTGACTGGGATCTGGCCACCTCTGATACCTCCCACTGAGTGGTCAGGACTGATTATTTAGGGTGATCTTTGTCTTCAGATCTTTCCCATTTGTCTCCCACAACAGAAACCCAAAGAGTTGCACTGTGCACATAGTATCTGTTAGCATACGGAAAAAAAAAATCTGTCTTTTAAATTATTCTATGCACTTAATTAATTCCCTTTGCTAAAGTATCTTGCTCTAGAGTAGAATGGAATAGAATAGAATAATATTTTCAGTTGAAAGAGACAAAAAATATTCAACTCTCTGACCACTTTAAGCTTGAATGAAAATTATATCATTACAAAATGAACAAAAAATATCATTAAGGTCATTGTCTAACAATTTTAAACAATGACAGACTTGGGGCATCCACCATCTCTCTAGAAAGCATGTTCCAGTCTTTGATCACCCTCTCAGTAAAGAAATATTTCCTAATACCTACTATGAACCTCCTTTGACACAGCTTTGCCCCATTCCCATGTCATATCTCTCCATCCCAGCAAGAAGGGATCAGGACCTCCTTCTCCCCTTCCCCTTCTCACAAAGCTGTAGGGAGGAATGAGGTCTCTCCTCAGCCTCTTTTACTCCAAACTAGACAAGCCTAAGGTCCTCCAACACTTCTCATAGCATATGTCTTCTTCCTGCTGCCCTCTTCATGTTTTCTTCCTGAGTACTCTGCTACAAGAAGATGCCAAATCAAGATGATGTCCCAAAATCTTGACTCAGCCTAACCCAGTGGACTTTCTGCAAAGGCCATAATTTCTTTTCCTTGAAGACGATAGCAATAGGATTATATTCAGCTAATTTAATGTCTGCAGTGCAAATAGCTGCCTTTCCCTCAGGGTGCTCTTACAATTAACATAACAAAACAGCCCTATCTACAGTACAACTTGTACAGTCTGTTTTGCACATCAATATCAAGAGAATAAACATGCCTTAAAGTGTTTATTTCTCTCTACTGAGAGTTTAAAGTCTACAACTAAAGTGAGTTATATGTTAAAGCCTGAGATATACCTCCTTCTTATGTCCCAGCTAATGGGTGGGTGCCCCATGAGTTGGCAAGATCCCGGTGACATATCTGAAGACCTCTTCAGTTTTAAAATGGAAAGGTTACCTAGATGAAGAGGGGGACTGGTAGGCATGAGGAAGAGAGAGAGGGAGAGGCATTGTTGATCTGTATCTGTGACTGCAAACTCACACAACCTGTTGTACACTGCCCTAGAGTGAGATATTAGCTAGCCAGATGCAAACTGCTTTACCCCAGCACCTCATTACAGTAATAGACCAGTTTAACATTATATTTTCTAAATACACACCTTTGCTCAGAGTGTAAACTGGCTTTGCACTGGTGAACACACCTATTCAGCACCAGTTGAAAACTCAGAAAAAGAAGAAAATTCTGTAATTTACATAACCAGCTAAAAGCTGTTAAAGTGTGTAGTAACAGTTCAGTAATGGAAACAAAAATAATTGCTAATTAAACAATGTAGCCTCAGCATATCCTAAAAGATTAGCAAAGACTGCATAAAAGCAAAAACGCAATTTAACAGCTTAGGTATAACTTCCCACAATTTAAAAAGGGATGCATTTAAGCAATCCTATATACTCTTCAAGAACCTTTCAGTACCTAAAAAGAACATCCAATATATCAAATAAAAATTTAAACACATAACTTTCTAGCCGACTTGAATTTTCATTCTTCTCCACATCCAACAGAAACCAAGTAGAGCTCTGAGCAGTACACAGGTTTTGAGAGGACCTCAGCCTTTGCAAGCTCCCTCTCAGTGATGCTGCCTTTTGGAAAAGCCTTTTGCCTTTGAAAAGGCAGCCAAGGCGCCTTGAAGCCAATGAAGAATTATGCAAGCTGAGCTGATACATGGCACACTGTGATACCCCTGTTATCCATGTCAGATCACTGGAGTGAACTATTGATGTAAATACATCTTGATTTTTTCATGACAGTAGCAAGAAAAATATCTCTACGACAAGAGAACTTGAAATTTTATACAACAGCGAGGCAAGGGACAAGTACCCTCCTATGGCAGAGATGTGAATGGGGTTATGAATAAGCTTGTAGGTGTGAGCTCAGATCTTCTTCTCTCCTCCACCCCACTAAATCAGATATTTCAGTGGGGAAGCGTTAAAGACTCCAAAATCACTCTAACAGTTTTGCCTAGATTCTGCTGAGACCATAAGGTTTAAGATTCTAGCCCACAGCAAACTTAAATAGGGATAGTGGCAAAAAAACTAATACTCTCTAAAAGCAATTTTAAATTCAATGGCTGCCTTAATTTAGTTGATTAGATTGGCAGAAAAGGCTTTCCATTAAAAATCACTGATTTCCTTTTCTGAAAATTAGTAAAATTAACATATTACCCCGGAAGCTGGTGTGAAACATTCATGCACAAAACAGAAGCCACCCACAAGTTCATGAGCTTGTGTAATAGCCCAGAACACAAGTGCATTACCCCTGCTGTACACAGCAGCAGAAAGGCTGAATTGCTGTCAGAAATGGCTGTCAATTCCCAGAATGATTCTGAGTAAGGAAAGAGCTGTTAAGAAGTGAACAAAGAGAAGTCACTCATGCTTTATCATTTCTTAGCATCCCGAACAACATCAATGAAACATCACATACAAGATGTTCAGATGTACTAAGATTGATTCCGGCTATCATTGTCCAAAGATGTGACTGTCAACTCATGATAAGTCTCTGCTGTATTACCTCTTCTTTTGGAGACCTCTTGATTCCTGCCTTCCATTTTCTTTTGCTTTACCTTATTTGTTGTGTTTGTGATTCTATCATTCCAACTCAATTTTCAGTTTCTTATCCTTCTGTTTTCTGTCTTTTCAATATAGTCCTTCTGAGCAGCTGCTTTTGCCTCTTCACTTTATTCAGTGATATTAGCTTCAGTTTCTGCTTTGCTTCTTTCATTCCACAATCCAGTTTCTGATCCTGCAAAATCTGTCCTTTGCTGAAAGGAGTTTCTCTTTAACTTACTCTCTGAAGAAAGATCTCTGAACTGTCTCCAATCACTAGTAGTTATTCTTCAAACTACTTAGCTGCTACTTATCAGGACATCTTTTCTCAGGCAATAATAAGCCAATCTGGTTCTCCTTGACTCCTTTTTTCTTAGTTTTATCTCAGAAAATACCAGATGTCCTCTAAATATGAGAAAAATTTATTTCTTCTTTCTTGAGGTTGAAACACTTAGATTCATATGGCAATTTGGTTTGTTCAGCTACAGTCTCTTTTGTGTAAATGGTTAAAAGTCTTCTTAAATTTTTAATTCTCAGTAGGTGCAACAGCCCTTGCTTAGAAAAAAAATCTAAAAAATGCCCCATCTAACAAACAACTCTCCAATAAACTTTAACAAATTTCTCACTAAACAGAACTAGAGAGTATTATGAGAAAGAGGAAACAAATGCACCCACTGCCCTTTTTAGGAGGCAGCCAAATGTCACTGCTTTAATTACATAAACATTTGATTTTTAGACCTAAATTATACCTGGGTAAAGAGTAGCATTCCTTGCCAGGGTAAAATTCCTACTGATTTATTGGCTTTTATAGCGGCTATGCCTGAATTCTTCTAATAGATATCACTTTTTATTGAATTTCAATAAATAAAACAACTTGAACCTATTTCAAATTCTAATTTAGGACTTAGATATTTCATTCTTCTGTGAGAACCTGTGGACTAAAACACTTAAAACACTTAGGTGCACAAATGATTAAGATCTAGAATGAGATCTCTAAAAGAACAGAATAAGACATCAAACATGAAATAAGGCCAAGGGAATAAAATTACTCAAAGCCTAGATACAGAATATCCAGTCTCTGGTTACACAGATGACAATACATAGTTTATATTAAAAAAAAAGAAAAAAAAAAACTGGGGTATAGATTTCATCTTTCAGAGTACACATTAGATGGGATAGGAAGAAACTTCTCTTGTAGGAAGTGAGTCTGTATTTTCCCCAGGGATTTCTTCCTCTCCCTTTGAAAAATGCAGCATTGACCTCCAATGCCAAAGGCTAAAAAACCTCTAGAACTTCGTCTCTCTTTCAACAGATGTACTTCTAGGATTAAAAGAAAAAATTTGCAGAAAAGTCTCAGCATGCCCCAAGAAACAGTGGAAAAATTGACTTTTCAGACCACATGGCAAAACAAAAGTGTCAAGAGTCCCTCACAAGTGCTAACAGGATAGGAACATGAAGTGTGAAGGAACAATACACAAAGTGACATAAAGGAGGACACATTTGATCCCCAAGTGACTGGAAGACTAACGTTCAAGCAGATTGTTATGCTGACATTTTGTAAGAGATTTTGATGAGGTGACAGTTTGCCTGACGGAAATGCCAAAGTTAAGCAATGTAATCTTTCTTCTACTGTGCAACTGCACAATTTGTGCCCACCTAGATTAGTCTTAGGCATGTGCACTAGAGGTTGCCACATGGTATGGAGTGGAGGCGAGACATGATTCTCACTTTACCAAGAGGTATTTATCTTTAATCTATGCAGTGTAACATTTTTCATTGAGTTTTCTTCATATTTAGGGCTGATATAAAAATATTGATCCATGAATGTATTTGTGCCTGCTAAATTTAAAAATTACATTTTATTGAAAGTTCAAATAATATCTGCTCTCTGTGTCAACAGGCAATACCTAAAAATGGCTGTTCTGCCTGGACAATTTAGACTACATTCAATTGAAAAATATCTGCATAATCGAGCCTTATTCTCTTGGAATAAGTGAGACATCATTATTTACATTGAATAACAATTTATACTGAATAGTCAATTGAGCAGCTTGTGAATTTGATTGTAACATACAATAAGTAGCTGTAATAAATGCTGCAAAACAAAAATAAAAAATTAAAATTAAATACTTTAAAATTTAATATGAAAAAATATTATAATTGCCACAATGTTCAAATATCTTCTAGAGGAAACTCGTCGTTCTGCTATTATAATCAAAACATTTCAAACACCGTTCATTGACAGCAGATGCTGGTTTGAAGCTTCTTAGAAAGTACTGTGTTTTTAAGAGAAACCAAATGCAATGCATGTAATGGATATGTGTCAAAGAAAGACATTGATTTTATTGCATTTCAGAGTGTTTCATTATTCCAGATGAATGCTTGTCACAAGCACAGAGATACAAAGTTCAAAGCAATATTGTTTTAAAAATTAATCTATGTACAAATTTTTAATTACTTACAGGTTGACTTTGGTGGATTGTTAGTTTGCTTTTTTTTTTCTTTTGTCTTTTTAATTGTTATTCATTTTTCATAGGCAATAAAAGGTATAACCCTTTGATTCGCTCAGAAACTACAAACGTGCACTCTCAACTCACAGAGTAGTTCCACCTTTTCTTCTAAACAGTGTTTTGACCATTTTCAGAATTCTATATTTTCTTACATCTCAAATTTAGCTTTGCTTTATACTATGAGCAATTATTTCTGCCCTTCACTAATATAATGAGATTTCAAGGCCCCAGAGATGGGATTTTCAAAACTCTTTAGTGATGGATAAACTTTACAACCAAGTAAAGGCAGTGCAATTTTTGCAAATTATTTGGATGGAAGCAAAATTAGGCTGACACTCTAGGCTTAAGAATATACTACAAGTCTGATGATTTTTCTTGTTTACACCAATACTGCTTTCTCGTATAATTTTTGTTTTATACACTATTTACACATGCTAACAGTTGTGTCCAGTTGAGAAAGGGAAAATTTTCTTTTAAGAGGGAAGACTGTACATTCAATAACTGAAATTCATACTTCTTGAAACTAGATCATATATCCCTAATCAGAGGTTAAAAAAATATCCTCTTTATAGCCATTTCCAATTGTTTTTAAGCTGATGGATATATTCTCAATATCAGCAAATGGGCTTCTAAAATTTGCCTAGGAAAAAAAAAAGGACAGAAATAATATTAGTCAGTGGTTATAACCAGGGGTTACATGTTTATTTTTGTACTGTTGGACATTTTTTAAAACACCGTGAAGAAAAGAATACAAAACACTGCACCTTTTTGTCCTTTTTTAAACTTTGTCCCTTCTTTAAACTTCCTCTTGGTGAGGTGCACTTTGCTGTTCATTAAAAGAAAATCCATCTGTATTTCCCTTAGCAAATCTCACCTACACCCCCTCTTCGAAAGCAGATTATGACCCCAAGATATTGAGCTATTACAGATGGTCTTTTAAAAATCAAAGCAGGAGAATCATCTTCAGTTATTCATACTGATACATTGTCTTTTTATGTAATGCTGGGGTATAAGGAACCGTGAGGGGGTCCACAAACATTTAGTTCATCCCTAAAGTGGGAAGGTTTAACTGCCACACACTTTCTCCACTGCATTAAAAAGGTTTACAAGGAACAGGTTGTATAAAATGTTATGAAGACATGGAGAAAATGAGAATCAAGGCTATGTTCCTTTCCACTCTGGGAATATGTTGTCAGTCTTTTTGCCTAAACTGACTGTCCTAGTTAGAACAGCTGGGACCAGTTCATCACTGTATGGGTGTAATCCAAAACTGTGTATTCTATAGCCTTCCATGCCATTTCCCAGAAACTGTTATCAATAGACCATTTACACCATCTGCCCAGAGCAGCCTGACTCCTCAGGCTATAAACTGGGTGTTAAGAGGCCTGCGAGATAGGAGGATGCTCCTGTCCTCACACCCATTAAGGAACTCCTCACCCTCAGGGAGGTACTGAGCATTCCTGCCTGAACTGGAGGATATATAATCTTAGAGTCTTGGGACTTTTTTAACCACTCGTGGGATCCAGAGTTAGACTGCAGACCACCACTCTCGACTGGACTGCAACCACCACTTTTCAACTGGACTGCAACCACTGCTCTCAACCAGACTGCAACCACCACTCTTGACCAGACTGCAACAGTACTCTCGCCAACAGGTTTTTTCCCCTCTCCTTTCACTTTGGACTCAGGGGGCCCAACAAACACCACTCTGTTCATGCCCCAGGGTGCTGGGTTATACATTTGGGTTTTGTGGGTTAAAACCAATTGTTTGTCTGTATAACCATATTTATTCTATTATTTTATCAAATTGTTATTTTGACTTTGAGTTCATTTCCCCTGCTGGTTTACCTTTAAATCAGCACACTGACAATTTGCCTTCAATGGTATTGATAAAGATTTTCCCCTTCTTAAGAGAGTCTGGTATCACTCAGATATCTCACAAGCTTACAGAATCCTTAAAAACACTTGATTAACTGCATGATATTTGGGTCCATTAACAAGGCAGCTCTCTGAGTTTCATTCCTCTTTAATTGAATGCTACTGCTCTGTCTGCTATAAAGTCTCTGGGATTGTAAATACAATAATTATTAGCACTGAGTTTTGATTCATTGAACTCAAAGGATGGCATTTAACATTGGCTGAGGCTTAAACAAGAGCTGAACAAAGTCAGTTCCTTCATCGTTGTAACTATTGTCTGCAGAGGACACTGGGGAGTAATCAGCCCAAGTGTAAACACTCAGTACTGTCACCAGGAATATCACACACATTGAAAGATCTTTGTAGCATAATGGATTTTGACAGGATCACATGATAAAGCCTGGGACATTGTTTTTCTTTGTTTGGAAATTATTCCCTTTCCCCTGTCAGTAATTATCTACATCCTCCCATAATTTCCACCTTGAAATATAAACAGATAGATAAACTTCATAAATACTGCTTTAAAAAGTAGTGAAAGCTGTAACTGAGAATGAAAACTGAATTCTACACAGGAACAAATACTTACATAGACATAGGTTCAGTTTCACAAATAGGCTCATGATTTGCTGTGCTCTCAGAAAAAAAGGGGATATATTTATTTTTCTACTTCTGTAAACTAGGCCAGCTATTTTGGCATAACACATTTTGGTATTGCCAAAGAAGATCATTTTACAACAGTCTAGTTCAAGTGGCTGATATCAAGAATTCACAGGAAATTTATTGTATTCAGTAAAAAAGATAAACTACCCATGCCACGATATAAATCAGTCCCAAGCTTTTGTGCTTCAGACAACCAAAACCATAATGACCATGTTCTATGAGCAGCAGAACCTCTTCCATTTCTGCAGAGGCCCCTTCTGAGGTTGTAGATAGATTGATAAACTTCTAGCACAGGGGTTCAGAGTTGTCAAAACCCAGCCCACTTTTCTATGAGCAGCCCTAGCTTGTCCTTTAAACCATTTGGGGGGGGGGAATCTATGACATTTACACAAATTATTACTTTTTGTTAAAAATAATGAGATTTTCTGTTGCACTGGAGACAGAGGTAGGAAGAGAGGTGATTCCAAGAGTCCACACAGTGTTTCCGTGGGACTCTGAGACTGTTTCTGTTCAAAATAGCTATCCATGGAGCAGACAGACTAAGGAAGAAAGCTTACATGGAGAATTAAAGCTATTATAGACACCAATCATATCTGATGTATACTTTTAAATTATGTGGATTTAAGTACTGCCAAATATACAATATTATATTGCATATTAGTAGTCTCAATGCAGATTAGAACTATGGTTTTTTCATATCTCCAACAATGAGTTTAAAAAATTTAAAGATGAGGAAAAAATTAAAAAAAAAAGAATTTAAAACAATTGGTACTTTTCTTCATATCTACAGTGTAAGGAATATGAAGCAGTTAAGATCATAGATAGTACAAGTGAGTATGAACTGATAGTCACTATCAGGGAATGTAATGTGCATAACTGTAAGAGACATTAAAAATGAAGTGGCAAATGGAAAATCACAATATCAGTTTAAAAAATGAACTGAGATAGGTTTAGAAATGCATTTAAACATAGCTACTTCAGTTTTCCCAGGAATAAGACAAAAATCCCATTCATGCAGATAGTCTTCAGAAAAGAAATACCTACCATGGTTTTACCTGATCTCTTTATATATGTATATAGAATCATAGGAAAATCAAGGTTGGAAAAATCCTCCAAGATCATCAAGTCCAACTTCTGACCCAATATCACTACATCAACTAAACCACAGCACTAAGCGCCACATCCAGTCATTTCTGAACACTTTCAGGCATGATGATTCCACTTCGCTGGGCAGCCTGTTTCAATGCTCCACCACCCTTTTAGGAAAGAAATTCTTCCTGATGTCCAACCTGAACCTCCCCTGGTGCAGCTTGAGGCCATTTCCTCTTGTCCTGTCACTAGGTGCCTGGGAGAAGAGTCCAACCCCTACATTGCTACACCCTCCTTTCAGGCAGTTGTAGAGAGCAATAAGGTCTCCCCTGAGCGTCCTCTTCTCCAGGCTAAACCCCAGCTCCCTCAGCTGCCCCTCATGTACCTACACAGGTATATGTCAGTTTTATGTTTTGTCACCTGATTTGTCAGTTTTATGTTCACTTGGTTAAATGTTCAAGGCATTTTGAAAACTTTATTTGATATACCATATGGCTAAATACACTTAAACTAAAAAGAGATTCTTTACCGGCTTTACCACATCAGAAAAAAAAAAAAAGGCATCTCTCTCTGTGCTGCCAGGTGCACTAGATACATAATGACAACCATTTTGATTTAAGTATTTAGACAAAATGTCAAAAGGATGCCATTCTGTGGACTCCAGGAGAGAAAAATAACATCTTAGTGCTATGGCTCCCTGTGTTTATGGGAGTTGTGAGACACAGGTTAGAGCTCCCTCCCTCAAAGGGAACCTGAATTTGACATATCAGATAAATTCACTGTCCCATCTTGCCTATTATCTTTTTTTGGGCAGCAGCCAGCATTTAATACTCAGAATAATAGAGAGGAAAGTCTTCCTGCTCTGCACAAGCAATTTACTTATAATATAAGCTATAAAGCTTAATAACATTGCACTACTTTCCTAGCTTGTGCAGTTCAATGACAATGATACTTTTCTTCCTCAGTTTAAATTACTAAAACTATCAAAATATATTAATCAGAAACTTTAAAAATCCCACTTCACAACTTTTAAAAATGATGAGTTACGCAAAACAATCTGAGATCACATGTAAAATAGTCTCACTATTTTCACTCAGTAGTTTCACTAAGTGAAAAACTGAGTATCACAAACACATGGACAGAATTGCAAGTACATCAAAAACTTTGAATGGGATTCAGTCTTAGAAATCTGTGCCATCTATCTATTTTCCTACTTTCTGTCCCTGCCATATTCCCTGGGCAGATAAGCTATCTAGATACTGTTCTATTTAGTCCCAAACTTTGCTGGGCTTTGCCTAAGTGTGTTTGTACACCCATGTACAGAAATGCTTATTCTGGGAATGCTAATGCCTAAAGTTCAAATATGATCCAAGCGTAGGTGGCATCACAGAATTGCTTGGCCTGAATAAGTACTGTCTTCATTCCTTTAGATAAAACTGAATTTTAAAAAAGAAAGAAGAGATCAGAAATAGAAAAAGGAGTAGAGAGTATGACTAAGGTCAAATTGAGAAACCGAGCTCTTGATAAAGACACCTATGCATTTTATTCTTAAATCTGTTTTGGATTTAAAACAACTTAAAATCTTCTTTGTGGTAGGAAACAAAACCTTCCTTTGGTACTACACTTGTTGAAATCAGTCAATAAACCATTTCAGCCTCCATTTCTCTCAGTCTAATCACATAATTCAGCCTGGAGCTCTACTACTCACCACAAACTGTTGTTCCTTTGGTCTTCTACAAGCACCATTTTTTTGGGAGTTGATGATTTCAATTCTCTTCCTGCAACATCACCCCCCTTCATGCTGTCATAATCCCAGATTTCCCCCCTATCCTCTCCTTTTTGCCCCTCTCCTCTTCTCATCCCTCCTCTACCCTTCTCTCTTTCACTAATGGAGTTGCTGACTGCCTTTGTGCTTTAATTCGCTCCTCTGACTCTTTTTGCTATCTTTCCTATTACAATATTTCTTCCAGTAGTTTTAGATATGGCTCACTTTGACATTACTTTCTCCACTCCTAATTCTATATTAGGAAATATTTATGGCAGAAATTCTGAGATCGGGTGAGTTCATTTTTTCCTCCTTTAGTTTTGCTATCTAAATTTTTCAGATCTCTTCCACAAAGCTGTCCTGCTGCTTTCAGGTCTATAGTCTTTGACTCAGCCTTCAGTGACAGTTCAAGCTTTCAGATTAAAAAAGTCCATATTCTCTTAACAGTATGCAGAGCAATGCTGCTCCAAAGATGATTGATAAATTCATCTCTCCCTTTGAGTCCTGCTATTAGTTGCCCGAGTCCTGCTATTAGTTGCCCCTTCTTTGTGTCAAACACAAGCTGTTAGTCTTCACTGTCAAAGTCCCTTTTGCTGTACACTCACGCTATAAACTCTGGTTTGCAATAACAGCACTGCATATGACAGTTTTTTTTACTTTTTGGAACAGATACTTCTGGGATTGTATATATTTCTCTTCATATGTGGAAAGCTGTCCATGAAGATGTTTCATTGTTTTTCTCAATCAGCAGTTTATTTCATCCCACACCTCTCTATCCACATCAGCTAAATCTTGTGCTACGTTTCAACTGAAAGGTGTTCAAAACAAGATCTATTCTTATAACCTTATATCCTTTACTCACATCGCACCTTGAATGTGCTTCTGGGCACTGTAATAATACAAATAATTTTAATAAAAAAGTGCTCAGGAAGTTTTATTCCAATTACAATCAATTAAAGGATTATATGGGATTTTTGAAGAATCTTTGAAGGAAGGAAATATGACATGACCACACTATCTCACCAGGAGCACACAGGGCAGGGCACAGCTACAGTGTTTCCTGCTGACCAAAATGGGGGATTGGGACTCACTGTTTCAGCAGTGAGAGTGCAGTGTGTGCTTCCACATCCTTTGCTCAACGTAAAAAGTAATAAGCCATTTCTCACCTTTTACTATCAGTACAGTGTCACTCCTCACATCAATCCAGGCAGCTGGGGCAAGGCATGACTTTTTATTTTGCCTGTTTCTGTCTCTTGCTTCCCAGAGTTCTCCCATCCTTATGTATATCTCTGCTTTGCAAGTTACAAACAGAATGCACACAGCGTACTTTCTTTATTGATTGTACAGATTCAGAATATTAATTAGAGTTTGGATGTATACACACAGCTAAACCATAAAATTATCTCCAGAGAAATGCAACTCCCTAGCTGTCGCAATCCATCCAATATGTCAAAAAGCAATTACTCCCCACAGCTTTCCAAAAGCACTTTATCTTTCTTTGAAGATGGCATCAGAAAAGATCCAGCAGCTTTAATGGTCTAGTAGTGAGTTTCTGGCACCTCTGAGTCAAAAGCTCCATAGGACACAATACATAAGCATTCTCAACACGAATCCAGTGTACGGTCAAGTGATTGCATATTGAAATGTCTTTGAACAACTGCGTGGTCACTCAAATATAAATCAGAACTGTGATTGCTGAGTTTTATTACAGTGTGTCAGGATGACTACGGGAAGCAAGCTTATAATCTGCTACCTTTTTGAAAGTGCTGGCAACCTTTCCCTCCCTGTTGCAATCCAGCAGTGCTTACTGAGCTGTACCACAAAGCAAATACTTTATGTGTTGAGTACACTAAGAGTTAATACAACTACATGGCTTTCTTTTGAGAAGAATGCGTTCAAATATATCTGTGTAACAAAGATTTTTATATTATTCAATACTACAGTGCTATCTCCTTTATAACAATGAACCATCAAAAATAAATCTCTCATCTCTCATTTAATTCAAACTGTGAGGCAAAATGAAGACAAGATAGGGAAGAACAGTAGCTGTAGAAATGAAATCAGTCTAGTAGTACTGAAAGATCATTAAAGGGAGCAATATGGAATAAATTAATTGTGGTATAGCTGATATCCTGGCAGATTTTGGCACTTACCTGGAACCTGCAGAGACCACTCTAGGACTACGGGAGCAGTATATTATATCCAAGGCCTTTTTACTTCATTTTGTTGTCAGTCTAAGCAGCCAAGAGCAGGAATATATGTTTCAGGAAATTAAATATGAAATATTGTAGTGTCAAAGCCTAGAGTATAAACTATCATTCCTACATTAGCTGCTCAGAAGACTCAAAAAGGGAAGTTCAAAATTCTTTGTCAAAGAAGTACTTGGGGTATTTTTTCATGTATATGGTTTAATTCTCATAAAATCACAGAATCATAGAATATGCTGAGTTGGAAAGGATCCATCAGGATCATTGATTGTGTAGTAACTTATGTATCTGCTAGTTGAAGTAATACAGAAAATATCCAAAACACACACAGATTCCAGGCATGTGGTAGAACTGACATTAGATTTACTTACCATCTTTGTTCCCACAGAGAGACAATACAACAGAGGAATGCGTGCACTGTATAACAGTGTTTCTTTCCCAGGATCTGAAAATTTTAGCTTTCGGGATATTTTTATTTTAATTTATTTGCAGATTCAGGAGATTGATCATTTTTCTATATGTCAGTGAACATGGTATGAACAAGGAAAAAGATTTTAAATCTTTCACAATAAACAATTCAAGAATGCCTGAGCATAATAGGGTCCTACAATAATTTTCTAAATCCTCTGGATATTTCTGCATATCCTTACCTTTAAGTAAACAGACTTCTCTTTGAAGGCAGCATGAGTCTTACTCCAACACAAAAAGTGAAAAAACCCTACACAAAAAAAAAATATTTTTTAAAAAATCAGATTCATTTGAATCCTAATCCTTTTCTTTCTGCTGTCACCGTACTCTTGGAAAATTGAAATGAGAAAGAATATTAAAAGAATTGTAGAAACTACCTTTTTTTTTATTCTTTATTAACAGTATTTTAGTAGATTGGAGTGTGATTGGATTGTGTCTGAGAATCTTGAAGGAATACAAAAAGCCATCATAACTTCTACCATCCAGTAGATTTTAATGTAAAAGCTACCTTTAGTAATAATAATTAAAAACAAATAATTGGGATTATTTCCCTGTTGTCCCCAAAATGTCCTAATTTCTCAATATGGGCACAGTGATAGAAAACTGCAGGAATCAGGGTTTACTCTTAACAGCTTGATTGGTGGCTCCTTTCTTAAGAAGAAACAAACAAATATACACAGAGACATGCACCATATTCCTTGAAAACAACAGTTCCACATTTCAATTTATGGGAGGTTTTATGACAGAAAATTACTAGCCTGCATGTCGAATCCTACCCTCCAAGGTTTGAATACTCAGATCATGCCAGTGCTTTGCTAGCTTTCTACATCTATTCAGGAAGACAAAATTTTACCAATTAGCTTCCAGCCAAGGCCCAGGCTTGGGTGATTCTTATTTTTTTCAGCAGCGCTTAGTATCAAACAATAGGACACTCATCAAAGTGTTTGAAAATAGAGTATATATGTCTATAATTGCACACCTAAATGTTCTGCCATGTAGGGATCAGCTGTTCCACACAAGGATATTTTTCACGAAGTTCACAATTCATTAGCAGAGCACTCCTCTTTGGAAAGCTTTCTTTGGAAGCATAAATTTAACCACAGAGGAGCTGAAGAAAGTGTCACTTACTGTGAAGCAACACAGAAATTGGCAAAGATGCACCAAGTGCTCTACTGCCAAACTTCAGTCAGAGTGACATCACATCACTGTGTGCCTTCAGAGCTGTATTCAAATCCATTTTCAGCACTGAATACACATTTACTTTGCCAGAAACCAGGGATGTGGGAGAGAATCAAAAGAGTAAAACTGAGAGAAGTCATGGTTTAATAGGTAAAGCAGAAGTCACGCACACAAGCAAAAGAAAACAAGTAATTCATTCACCACTTCCCATGGACAGGCACGTGTTCAGCCATCTCCAGGAAGGCAGGGCTCCATCACACATAATAGTGACTTGGGATGACAAATGCCATCACTCCAAATGTCCCCCCCTTCCTTCTTCTTCCCCCTAACTTCATCTACTAAGCATAATGCCACAGGGTCTAGGATTTCACTTTGGTTAATTGGGGTCAACTGTCCTGGCTGTGTCCCCTCACAACTCCTAGTGCACCACCAGCCTCCGTGCTGGTGTGAGGTGAGAGACAGAAGGGGCCTTGATGCTATGTAAGCTCTGCTCAGTAATAACTAAAACATCCCCTTGTTATCAACACTGTTTCCAGCACAAATCCAAAACACAGCTCCATACCAGTTACTGTGAAGGAAGTGAATTCCATCCTAAGTCAAAAACAGCACTGTAGCAAAGGGGCTTCTTTCTCCATTGAAAAGAAAGTTATGAACTAGTTAGGGGAAGGCATCTCTCTTATACCCCCTTTTCTCTGTGCTGTGCAGCAAGAGGAAAGGGAGCAGCTAGGCAGCACAAGAACCATGGGAGTCTCCTGGTGAGGGACGAGTGGGAAGAGAAGATGCAAAGAAGGTTTTCAACAGGCCAAGAGTGTGTCTCATAAGAAGTCTTCTGAGATACTGATATCTTATGAGTGCCAAACCCCAAAATCATCTGGAAAGGAAAGATGCAGATCTCAGTTTAATAATAAAAGAATAATGGAACCCTTCCTTTATTTAATTAGATTGGAGAAGAAAGCCCATAAATTACTTATTGAGGCCAATGCACTCAATCGAAAGTAAGAGAAGCAAAGGTCTTAAGCATCAAATTGTATTTAGCAAATGTTTCTAAGCAATCTGCAGGCTCTTAAATGAGCTATTCAGGTGGACTATGTGCTAGTAAGTAAATTACACAGATTCCATGTAACATTGCTTTGCCTTTACCTGCCAAAATCCACAGTGCTATCAGATCTTTCCAAGAGTACATACTCCCTTCATTATCCCATCTGATTCTACTGCATTACTGTGAACCTGCTGTGAACATCTTTTTCAAATTGAGAGTCACTGTAGAATATTTTCATGGAAAAGAAAACACTGTACAAACATTTGAAAAAATATCGGCTTAACTGAAAGTGTAGTACAGTAGCACAAACTTACAAAATCTATTAAGAAATTTAAAGAAAATCCAGCAATGATTTTCAGTTCTGTTTCCAGAGGAGAAAGAGACTCTAGATACCAAGACGTTATTCAGTTAGTATCAGGGAGCCCTGGGGACCCAACTACCTCAATACCCACTACCAGGTTTTCTGCTCCCTATAAACGCTAAGACAATATGTAATCTATGTGTATGCAGAGCAGACTTCTTGCTTATAGTCTTTACAGTTGCTAATACCTTTAGGAAAGCCTGGTTTTACTGAAAAGATAGAAATGATTGTTGGAATATCATTTTAGAAGGGATTCTGTTTTATGAGCAATGTTATGAAAGTCAAAATAAATATGAAAGACATCTTCCAGAAGGAAAGACAGAAAATCCTTGGATAGCTTTGCTATTAACAGGTCTCTACTCTATTATGGTCTTTAATAATGTACCACAAAAATCAAAGAGAATTCTGCACTGTTTCTCAGTACTTTCTCTGCTCGGTAAGTAATTGTAGTTTGGCTCTCCAGACAGTGTGTGTGGACATTGTGCTGCTATAATACATTCAGGAGGTGGGAATTGGCAGGCTGTCTCCTGACACCATAGAATCTAAGAGATCATTGATTTTATCCCCTTTTATCCAAAATCAATTATAAGTTGCAAACATGTCTTAATAATAGTGATGAAAAAAGTGTTATAATTAGAACACAGGTTGCTCTGCATTGCCACTCCATATTCCCTCTTCTCCCAGTTTTTAGGATGAATTAAAAGAAATATTGGTCTGCAAAATTGCTATTTATTTCTATACCACTATTAGTCAGAAGATACAATGTGAAACAATCTAATGAAAGTATTAAAACATGCAATATATATGTTTTGTTGGGCCTAGAAAGTCCTAATGGAAATAGGCATGTATTTGTTGAACAACTGTTTATTCTTATTAAAAAAATTATACAATTATATTGTTGTGAGATGACACCTCTATCTGTAGACTGGATTTAAAGTAAATAGCTGCAATGCGGAATTCATAACTGTATCCAGTTATGAATGATCCTGAGGTCAACAAATTGTCTTTTCAATGAAAGATGATCCTTTTTTTTCCCTATGTGAGGGTCCAGTAGTCCCAGGGGTAAAAGGGAGTTATTTATTACAAAAAAAAAGTATTTTGATCCTTCTGATATATGAATTGAAGCTCTTTTTTTTCTATAATTGTATCTAGTTGTGATTTTTTTCCCAAAAGGCTGAAAATAACTACAAGATGCATTTCATCCTTCACTCTGACTTGCTTATGTATATGAACATTGATTCTTTAGGCATTGTTCAAGAAAATATTCATATTATTTAACAAGTAACCAAGAAGTAAAGCAAGTTTACAGTTTAACAAAGTCCTAAAACACACACGTTCATTTCTATTCACCAAATCACACAAGGACATGATTAACTGTACCTAATTAAGAACAGAAAATTACATATTGACTATACTGGTAAAAATGGTCATATAAATGTAACCATTATGCCATTGCAATTCAAATACAAAAATAAACAAGAATATTTCACAGGTTCTCTGGAAAGTGATATTGAATAAATTCTTTAAAACCTCTTTTATATCCAGTACAAAACTCTGTTTATTCTAAAAAGAAATCTCCAACTTCATTTCCACATAAATGAAGTCTTTTATGTAGACTTCTCTACAGTGTGTCTTTCAACAGCAGCTGAAATAATTTTTTACTACTTGAACTCAAGTTTATTTCTTTCATAACTCGGTTTCTGACTTAAAATACAGTGAAGAGCTCTCACTTGTTAGCAAGGAGGTCTGCCATCTGTGGACTAAATTAGATCAGTGGGGCAGAGGTGAAGGATGTTTTAAGAAAAGCTTCCCTAAAGCAGGTTTTTTTGCAAAATGCAAAGTCATCTCCTTCCTTGTAGAGAGATCTGGTGGCTTCCTCATATCATGGCCCACAAATTGGTAGCACCAGACATGAAGCAAATTGTTCTGGGCCAACAAAATTCTTCCTGTGTTTCCCATCCTGAGAAGACCTCAGGAAGACAGTAGTTTTCAAGCTGAGCATCTTTTAAAAACAATAATTATTTTAGCTAGTGGCTGCAAAGATTTTAACAAATGCCTTTTGTAAAGTTCTGATCTCAATACCACAGAAGAGCAGTTTGTTCCTCTATATAAGAAGAAAACTGACAGTACTTTCAACTTCATCTAGAAAATCTTAACCCAGATCTCAGGGGCACATGACTGTGTCTGTTTGATGTGGGAAAGTGTGGTGCAACTACATGGCCTTTGCATTAAAATAATGTGCTCTCATGTTATTCTAAATGACTTTTGAACCTTTTCATTGAAAGAAGTTGTGTCATTCTCTAATGGTTTCTGTTTACAACCAACATATCTGATCACAGCTGAAGGTCTTCACAGTGCAAGTTGAAAGAGCTATCTATGTTTGTGCCAAGGTCAGCGTCGGGGTTTGTTCCTTGCCAGCATCATTTTCTCTTCACTAGTTTCCACATTGTTTGTCTGCTGCAGAACCTGGATGTATCTGACTTGCCTGTAACTATCTCTTCAAGTTTGGTGAGACTACACTAGACTGTTCTTAAAGAAAGGAGCAAGTGTCTACCAGCCCTCTTGCAATGTTAGTGTTTTTGCAGAAAATACAAAGCAGGTTAAACAGGTGCTTATTCCCTAAAGAGAAATATCCAGTGGAACAGACACTGCTAGGAGCTTCCAGGCTTTGGCTCTATTATATCTTGAAACCAAAGAGAATTGGGGTCACTGGAGGGGATTGTCATATTCTAAGCATAAATATTTTCTTCAGAGAATTCCACATCATTTAATGCAGACATCTTTCAGAGAATAAAAATGTTTGGAATATTCAATGAAATGACTGCAGAAATTGAGCTAAGAACTGTTTGGCTCCCATTTGCACCTGCCTCCACACAGATTAAAAGAAACCTAAGGAAAATTATAGCCTCCCCTACCTTCAAGTTCTTATTCAATACTATGGGGACATAAAAAGAGAAACAGTAAATGCATAGCTGTGGTAGGTTGCCCCTGACTGGATACCAGCCATCCACCAAAGACACTTTATCACTTCCCTCCTCAGCTGGATGGGGAGAGAAAATAGAAAAAAAGGTTTGTGAGTTGGGATAAGCACAGGAAGAGATTACTCACCATTTAGCATCATGGACAAAACAGACTTGACTTGGGGGAAAATTAATTTCATTTATTTCCAATAAAATCAGATTAAGATAATGAGAAATAAGACAAAAACTTTAAAACACCTTCTTGTCGTAGACTATCTGTCGGTAGGTCTTGGTCCATGAAGAAAAGAAGACACACACACACACGAACAGAGTGATGAGACAAGGGGTGTCTGCCTGCTGAGCGTAGGAGGCAGGCTTTATTGAGTTCACTGGCCCCTACTTTCCCACAGACATAATGTAAATATATTTTCACAAAAACTCTTAGGAATTTAACACCTGCACACAATTAACAACCTCATCCTTGTACTGTTATCCTTTTCTAGCTAACTCCCTAAAATTCAAGGCTGTGTCCATGGGAACGTTTAATTAGCCTTACTGTTCTCATGGAAAACGGTCTAACACTATCTAATATTTCAAACTCCTCAAGTTCCAGGAGTTTCGTGGAGCTGCCACTTCCCCCCACACCTTCTGCTTATCCCTCCTATATTCCCAGGCTCAATTTTACTCCTAGTTTTCTCTATCCACCCCTCTCCAGCAGCTCAGGGGGACTGGGAATGGGAGCTGTAGTCAGTTCATCACACATTGCCTCTGCTACTCCTTCGTCCTCAGAAGGAGGACTCCTTACTCTCTTCTCCTGCTCCAGTGTGGGGTCTAGCCCACAAGAGACAGTCCTCCATGAACATCTCCAGCATAAGCCCTTCCCAGGGGCTGCAGTTCTTTACAAAATGCCCCAGCGTGGATCTTTTCCATGAGGTCAGTCGTCCTCCACCGGTCACAAATCCTACCAACAAATCTGCTCCAGCCTGAGTTCCTCTCTCCATGAAGCCAAAGGTCCTGTCAGGAGCCTGCTTCAGCATACGCTTCCCATGAGGTCCCAGTATTCTGTGAGCATCCTTCTGCTCTGGTGTGGGAGCCTTCATGAACTGCAGGTGGATTTCTGCTCCACTGTGAACCTCCATGTGCTATAGGGGCACAGCTGCCTCACCGTAGTCTTCTCCATGAGCTGCAGAGGAATCTCAGCTCTGGTGGCTGGAGCACCTCCTGCCCATCCTTCCTCGCTGACCCTGGCATTTGCAGGGTTGTTGGCTGTTGTATTCTCACTCCTCTGTTCTGATTGCTGTTGCACAGGGTTGTTTTTTTTCCTTCTTAAACACCACATCCCAGAGGCACTTCCACCATCACTGATGGGCTCAGCCTTGGCCAGTGGTGAGTCCAGCTTAGAGCCAGCTGGCATTGTGTGAGACACAGGGAAAGCTTCTGGCAGCTTCTCACAGAAGCCACCCCTGGAGCCCCTCTTCTACCAAAACCTGGCCACTCAAACCCAGTACAATAACTGTAAGGTTATTTTGAACAAATAGCATCCCCATCTACTCTCCCACCTTGTGAATAATTGGCACTTGGATCTGTTTTAGCACAGACACATTTGGTCTGTTCCGACAATGACTTGTTATTCTTTCAAAAAAAAACCTCCACTCATACAGCAAGGTTTCTTCATCAGTGCTTTCCTTCCCTGGCAATTGGAGAAAACTAGTCAAGGATAATTTGCTTTCGAAGTAGATACAATGAAATTTACCTTCCTGAAAAAGTGTGTGCTTATAAATCTCATATAATAATGGTATCTTCCACCCACTGCCTGTCAAAGAAACTTGGCAAAGTGTAGTGGGTTTCTGTGGCTGGGTTTTGGTAGTGGGATGGGCTACAGGGGTGGCTTCTGTTAGAAGCTGCTAGAAGCTTCCCTTGTCCCATGGAGCCAATGCCAGCCGGCTCCAGGACGGACTTCCTGCTGCTGGCCAGGGCCGAGCCAATCAGGAGTAACAGTAATGCCTCTGTGATAACATAATTAAGAACAGAAGGTTGTGGTGCAGAAAGAATCCCAGCTAGGGAAGAGTGGAGTTGGCCTGTATTGGGAACAACAATGGACACACCAAGGTCAGTGCAGAAGGAGGGGCAGGAGATGCTCCAGGTGCCAGATCTGAGGCTCCTGCAGCCCATGGAGGAGCCCATGCTGGAGCAGGTGGATTCATGAAGGAGGCTGTGACCCCGTGGGAGGCTCAAGATGGAGCAAGGTCCTGCTGGGGTCCTGCAGCCCATGGAGAGGGAAGCCCACGCTGGAGCAGGTTTTTCCCGGGTAGGACTTGTGGCCCCTGTGCGGGACCCACATCAGTACAGCTCATGCACCCCATGGAGGAGTGACCCACAGGACATTAGTTTGGGAAGAACTGCTGCCTGATGGATGGATTCATATGCTGGAGAGGTCCATCAAGGACTGTCTCCCGTGGGAGGGACCCTACAGGAGCAGGTGAATGACTCCTCTCTCTGAGCAGCAGCAGAAACAACAGCTGACTGTAACCCCTGTTGTCCATTCACCTGCACCACTTGGGAGGAGAAAGGAGAACATGGAAGAAAGGAGGGGTGGGGAAAAGTGTTTTTAAGATTATTTTACTTTTCACTCTTTGGCTCTTATCCTGCTAGTAATAAGTTTAAGTACTATCCCCACTTTGTGTCTGTTTAACCTGTGAAGGCAATCAGTAACTGACCTCTCCTAGCTGTTATCTCAGTTCATGAATCCTTAGCTGTTTTTTTTTCTCTCCTCTGTCCAGTTGCAGAGGGAGAGTGAGAGAGTGGCTTTAGTGGGTACCTGGCATCCGGCCAGGGTCAACCCACTACACAAGGTTTCCTTGAAACCAGTTTTTCATCTTCCATTTTCTTTACTGGGAAAGTTGGAAACAGGGTTTTTTGCCTCAAAAGATATTTTAATCTCAAGATTTTTTCATGTTCTTCTGTCTATAGAATCAATACTTTGAATTTATACAGAAGAGACATCTAATTAAATCCAAACTTTATCATCAATCAGTACATTATTAATAACCTCCACCAGCCCTAAAGGTGTCGTGTTTGTTTCAAAGTGCTTATATAGGATTTTTAGATCTCTATCATACACAGAGAGCTAAACTAAAAGAAAGTAGTCAACAGTCACCTCACCTCTAGACAACAGTTACGGAAAAAACAATGTAAAATCAATTCCTGCTAAGATAAAGCCACCCTAGGCCTAAAGTGGTGAGTTAATACAATGTCAGGTCAGTCTCCTAACAATACTGGAAAAATACTATTTACTGGGCTACAGTAGTTATACCTTACAATATGTAAATACAAAAAGACTGCTATTCTAAGGAAAACAAAACATAAATTAAGCTGCTACCAATCTATGTGTGTCTGTTACTGAAAAATTCTAGATGCATCTGATTTGATTTCATCTCAAACTGTTTCTTAAGAGAAAGCTACAACCTTCTTCCACGCCATTATGATCAGTTAACTGTAACAAATGGGCTTCTTGGAAACTTTTGATTTCAGAGAATGTGGAGCAGACTAGAGAACTCTATTTGGTCTGTACATTTCTACAGGGCTAACTTAAAATCAGATGATCATCAGTGAAAATGTAAATACCAGCTTTTATTTCATTTTTCTGCATTGTATACACTTTTTTGCCTTCTGCCTGCATCTTGATGTGCTTCCACGAGCAAGCATCTATATCCTTCTCATTTCAGTGACAATGTAATATTAAATCACAGTTCTGCTGCGGGACATCCTGAAAGAGATGCTCTTCATGATAAATTCCAGTCATTTTTGACCCTCAGCTTTCCTCAGAGAGCAACATCGACAATATTGATAAGATTTCACATTAGCATCTCAGAAGTCTAACAAGGTTAAGACAATTGCCGTGTCAGCAAGATGCTGAGCTTTCGATTCATGCCTTTACAACAACAAGGCTGGATTATTGCAATTTATTGTTGGCAGTTCTCCCAGTCTGCTCACTATAGAGGGTGCGTTTCACAAAAAACTCAGCAGTCAAAACTTTAAAACACTTATACAAAAATACCAAACACAACTGGTAGTAATTTCACCACCAGACACATGATGATGAAATCCTGATCTGCTATAAAGAAACGGTGAAACAAGTGCTTGTGATGAACCCTGTGCATAAATAGAAACTATTTCATCTGAGTGTTATCTGCTTGTCATTTTAGAATGTATCTTGCTTTTTCTGCCACTACATCTCTGGCAATACTTTGTCTCTTTCTCATCTGTGGAATGTCCTATTAGGCTGAGCTCAAAACTTCTGTTTCATTTCATTTTAGATTTTAATATCCAACTAATATTGTTATATGCTAATAAAAGGATGCATAAGATGTACACTGTTTTTAAGTAGGTCAGTTTTTGCTGGGACACCATCAAGTTTATAAATATTAACATCTGAAAGGGTCTAAATCTATTTAGAACTTTCCATCTCAAATGAAAATATTTTACAAATAAGAATATATCCACATCTATAGAATTTATAATTTTTCAAAACAAAGCAGCAGACTTCTAATAATAATTATTATTATCTAATAATTATTATTATTGATATCGATAAACAAATGTCTAAAAAGAGAAAGCTTTGATGTTTGCACATCTTAAATATTTGGGAGTAAAGAAAAACTTACAGAAAGGCTGTCTTCTCACAACATTTAACACAGCAACATAAATTTCAGTGAAGAGATATTCGGTTTTGGTTTACAGGTTTAATAAGCATGGCAAATAAAAAAGATATTTATTTAAAGTCCAGCTGCTCTATTTTACCTATACAAGAGTTAGGTGAAAATGATAGAAAATTGTTGCTACTGCTAGAGCTTCCCTTCCCTGTCAATAGAAACACCATCCTGAGTTCCTAGGAATTATTGAAACAGAATAATTTATTTTGGAAAGGACCTCTGGAGGTCATTTAATCTGACTTTCTGCTTAGTGCCAACCTAGATAAGGTTTCTCAGAGTCTTGCCCACTGATCTCTTCTCTGTGGTGACCAGTGACAGAACCTGAGGGAATGGCCTGAAGTTGTTTCAGGGAAGGTTTTGGTTAGATATTAGAGAAAGGTTCTTCACCCAGAGGATGGTTGGGTACTAGAACAGGCTCCCCAGGGAAGTGGTCACAGCACCAAGCCTGACAGAGTTCAAGTGCTTGGATGATACTCTTGGGCACATGGTGTGACTCCTGCGGATGGTCGTGTGCCAGGCTAGGAGTTAGACTCAATGATCCTTGTGGGTTCCTTCCATCTTGGCATATTTTGTGATTCTGTGAAATAAAACATTGACTTTCTGCTGCATATATTCGGGGGGGGGGGGGGGGAGGACTACCAAAAAAAACACCCAAACAAACAAAAAAAAACCCCCAAAATGTCATTCAGTTTTAGCAGTCTTACGATTCTTCAATTCTCATTTTAAAAAAGTTTTTGGTCGGAATATGTGGCTGTCTTTCATTCACCAATGAAATCTTTATTAATGAGATAATTATTAAGCAACTTCTGAAATGAAAAGTTCCCTTTTAGGTGCAGATCCAACTCAATGCAAAGCCACTCATAAAGGTTCAGGGTTGAACATTTACTTACAAAACTCTCTGTGTTTCTCATGCCCAAATTGGTAATGATACAAAAATAAATCTCCAGTCATGTCTGGAACTAATACAATTTTTCCAGGTGTTCCTCTACCAGCCCAAATTCAAAAAAATAAACTCTCTATCTAAAACTCACCACACCTTTTATCTTCAGTATACAATAACAGCAATTTCATGTTTGAATTATTTTAGTTAATTGTATATGAATTACCACAATACCAGAGAATAAGTACTTTTGAACCCACTTGACAATATGACTTTTTAATACTGAAGTTGTACAGTGGCACCTGTAATCATTTACATGGTAGCAGCAAAATTATTGGGAAATTCTTTATCAAACTGACATTGAGGGCCTTATTAAAAACAAGTTTAATTTTAAAAGACAGTTCTTCTTATATTACAAGTGAAAGAGTTTATATGACAAATTTCTGACTGATAATTTATTCCTTACAGAAGAAATATGCTTGAGTATATCAGAAAGAGAAAGTAATGAAAATTTAAGTACCTCCACATAATTCCCCATATTTCTGAAAGAAGTTTCCTTCTGAATGACAGAATATTTAACTGCATGAACAATTGCAAAGATTACACAGTTGTCCTGTTCCTATAAATTTGTGTAGATACACTAGCCAATATAAAATACGTGAGTATTGTACAGCATGAATTATTAAGTGTCAAGTAAGGATTTTTCTCAATTATAGTGAAAGATTTTACTTAGATCAGACTAGTTTTCAAGGTTATGGGGAATTTCTGTTGCCTTGAGTCTAGATAGTTTTCATTCAGATTAAAGGAGATAAACTGATTTCTCTCATGTGTCTAATACACACGGACCTACTCTGGACGATGCTGAAATTACAATATCTCTTCTTTGCACACAAACCACAGCTAATTCATAAAATTTTATCTCTACCTATTGAAAAGACAACAGTAGTATACATATGGATAACATGCAAACACTTCTTCACTCTAAATATGAAAATCAGTAATGTTTACTGATGGCAAACATTTTTATTTTCTTAAATAAAGAAAGCTCCTAATAGCAAATCTTGTAGTTGTGGTCCATCTCATCATATAACTAGAGTATCCTGAAAATAAAAAGAAGTTCTCTTCGCCCTTTTATACCTGTAAGATTTTCTGAGGTATGTCCAGATTTGGTAGGCGATCTTTCTCTTAGAGGTGTTTAGTGGATCTCTCAATGTCTTTCAGAGTTACTTCAAGAAATTCTTCATTATGAGGGTGGTGAGGCACTGAAACAGGTTGCCCAGAGAAGCTGTGGATGCCTCATACCTGGAAGTGTTCAAGGCTAGGTTGGATGGGGCTTGGAGCAACTTGGTCTAGTGGGAGGTGTCCCTGCCCATGGCAGGGCGGGTGGAACTAGAAGATATTTAAGGTTCCTTCCAGTCCAAACCATTTCATGATTCCATGATTCATGCCATCCTTATAACACCTCTCCACAAGCAATCAGAAGTGTCTGCTTAATGCAAGCTGAAATACAACACAATGAGAAACAACTCTTTGACCATTCTGACTTGTTTGTTAAACATATTGTCCTGACAGAGGAATGTCAGTGCATCCCCCTAGGGCCTGGTACACAATGTCAGAAATTTTACATTAGTGCTTCAGCTTAGTAAGGATGAAGCATTGGACCTTGGACACAGCAGAGCTCTGTCAACAGCCAAATAAATAATTTGTGCTTCCGTCCCAGGAAAATGTCTCCAGATGATATAAATGTAACAACAATCCATTGTTTTTCATTTCCATCAATAGATATTAACTGTTAGAATACTACCCCCCCTCCAGATGACCAACTCATAAATAGAATAAATAAAATGCAAGTGGGATGAGAAAGTTACATTAAATTTTAAAAAGTAAAATAAAATAAAATAAAAAATAGTCTTGCTATTGTCCCTGTAGATAAGGTACTTTGGGGTTTTTCCACAGAAATGGGATTTCTGAAGCTCTTGATTCATGTAAAATACTGAAGGTAATCTGCATTCCAAATCTTGAAGTGACCTTTTAACTGAGACCATGTTTGATGATTTTATTTCAATCTTCAAGACAACTTAGCTTTAAAACAGTAGCCATATAGTTAGACCAGTCAGCTGGTCTTTGAATTTATTCAATGTGATCTTTTTAACCATCTGTACAAGTTCAGGTTTTACTTCATTTCTCTTTGCTAATGGGACTTCCTTTACTGTGTGCAGTTTTGGCAGGATACCAGTGACTATATCTGTGTGGTACATTCTGTCCAGAATGCTCTGAAGCCTGTTAATCATCTCACATGATTATTAAAGACTGTCTTATGAATCCTCTTCAGAAATGATGTATAAGTTCATTTGCTTATCTGCATTTGCAGACTGCCCTTAAGTCAGGCTTAGGGGGTGTGTGTGGTGTATCTCTGCAGGGAATTGCTGATGACAGCCTTACCTGCACTACTAGGTAAGTGAAAAAAGACCTAAAATCTAAAATACTGTACAATAGTTAATTTAGATACACAAGTATCTAAATGGCACATTTGTGCTATATAAGTTATAAATATCAGGTGCATAACTTAAATATTTACTGCAATTTTTCGCTAATGTGTCTAGATTACACTAATTACAATCATCTCTTATTGGACCTTAACACTGTAGTGCAGCTGGCATGATCTAATGTCACAACTAACAATTTATTATGTATCATAGCCCAGCTTGGATTTAAAATATAATTAGTAGGGTTATAAAACTGAGGGGTTTGCTTCGACATAAATCTGTATTTTGTGTATAAGAGGTGTATCTATTCCCTTTTTCATGTGCTAAAATATTTGGAGGAGAACTTATATGTTTATGACATTCAAAAATTTACTAGCTGATATTTATTCCATGTGTGAAATTTGTACTTTATTATGAAAACTTAAGAGAAAATACAGGCATTTGTTGACTTACACAATGGAATTGCTAGGGCAGGTTTCTGGCATGTCCCCATGAAATTTAAGACATAACAAAAATTGCAGCTGCTTTGTTGTAAATTATTCAATTTAATTTTCTGAAGTGATTTTTATTGGCAGTGTTTGCAAGCTGACCTTTACCTGCATGACACTTTCAACAAGAAATGTCAAGAAAGCTTACAAATTATTTTACAGCACATTAATAGGTTATAAAATTTATTTTGGGACATTTAAGGAAACCCACATACTGCATAAACACCCTGCTATAACAGAGGTGTTTGACACTTTGGAGCACTACTGAAAAGGAATTTGATTTCTTACAAGTCATAAAGAAATGGAAGTAGTAAGGGCCAAACTGGGCTGCTTCACTCATTTTAAATTCATCTTCACTTTATGAATGTACATACTTAGCATAATGGAACAACAGAGGAGTAAGATGATGTTTAGTGTGAGGCATCAGGACGTGCCTCTAGGTACTGCATCCTCTGAAAGAGGGCACGGACTACATCTTGAGAACTCAGCTCATGAAAGTATTTCTATGAATGCCAATGAGAAAAAACCGCAGCTAAAATGGATCCAAAGCAAGGTAGCAGAGAACTCCCTATTTCTCCTTGTACTTATGTGACAGGTTTTCTAGAGACATTTTGCCAGAGATGAAAATAAAGCAAGCATCTTATTCTGAGACAGAAAGATTAATTGTCTGAGATTCATTTCTTTTCTTGCTGTGGATATACTCTAGACCTCTGCAGCTGAGTGATTCATCCTATCCTCCATTCATACCTGGTGGAAAAAATAGGCACTTTTAGGGCACAATTCATCTTGTTTTGAAATAGATATCTTAAATAATTCAAATCTCACTCTGAAAACACATAGCTATCTACTGGGTACAAAAGGGAACTAAGCTCAGATGTAGATGTTTTTGTTAGGTGAGCTGAATATCACCCCTCATGTTTATTCAATGGGAGAAACGTTAATGAACATTCAGTAAAAAAACTCATGGCTCATGTAGTATTTTCGTTCACCAAACAGTGGAATTACCTAGTGTAAAAATAGGCTTTTTAAAGTATGTTACTAGTAAGATAAAGTCTAAGGAAAATATTGGATCCATACTTGTTGAATATGGCCACCTGACAAATAGGGACTAAACAAAACCAGAGGCATTATATAGGTTTTTTTGCCACAGTCTCTAATATTAATGATAGATCTTGGGCTGCTCGGTCATCTGAGATGAAGTATCACAACTGTGGGAACTTCTGACTGTCCATTTTTGGACACTGAAATTGTAAAGAACCAGCTGTATCAGCCAAATGTTCATAAGTCCACAGACCCTGATGAGTTTCATTCCAGAGTACTGAAGGAGATAACAGATGTTATTGCAAGACTCTTCTCCATCATCCATCAGCAAAGATCTTGGGAGTCTGGGGAGGTTGCTGCTGACTGGAAGCCAGCCAATGTTATTTTAATTTACAAGAACCGTGTGAGGGACCCAGGAAACTACAGACCTGTTAGTCTAACCTCAGTTCCTTTAAAAATTATGACGATCATACTGGTGCTATTGAATTACAGAATATTCCGAGCTGGAAAGGGACCCACAAGAATCACCAAGTCCAACTCCTAAGTGAATGGCCCATATGTAAATCGAACCCAAAACCTTGGCGTTATTAGTACCATTCTGTAACCAACTGAGTTAAGGATTTTAAAGGACAACGCAATTATCAGACACAGTCCACAGGAGTTCACAAAGGGAAAGAGCTGTTTAACTAATTTGGTATCACAGAATCACAAAATATGCCAGGTTGGAAGGAACCCACAAGGATCATTGAGTCTAACTCAATGACACAATATTTTTTGTGCTGTTCCAGTTCCAGGAGGCAATGATGTGTCTCTCTCACAGTGATACAAATATTTTCCTTTTGCCCTCATGTCTCATAGATACCAAACACCTGTCTTATTAATTATTTATTGATATTAATTAATTATTAATAGTGTCTTATTAAGAAAACTAAGTTAAACTGAGAGTAATTATTCCCAGCCAATAGTTAGTTTGAACTATGTTACTTCTACACCTGAACTGCATCTGGATGGCTTATATGCCTATCACATTGTCTTTTTTTCTTGCAAGTACATCCATGCATCTAGTAAAAGATAATGCTACTTTATACAGCCTGTCCTTTCTCTATGTGTAGAGAATTATCATTGTTACACCACTACTGCAAAATACAGTTGTTCCATGTTTTTAAAGTGGAAATAAAATATAGAAAAATCAGAGAGATTCTTATGGTGGATTTTGTGGTAAAATGGGTTCCTGTTGAAGAGTTGTGTTTTGTGATGATATACAACATTTCATTTCTGGAATACTACAAACTGTTGGAGGACAAAAAAGAAGAGTGGAAAGAAATTATTGAGCCCAAGATCCCTTGTGAAGAGAAGTCCACTGGTTGAGAGAATATGGACTGTTTGAAGACATGCGTTTTGAGTTTTTATGCTGTATTTCCCATTTTATTGTATGATTCCCTATATACTGTACTTTAAGTTCTGGAAAATTCCCTTGTCCCTCATGGCCCTGGACCCTACTCTCCTACTGGTTAATTTTTGCTGCATTGCAGCACCCCTCCATATAGGATTGTACCCACTTCCTAGCTTGCATGCTCCTCCTTTACGCCTCCCAAGTTACACCCTCTTTCTAGTAAGTTCCTACCCTATATCTTAATAAAGAAGCTATTTCTCCCAGAAGTGTGTGTTCCCATTTTTCCTGTGCTGAGCTGCAACAAAGGCTAAAGGTGGCTCAAAACAGCTTTCAGTGTTCTCTGCTCTTAGAAATCCACTCTAGTATTATAATCAAGTATTTATTTATAAACAACCAGGGCTACAGTAGGATGACTTGGCATTTATAAGCAAATTTCTTGTTTGCTGAATTTTATGAGTATATGTGAACACCCACAGAGTTTACACACAGGATATAATTTCCAGAGGTGATTTTTGGCCTGTATAGAATGGGAATTAATTTTATATGGTATCTGCCTTTTCCCAGCAGTTAGCATTTCCACAGCTGGCTGCTGTTTCACTCACTCATACTCTCCTACCACATACTATTCTTTCAGCAGCCTTCTTTTACGTGACCAAAGAAAGAAAACATATATCCACAACAAATCAAAGGCAGTGAAAACAATGCTACTGAAAGTATGCTGTTTTCTTTTGTTATTGCAGAAAGCCCACACTTTTCTCTTCAGTCTTAACTGATGGAAAGTGATGGGTTTAAGACTTTAAAGATCATGAAATTTGAATTCTGTTTATTTTCACAAATAATATAAAAATTAAATATTATATTAAATAAAACAGCTGTCTTAAGACATTTTAAAAATATTGGTTTATTTAAAGTATTTTTATGCTTTTATTTCTTTGTTTTTCAGAACTTTTTAAGCATATCTGTAACTGAAGTAGCAAAGCACTGCCTCTCCAAGACATAGATTTCAACAGAGCAAATGAGATTAGAAGGAGCTTATGAAGTCATTTTTGAGATAAAACTCAAATGTCAATGCACAGAAGGGACTCGCTACCTCCTGCTCTTGAACCTACCAAAAAAAATACTTATAATAGTTTTATACATGTTTTTGAAGGACTGAAATGATTGACAGTTGCAGAAATGCTGGAAGAACTTATGAATGATACTCAGAGGGAGGACATTTAAAGTTATCTTGTTTGTTCCAGTATAGGTAAAGATTTACCTGTTTACCATAGTAGAATTGACATAAGCTTTAATCATTCAACCGATGAATGAAGAGATGCAAAGCTATAAGAGATGCATCATTTGTTTTACAAATTAATAAATGTCATTAGCATTGAAAATCACACTGTATTAAACAGCCTGTAAGGCTTTCCAAATCATTTTGATCACAAAGTGAGGATAACTTAGTGATTAATGTATTAAACAGGGTCACAGACAAAAAAGCACTTGTGAAACCTAAGGTGTCAGTCTGTAGTGGGTTTCTGTGGCTGGGTTTTGGTAGTGGGAGGGGCTACAGGGGTGGCTTCTGTTAGAAGCTGCTAGAAGCTTCCCTTGTCCCATGGAGCCAATGCCAGCCGGCTCCAGGATGGGCTTCCTGCCGCTGGCCAAGGCCAAGCCAATCAGGAGTAACAGTAATGCCTCTGTGATAACATAATTAAGAACAGAAGGTTGTGGTGCAGAAAGAATTCCACCTGGGGAAGAGTGGAGTTGGCCTGTATTGGGAACAACAATGGACACACCAAGGTCAGTGCAGAAGGAGGGGCAGGAGATGCTCCAGGTGCCAGATCTGAGGCCCCTGCAGCCCGTGGAGGAGCCCATGCTGGAGCAGGTGGATTCATGAAGGAGGCTGTGACCCCGTGGGAGGCCCAAGATGGAGCAAGGTCCTGCTGGGGACCTGCAGCCCATGGAGAGGGAAGCCCACGCTGGAGCAGGTTTTTCCCGGGTAGGACTTGTGGCCCCTGTGCGGGACCCACGTCGGTACAGCTCATTCATGAAGGACTGCACCCCATGGAGGAGACAGCAGTTTGGGAAGAACTGCTGCCTGATGGATGGACTCACACTGGAGAGGTCCATCAAGGACTGTCTCCCGTGGGAGGGACCCCACAGGAGCAGGGGACGGACTGGAAGGACTCCTCTCTCTGAGCAGCAGCAGAAACAACAACTGACTGTAACCCCCATTCCCCATCCCCCTGCACCACTGGGGAGGTAGGAGGGAGAACATGGAAGGAAGGAAGGAAGAGTGGGGAGAATATGTTTTTAAGATTATTTTACTTTTCACTCTTTGGCTCTTATCCTGCTAGTAAAAGTTTAAGTAATATCCCCACTTTGAGTCTGTTTAACCTGAAGGTAATCAGTAACTGACCTCTCCCAGCTGTTAACTCGTGAATCTTTAGCTAGTTTTTTTTCTCTCCTCAGTTCAGTTGCAGAGGGAGAGTGAGAGAGTGGCTTTAGTGGGTACATGGCATCTGGCCAGGGTCAACCAACTACACAGTCCAAGAAGTCTCTGTCTCCTTCTCTTAGAAATTACTACCCCTGCAAAAGAGTCAGCTGGAAGGATTTTGTGCTTCTGCTTCAGGTGTGTCTGCACAGCATCCTGCAGCTTAACTGAAGTGGCATGCAGAGATGGTTTTAAGATAGATGACAGACTCTGCACCCTACAGCTAAGGCACGGGCAGACATTTTATTCTGTCTTTCCTCCCCAAGAAGCAGTAAGCTCCAGTAGGAGGGAGGAGTAGGCAGTCAAGGATAGATACCTGCAGAAGATTGGTTAGATCTCCCATGTTAATCCCTTATCCTCCTGCACACAGCACGTAAGGCTACTTATATCAGGAAGATATATCTTCCAAGGAAGAAAGGATGAGGGAGATGAAAATTGAGCAGAATATTAAAAACCCTCAAAGGGCTATGTTTATAGCTCTTTTATTATTCAATTCTCCTAAGAGTTGCCATTTAGCATTAAGTATTTTGAGACTATCTTTTGTATGGCAATGACTGTCATCAGTAATAACTTTTATTGCTGTCCATGCCTTTTATGGCTCAGATGAACACCACTGCCATTACACAGCTATAGTTCCTGTGATTAAAGAGTGTAGTGGATGTGGCTTGGATGGGGTCAGCTTTCTTTTCAGCAGCCAGTATGATGCTGTTTTGAATCTGTGACTAAGCAGTGTTAATACAGGCCAATGTTTTAGCTATTGCTGACTAATTGCAACAAGATTTTCTCTGTTTCTCACTCTGCCCCACTACCAGCAAGTAGGCTGGGAGTGAGCAGGAGGCTGGGAGAGGACACCATCAGGACAGCTGACCCAAAACAAGCAAAAGCATGTTCAAAGCCTTATAACATCATGCTTAGCAACAAAGAAATTGGGGGGTTGTTTTTTTCCAAACACACTACTGCTCAGAGACAGGCTGGGCACTGGTCTGCTTGTGGAAGGTGATGAGTGATGCACATGCCTTTGTATCACTTTTTATTTTTACCCTTTTGTTTACTTACTAAACTCTCTACCTCAACCTACAGGTTTTTCTCAAGGTTGCTCTTCTTATTCTGCTTCATCTTGCTGTAGGGGGGGCACTGAGCAAACAGCTGGTGAGTACTTAGTTGCCATCTGTGGTCAGTTCACCATGGACAGTCACAACCAAAGTCATTATGCCAGCTTATATCCTGGTAAAGAATGAAGTACATCATTTAGATCTACCCTGATACTAGTAGTAATATCCAGCCTCATGACAAGCATATAAATAGGAATATGCAACTGACTCTAAAGATCTTAACAAAGACTTCCAACTCTTTTATGGAAAGCTTCGTTTTTAGCTAAATTCTTTCTTTATTTCTAGAGTTTTTCTAAGGTACAGACTGTACTACTTGTAAATTCTTCTAAATAATTCCTATTTTTAAAAATGATTTAGTATTTTTACACCTACACCAGCAGTGGCTTTGACTATGACCAAAGTAAATCCTTATTAATAAAGATGGATTAAAACCAACAACTGTGTTAACAATGCAGTGTTTGCTTTTAACATTTCTAATAGCAATATAATATTAACAAAGGATTCATTAATTCATTAATTAGGATTACTTCAGATTTTCATCATGATTATTGATAGGACACTTCAGACTATTAACTTTTTTTCCATGCCTCAAATTTTCTGAAGTCATTGCTTTGTCAATCTTTATTTTTAGATTCAGGAAGGTAACCTTATTGTCACTTAGTAGCTGATTCCTAACAACATTGAAGTTTATTTATTTGACACAAGTGGAGGTTAATGAGTCTATGCTTTAACTTATAAAGCCAATATAAATTGTATAATGTTTTGCTTTGTTCATCTAATGGTTCCATTTCTGTGTATGTAATCCTAGCACATCATTTTCAGGCTTAGGTCCCTGCTCTACATCCATCTTATGTGTACAGAGTAAACTGCTTTGAAGGGTTTTGTAATCACAGCAAGTAATGTTAAGATCACAGTCTAAATTTTACTTATACTGGTAATACATGTTCCTCAGCTCAGAATATGCTATTTCACACTGTGTTCTATCCCCTGTCATGGGAAATGAAGTCTACCTGTTAGCCTCATAATCTTTCTCTTGATGAGACAATTTCACCACACTTCCCCATCTTATCTGTGTTATTTCCTTAACCTTTATATCTCAGAGGACAAATGTTGTGCTTTCAGCATTATGTTCTCCATCTCATAATGTTTCATCCTGAAGTTTTCTCCAGTCTCAAACTTACAAGCCATTTTCCTATGAGTTGTTTAATACCATTTTTGATAGCTCAGTTTCTCAAATTCCCTTATATGTTTCATATTTAATTCCAGTATTACTAGCAAGCATCAATGGTATTTAATATTTCCCTGATATTGTGTATCCTTTCTCTTTCAAATGTCGTGATTCTGCACTTGAATTTTCCACATTAACATTCTCCACCACTCTGCTTCTACTCCAAAGATTTGGTAACCATGCCATCCCTTTCTTTGCCTGCCCAACAGTAACTACAAAAGTAGAAATCAAGGAACTGAAAAGGAAAGGTAGGAAAAAGCATATTATTAAGGTTGAAACCATATTCTACTAATGACCTTATGTTATTAATTTGCATCAAAATACCAAATTTGACCTGAGACACTGCAAAAATGAAAATAAAAATTACACAAGTTCTCTGGCAGAATAGAGTCCAAGGAATTAAGTCAAAAGGAAAAAAGAGCCAAAACACCGAACATCAAATGCAAAGCCAGAAGCACTCTGCAGTGGTAAGAGGGAGGGACATACCTATAAGTGGGTAGCACATATATTGGCCCTTAACTATAGGTGTGCAGGGTTGCTTAGCCTATAAGCAGCCATTATAATCCCATATAGGGTCCCTTATTTTCATCTACTCTTAAGACTGAGGGAGGGAGAAAGGGATAATGGCAAGTTCAAAGGAATGCAACAAGAAAATATACCATTTTTCACAGAGCTAGTCAAAAATCCAAATACCAGCACCTCATATATGCCAAACCATTCTACACTCAGTCTATGAAACAGTAAGGCATGTTACTCCACAGGAAGTTTCAGTGGATAAAGAGCATGTGTAGAAAAAAACGTGCTCTCAGTGTGGGTGAGAGAATTGCAGTCTGGTCCTGGGTGTATTAGAATATATCTGGAGCAGACTGGGGACACCACCTGTTCATACTGTGCAGAAACTTAGCTACTAACTGTAGTCATTATCAGAGTAAATTTTAATGAGAAATGTTAGGACTCGAATTCCTTCGTGCTTGCAGGCATCTTGTAGGGTCTGTAGGGTGGTGCAGTGATTCTGAAATTTCTGGCTGTCAAAAGTCACCAGCATCAGTGACCCTGTAATACAGAACCTGAGATAAACTGGTGCAATTCCTTTATCTGCAAAACCTATTGCATTAGAATTAATGTGAGATAAAAGCCCAGCAGGATGCACAAGGTCTGCAGCTCATCATAGAACTAGATGTGATTCTTCACAGAAACTCAGAATCAGAAAATATGCTTACTTGGAAGGGACCCACAAGGATCATCAAGTCCAACTCTTAGCCCTGCACAGCACACTCCCCAAGAGTTACACCATGTGCCTTCGTTCCCTTACACCACAAATCATGCTCAAAGAAATCTGTCTGTGTTCATTTCAGCAGTTATTTTGGTAAAATACAAGAATGACACAAAGAAGGCTTGGCTACCATAATATCAAAAAATAATATAGAGCACCCTGGTCATATCAGCTTCCATTTGTGCTATATGAATTTGTATGTACCTTATTTTAGCTGAATTATCTTTATACATCATGTATTTCTTTGACATCATCAAACAAGATTTGTATGTATAAAATACAGCCAAACTCCTTCCTGTAAGACCTCTGTTATAACCTGTAATGATGAAGCACCAGAAGTGGTTTGGGAGATCACATCTGAAAAGTCTCCAGTACAATCACAGAAGAGATAAAATGTGTGTTCAAGTATGAAATGATCAAATAAAAGCTATCTGGTTAGAAATTCTGTATCAGTGTAATCTTTAATAATTCTGAATCACATTGTATGCTTGCATCTATACTACTTTAATAACAGTGGAATATAAATAAAAATTACACAAAAGAATAAAACAAAGATACCATATGACTGAATGCATCATGAGTATCTAAACCTGAAACAACTACATAGAAATTCATATTTTTATGGTAAATGTAATTTTAAATAAAAGAGACTCACAACTATTTATAAACTCAGAAAAACTGTGTCTTTTTTTAACAGAGAAATACAGAGCATTCCCCACTGACTCCATTAGAACTAAGTCCCCTAAGGCACTGAAAAGCTAAATATTTTTGTAAAACACTTCACAGTCAGAGCTGTGCAGTATGTGAAAATAGGCCTCAGGGCAGTAACACATGTCACCAAATGCCGCTCTGTGAAAGCAGGTTGGAATTGTGCTTTCTGGCATACACATAAAATAAAACGATTGCTATTCTATTCAGAATTGAAGCAATGTACTGCTGTCTTTTTCTAAAGGTGCATTCAAGATTGTGAGGTTGTTTTTATAAATGACTGGCTAATGCCAGCATCAGTAATCTCATATCAAAAGAGCTCTATTTATATCTGACAATGGAAAAGGAAAACTTGATGGACATAATGTTTGTGGAGTGGCATGCAAAGAAATGCAGATATTTGTTGTTCTATTCCTACAGTCAGATACAAAAACAAGTCTGAAGAAGCTTTACTAACTGCAGAATCATCACACATATTAATCACACTGAATCAATAATGACCTAATCCTACTTTCCTTTAAGAAATGGTAAAGATCTCGTAGATTTCAGTCACAGCTCAGAGTCGGTTTTCTAAATATAATGAGTAGCAGGGCTTTGAAATTGAAGGGGAGATTTACTGTATGTCTTCTTATACAAAAAATAAGACTTTGTTTAGAGTTTGCAGAGTTGAACTTATAGAAATGTCAATAGGACAGAAAAGTAATTTTATATTTGTTGCAAAATACATTAACAAATTACATCTCTGTGAAAATAAAGAGATGTTGTGGGTGGGACTGTTTTCTGATTATCTCCTATGCTATGAAGTTCTTGCTCTTTAATGTTTTATGGGTCTCAAATCACCTTGAGGTCTGTAAGCTGTTCTTTGCCTAGTTTCGGTAAAATAACCAGAGAAATTAAATAAGATGATTCTACATCAAGTGTGAATGAAATGTTACATCTGACTTAGTGATATGTATTTGGAGAAGACTTTTGTAAGAAAATAGCCTGTAAGTAAAGATTCGTTTTCCTTTGTTATTGGCCTGGAAAACATAGTAATTTGAAAAAAGCCATTCTTTTCAGGTCTGATGTCCTTTTTTTCCTATCCATTTTTTTTTTCCTTTTAGACTTTGGATCAGACTATAATATTACATCTGTTTGTACAACAAACTTAGCTGATTGAATTAGGATGCAGCTATAAGGCCACCTAATATAGCCTCCAGAAAACATTTAGAGCCTTTGAGTAGTCATGTAAATCAGGCTACATACATACATACATGTATAGGACATGGGAGGGCCTTAGAAGTCTTGACTTGGGTGTGCATAAAGGTGTCATTTTGGCATAAATACAGACTGTGGCCAAAGTGTTGGCAAAAAATTTGATACTTAGGCAGGGCATAAGTAAAAACACTTTTCAGAAGCTTTTCTTATCAGGATGATGCGGGAAGCAGGACTATGGGACATACAGTGCAGTACACCTGCCCTAATGGTTAGACATGTTGTAAGTGCAAGTAAATTAAAGCTCTATCTGACAAATAATTTCATCAACCCAAAAGTGTCCATAGAGAAATTAGCTTTCCATACTCATTTAAAGGCCAGTGTTAGTAGGGAAAAGTACTCCTCAGTCCCTTCAATATCACTAAATACCACCGGGCAACCTTGAAAAACAAGAACTGAATCTATGTATTTGAAAAGTTTCAAATCAAAATTATACATTCATTTTTGTCAATTAGAATTGGAGCCAATTGAGATAGATGCAATTATTAATATATAATATTTATGGTGTATAGCAAAGTAATTGCTTAAATTGTTTTTTTTGATATTGGGAAAAGGTTTGTTTAAATTTTATGCTTTAGCTGTGAATTTTTGGATTGAAAAAGTTATCTATAGAGATGTCAACATACTGAAAAGGACTAAACTCATGGATTGTTAAAGCAGATTTTTTTAAAGATGAAAGAAGATAACATAACAAATTATCAAGCTGGATAGAGTCTATCCATAGACTGTCTATTACAGTAGACAATAGCAGATATCAGAGACAGATACAGGAACATGACAAGCAGTGATAGTTTCACAATATAGCCTCTAGCAAAGTTCAGGAATCCTAAGCTAGAGGTGGCAGTTTTTACTTTATTAGCTGGTGAGGAATTTTTCCTCAATCAATTCATTCACTACTTTTACAATCTACATTAAAATTCATTCATTACTTTTACAATCTACATGATACATGGCGTATCATGTCAAAGAGTTTTATACAAACTTGTCCTGAATCAGCTTAATTTCACACAAGCTCTTTCTGGTTTATGAAAATGTAGTTAAAAAATCTCTGAGTAGCTTTTTCATGTTCTGTAGGAGTCTAAAAACTTTGCTTATATTCTCCTTGTAACCATTTTTTCAGGGTAAATTATGTCATCCTCTTAGCAATTCCTCACACTGAAGCCACTCAGTCTGACCACCCTTGCCATCTTTGTCTGAGGAAGCAGCAGTACAAACAGTACCCAAGATGCAGACATTCTTTTTCTACAGTGGTAAAATGCAATTTTCTGGTTTATTTCCTGTTCACTTTTTGTGATTCAGTTTACTTTACTGGCCCCTGTTCAGCAGCCTATGTTTCCATTGAAATACTCCAGTTACTGAAATGTTTAATCTAACACAGATTAAAGTCTTCAAAATAAGGTTCTTTATATGCCTGTCAGAAAACAGCCATCAGAAATTCATGTTCTTAGCAAGTCAGTCAGAAACTCAGGAAAATCTGAAGTGTACTTGTCATTTTGCAGAATAAAAACAGGAGTTAAAGTAATACCTGGGTTCTAATATATATGAATAGTGTTCCAAAGTCTACTTCAGCTGGAAGGAGAGGAAGTGTATAAGAAATGTTGTGATTATTTCCAATGGTTTGTAAGTCATTAAACATGCTGGTCCTTTTTCTAAATCCATGAAAAGACAAAACGGGAGAAGTCTCTAAATCTAAATGCCTGTAATGTTGTGTCTTCAGAGCATATAAGTGATGGGAATTAATGTGTGCACAGAATGCAGTGCAAACCCCTCAGTAATGAGTAATTTGTATTAAACTACACTGCATTAAGGATCATTAAGGGATAATACTTCTCTTCAGCCCACTTTTACTGGGACATTTCTTTCAGAATAATTTCTCCTGTTCCCAGAAAAACAAAACAAAACAAAAACAAAACAAAACAAAACAAAACAAAACAAACAAACAAACAAACAAAAACCAAACCCACAACTGAAGCTGATGGAATAGATTAAAAAAAAAAGTAGGCACAAATTACTTTCTTTATGTATCTATGCTAGTTGCCTTAAAGTAAGCAATGGTGTTAAGTGGAAAGCCTTTGGAGCTAGAAAGATCAGTCAGTGGAAGGGGAAAAAGAAGGTGGGTGGATGACTGGTTGCCTTGGTCACACATTGTTAACACAGGTGTACCAAGAGACTGAGAAAATTACCCTAAACTGGGTAGATATCTCTCCTCACAGAAGTCAGAAAAAGACTGATTCCCTATTTCTTCTCATCACAGTAGTTACCAGCCCCTTCCTTTGACACGGTAAAAAAAGTGCAACACAGTGAGATAATTTAATATTTTAAAATCGGCTATGAGCTACATGATTGTATTGTGGATACACATTTCATTTTTATGTCTCAAATTTGTTACAAATCAGATTTGTTGCAAGTTTGTTGTGGCTCCTTTTTTGAGTTGTCCAGGCCTGAAGCTTCCCAGGTCCTAAAATAGCAATAAACTCTTCTAGTTTTGTGTAACTGTGGACAGATTGTGAATTCTGTAGTGCCTTTCAGTAGAATATCAAAGCATGCACATAAAATATGCACATGTGATTATTACTTTCAAGTGATGGTGTCATCTTAAAAATTCTTGGGTGGTTATCAGGGGATAAAATGATGTACACTGTCAAAGTAATTCACAGGTTAAGAAGTACTATCTCTCTTTAACCTTACCACTCATGAACAGACAGAAAATTTATAGGAAGATCTTTAAGACCAGAAAAACCTGACTTAACGTGCCATGAACTTGTCTGTCAAACAAGTGAGGTCTTTGTGCTAGTGCCAGTGTGCCACTTCAGCTAGCTAATACCTACAGATGCCTTCTTGGAACAAGAAACTCTCTGCCCTATACGCACTAGAACCTTTATTTTAGGTAAATATAAAGTGTTTAAGAATCTTAATTGCGTACTCTAAATTTATCTGTTGTACACATGGATGGTCTCCACTGAGCTATGAATTTAGATTTGAATTTCTCTTCCCTCAAATATTTACTGTTTTGATATCTACTGCAACTAAGCTGAGTAGATTTTCTTCCAGTAACTAAATAAGTACATGTATACCCATATGCTATATATATCCATGCGCTGTATTTATTCATATAGGTATCTCAGCTCTACAACTGAGAAATACAGACAAGAAAGTAAAAAAAATTGTATGTGCTATATTGCAAATGTGATTTTTTAGAACAATGAAAGGAGTCCGAGTAACCAAAGGAAAATAAGAAATGTGGGAAGGAACACTGATATTTTCAAAATATGCCTTGTAGGAGTCAGGTTACAGGAAGGGTGCCGAGTAGCACCCTGGGAGATGTAGTTTCCCATGTACTCTATCCCACCTGCAGTGAAGTGCCTTGGTGTGATTGGTTGTTGAGGTCTCTGGTGTGGCGCGTTACCCACATATATCAGCTGTTGTCTCATTTGAGTAAAGGGGTTTGGTTGCTAAACCTCCAACCAGGTAGCTGGGTCTGTATGGTTTATTTACGTATTATAATAGTAAGCAATAATACCTGAGCAATTAAAAAGCCTAAGACTTATTTTCAAGAGTGGACAAATAGGATTTTGAAACTTTCAAGACTATTTTTGTTGTCACTAATATTGCTGGAGTGGAGGAAAGGGAGAAATTACCAGTCCCAATGTCTAACATTCCCAAAAAAAACAAAAAAAGAAAAAAGAGAGTTCTTGTACTACTTTGTAATGTCATCTTTTTATTCGCTTGGACTTCAAAAACAGAAAATTGATTTAAGTTTAGTATTTTACTATGTCCAATAAAAAGTAGAACCTTGAGTTAGTGTATATTTTATACCTCATACTTTCTCTTAATGTAGGTTTTTGCTTGCCCTAGTGTGGATTTACTAGACAACCTCTCTCCTAGACATCTGTATTTCGATCTGAACTAAATTTAGATTTTACCTATGTTTATTTTTCAAAACCTGAAGAGGGCCCTTTTTCATCAGTTGCACTGAAAGTCTGGCCACTCTCCCTGTTGAAAGGTACTTGGAGAAGAACAGGTGATGCCCTTCTTATGTGACAGCCAGCTCAATAGTTCAAACATAAGAATTCATGAATACTGAAATCCCAGCAGGTATCTAAGAATCCAGACTTGGATGGCTTGTCCTCCTGAGGGGCCAGCCGCTTCTCTCAGAAAATAGAGGAAGCTAGGAAAAGTGCTGTATGTCTGACATTTATATGGATCATGTTAGGTGAGATCAGTAATTTCTGTCACTCTGTGGCAACTGGATCACTGTAGAGAAAATGTATCTCTGACAGACTTCCTTTTACGGTTTCCTTCACAGATTTAGTCTAGAGTCAGTTTAGCTGCTGCTTATCAACTTCTAGTGTTTGTACAGGCAGGGTTTTCATAAGGGAAAGTATTTCCTATTCTATTCTCATACTCAGATAAAGAAATCTTCCTGATTTTCTGAAATTGAAAATTAAGGTTAAGCATCAGCTTGAATTACCCTAAGTGCCACAGGCAACTGACAAAATAGTAGGCAATTTGGTGTTATCTTTCTCTCTGTGATATCTGAAAGGACTACGTTTTGAGGTACAATTCTCAATGAATTCATAAATGTATCTTCTTCTGGAACTGTGCTGACAGATTTCATGTTCTCCTATCTCTTGAGAATGTAGAAAACTTACATTATAAACTAAAATATGATTTCCCACATTTCTTTAAGTCAGTTGGAGCATATGCAAAATGTTCCTGTGGACTATATAGAAGTTGTTATAACAGAAGTCTTTTTTGAAATGAAAGATTAATAGCTTGGTATCTATTAATTTTCCTATATCTATTCTTTAAAAAAAAAAATTATCTGGAAATATTAACATGTCTTTTTCAGGAAAGGAATGTTCATTCTTTATTTCTATTCTTTTTGGTCTATGTTTGTTTTCTTTTTTACCATGGTAGCACACTAACATGAAGAATGTTATCAGAGCTTGTATTCTATACATTTGCAAGGTGAAAGGGTAGGATTTAGTCATGATGATAATTAAAAATGCTATGAAAAACTACTACACTGAGACAGAAATGTTGGATGCCAACTTCATTCAGAATAAAGAAAATTAAGGTATTAAGAATTGAATTCAGTAAACTTTATCTTTGTTTTGTATACTAAAATCTTTTCTCAGAGACAGTCTGCACATGGCTACTGCATAATAAATGTTCTCTACGTAGAGAAGTATAATAGCATTTATCGTTAACTACTCACAAAAATATTATGTGATCTGATTAAAAATTTTTATATACTTAAATATGGAGATATCAAAGACTTATTTTAAACAGACTTGAAAGAGAAAAGCTTAAGAAGCAAATTCCTTTGATTTCCTTCTGGGCTCAGTTCTGGACTGCCTTATGTACCCTTAATCTATAATAGAGTAATTCTATAATAGAAGTACTACAGACTTCCACTGCAGAGAGGTAGCCCCTACCAATTTCTGTCAGTTCTGGAAGGGCATGGCTGAGCTTTAAAGCACTGAAAAAAAAAAAAAAAAAAAAAAAAAGTAAAGTGACAGAGTGAAGAAGAAGATATTGCACATGCACTATGCTGCTTACTGACTGAGTCTCTAAGTGGAAAGCATAAGAAAGTTTATTATGAGTTCCCTCTTTTTCCCCTTCTTGTTTTCCAGGTTTTTAATCTATATATATTTAGGGCAGAAAACACCTGTATTCTGCTAAGATAAAGGATATGCTCTGGTGGACTGAGCTTTGTCCTTCGGTCACACTGAAAACCAAAATTAAAAGTTTTCCTAAAAAGCGTGTTCCAACATATAGAGGAATTAATTCAGTCAGAGGAACACAAAGACCTCATTACATGAGACTAACTGATAGCAGCAGTGCTGCGAACATCCCACACCATTCACAAATGTGAAACTGAGGCAGATTCACAAAGGACTATTTCTGCCATATGCATGCAAAGGCATCTAGAAAGTTTTCATAACTGTCTACAAGAGATCTTTTCAGATTTATAAATCTCAATGTCAAAAAGACCCATTATAGTCATCGAACTCAAGGTCAAACAAAAAAAACCTTCTTTCTCACAGAAATTTCTGGAGAACTAATGAGTGATGAAGAGTTCTTGCTGTCTGTAGTATTTGTATATGGAAGCAGTTTTGGAAGGAGCTTCACATTTTTAACACCTAATTCAAAGCCTGCTGGAGACGTAGGAAGCAAATGCAGATGTCTACATCTCAGCTACTGATTTTTGTTGCCTTCACAGCAGTTAATGAACATAAATAGAGACTGATGGCAGTTCATCTCATGCCAAAGTAAGTATCTAAAAACAGTTATATGAATCTCACTTGGAAATGCCTCTTTCTTTTCATCAACTGTAAGAAGCTTAGGATGAATAATTCAAGTATATATATACACACTGTACATATCAAAATGAATGATGAAATTAAATTGTTCCAGAGAATCTTTTTGGAGACTGTAACTGAATTTCATTCAAACCTTACCTTGCATTGCTACTGTGTATGTTAGGACTTCACAACACAACAAATGTTGTAATAATTCTCTATATATGGAAAATATAAAGGGTCATTTATAACTTTGTGAGTTGATGGGTTTTGCTTCAGAAAATTTCTGAAATGGAAAAAACAAATCACTTACTTAATACTATCATTCCAGTGAAAATACTGCCTAAAATAACCCTGCAAATCTGTTTCAGAGAAGAACGGATAACAAATGTATAGTTGCAATATGCATTAAAATTGCTGATTTGTAGCAAGTTACAACATAATAACTAATCTTTTACAGACTAAAAAATATTTGTGCTTATGATAGGAGTATATTGCTTCGAAGCAATATTTAGTATCTTGCAAGAATTAAAAATGAAACTGTTCAGGTAATCTACATGTCTTACTTTTCTAAATGGAATGTTTTTAATTTCTTCAACATATTGTCTATAAATGCTATGTGAGATTGATATGGTCAATGGCTTATACCAAAGATAAAACCATGGTGATATGGCATTCTGCTCAAGAAATATCCATTTTCATCTCCCTGATGTTATCAGAAACTTGGCTTGCTTTCAAAACTGTTAAAATTAACTACAGTACTTCCTTTGTGTACTTACATCTTCATAATTTACAGTCTACCTGACAAACTGAGAAAGTCACTTCACATTAGGTTTAGCTTGTCTAGATCTTAAAACAATCTCATCCAGTTTTATTAAATAAAATAAGCTTGTACAAGACCACTGGTTAAAATGAAGTAAAGACTCTGCAGTTTCAGATTAATGATAATAATGTCTGTTATTTGTATTTATTGATTGGAGGGAAAGTCACTGTTCTATTTCAGAACTGCAGAGAAATGAATTTTCTGATATCTCAGAGCATTATTTTTCATGAGTAATGTATGTAGCTAAAGCCAATACTGTTAGATTTATTAGGAATGCAATACTCAGTATTTCTAAGAGCTTAAATCAACAATATTAATCCAGCAATGTTAATTACAGAGCTGTTTTGCAAACTCCCATGATTATTCAGGATCAAGAGTTAGTTATACCACGGTAAGTGATTTATTCTTCTTTCCTTTTTTAAAAAGTAATTTTGAAAGGATCACCATAATACAAAATGGCCATCATAACTGTTAAGCACGTATCTTGATCCAGGGTAAAAAAAACATTTTTAAGAATTAATTAGAGACTTACGAGTATGAAACACATTCAGACTTACCAATGCTTAGTTCCAACTCAGCACCTGGCTTGTATCCAGCCTGCCCAGAGCAGAGCAGTCAGGAGCATCTGCAGCTGTCCATGGAGATACACAATTGTATCTAAAGGTTGTGTTCAGGCCGCTCACCACGGAACTGAGGATGGATGCTGAATTGTGCCTGCACATTCAAACCAAAGATTAACAGTTTACCATGCCCTGTTAGCCAGTTTGTCAGGTCCTTTACACATTTATCTCGGTTTTTATAAACCGTGCACTTCTGAATATCTTCAGAGAAAACACATGCAGTGCTCTGTGTTCCCATTTGGTGACTGCAGGAACAGGGCTGATATGCACAATGCCTAACATGCACCTCAATGAAGGTTATTTTATTTTTCTTTAGAATACAGTAACCTTACTTTTAAAAAAAGGATATGCAATCCACAGAAGTCACTGGTGCTTAAATATTAATGCCTCCACTAGGGTTTTGCAAGAAACTCAGTCTGTATCCTGAGTTTCCTTTCCATGGTCAGCTTTGAATGAAGATCACATTCAGAAGACCTCCAGTGAGTCCCTTACTTTAGCATCACTCCTACCCCTCTCTTTATGTACCAGAGTCCCACAAGACTGGAGGCTGCCTGAGTTGCTCACTGCTTTCTTAAACACAGATGGCTCAGCAAGCGTGATAACAATTGGCTGAATGTGAATTGTCTCCTGAAATTTGATTCACTAAAGATGAAAACTAGCATCTAGAGAGACCAAAAGCGCAAAGACAAGGTTGTATCTTTAACTCCACTTAGTCTGAAAATCATATATCAGGGTAGGGGTTGGGGGCTTGGGGGAGGGAAGGATTTTTTTGTTTGTTTGTTTTTTATTTAGAATTAAAATAAACTGGTAAAAAGCCTAAGGTCTTAGGAAAACTAGAGCAAAATCAGAAGAAGCAGTTTATCCCACTACAGCTCCCAGAAAAAAAAGAAACCATTTGAAGAGAAAAATGTACGTAGGGGCTGAATATCATTGCAGTTTACCTGTATGAGTCTTTTCCTCCACATGAACCAAATATAGGTACACAACAAGAGCTATTTTAACCACCAGTAACCTGGTCTTAGGAAATATTACATCTGGCATATGCTAACAGAGTTAATGTTTAAGAGGAAGAAAGTGGTAATACTGGTACTCTTGGAAGCTAGAAAAAGGAGTCTTATGACCAGAGTCCTTAAAACTGTATTGCAATCCATCTAGTGAGGATAAAATAAGCAAAAGCACCTGGTACCTGCCATCAGAGTGGAATCAGAGACTGATTCCTTTCTCCGGGTAATTAATTGACAACTCCAGCCAAGAGGTCTGAACGTTTATGGACTATTGATCCATCTGACACAGCACAAGCTATGTTTCATGTAAAAGTCTGTACTCAAATCAAATTAGAGTGCGGGTGAGTGACTCATAAAACATCTATCAGCTCTAGTGAAGAGAAAAAAGAAAAAAGAAATTGCATTAAAATGAGATATTCAATAAAGAGGCCATACCTCTAACCATGGCAGAACTTCTTCCTCACTAGCATTATTTATTTGGCACTTCTACAGATTATTGACTAAGTCCTACTACTACTGTGAAACAATTCAATGGGAGAGTTAATTCTGGCAGAGAAAGGGGAGCCAAACCACAGGCAGTGACCCAGAACACCTTATACTGTGCTAAGAGAACACATTTCTAACTGAAACAGAGGAACACTGACCCATGAGGGTTATTTTGCAAGGAATAGAGTCCAAAACAACAAGTCTAAGGATGAGGGAGAGAATCCATGGAGGAACTAGATTTTTCTGAAATCTCAACTCTGAAAATGAATCTCTCATGTCTCGAAGAAATTCAATCTCTATGTTGCTTACAGATGTTTCCCAACAATGAAACAGCAAATATTCCATGCTAGGGAAAAAAATGGAAGAGCAATCATGTTTCAAGATAGAGCAAGCAGAAATGTTCTATAAGGGTTCTGCAATATTTAAATTTTAGTATTTTTACTGTGTGAAAGACTTATCTTCTTGGTATTATAACTAAATGTGATACATTGTGGATCTTGTATTAAGTAATCTGGCTGAGGAAAAACAAAAATGAAGCAATTTCTAATAACACAATGTGCAAGTATGTCAGAGATTTACACTTTTTACAAAATGGCCTGCAGCCTGATACAGTAGATGGAAATGAAGTTGAGGTGAAATTTAAAGGAAAAATCAATATTTTATACCAAAAATAATGTTAGGAAATTAAAATGCAATCTTTTAGTAGAATATTATCAACTGTAAATTGTCTGTGGTCTAAAAGGCTATGACAGTTCAAAATGTGTTAGGACATATTAAATGACTAAATTTCTCATTTCATAGAGCATCAGAAAGTCACTGTCCCTGCTGTGATCATAGATTACAGAAAATAGAGGATGTAGATTGTCATGCTTCACTGAATACATTTTTATTACATTTAATATTATTTAAATGATTGTGGAGCATATTTGAAATATTGATGCTGCATCCTTGCCCAGAACTCTTAATGAAAGGCTCTGACTAAAGCAGTGAAATATTTGCTAAAGGCTATCCAATTATTGGCATAAAGATTGCAAAACTTTCATCTGTTATTATTGGAGCATACATTCAACTTCATGTTTGACCACAACAACAACAAAACAAAACAAAACAGAACAAAAAAAAAAAAAAACAAAAAAAAAAAAAAAAAAAAGTTGAATAAAACATCTTTTACCCAAAACCCAAAAAACCCCCCATGTATTTTATGAAGTGAATCTGTGAGTATTAAGGATAACATGGAAAAGAGTCTTTTCTATAGACTATTTAGATTTTTCAGAAACTTTCATCTCAAAAAATAGAAAGGAACAGCTACAATTCTTAATAGGCACAGATAAACAAAAGAATAAAGGCCTTTACAGGCATCTGTTGCTATCCAAAATGAAGCCTCCTGCAAGGCACAAAAAGGCTGCAGAATTGCATTGGCTTTTGCTTTGCAAAGTTTAGGTAGCCATGAAAGGAAACCTGAACAAATCCGAGAGTGTGTGAGAAAAGACACCCTCTCTGAATCAGGAAACTGGTTCTGAGCAGAGAGGTGACACACACTAGGCAAAAGCAGTTTTGTGGTTTAGTGGAATAGGATTTGGGGCTGAACAAATATTAAAATACATATAATTGAACCTCCAATAATGTCATGAATTTCACCTAACAGAATCAACCTCTTCCACTGTGAATTGCTTAATTATCCAAGCAGAGTAACAACAGACTCCTTGAACATAAGGAATCTTTTCAACTTTAAGTGCAAATGCAACTGCTGAAAGTCCCCTGTAAGTTTACAACATCCTGTTCATATGTGAAAATGATAAAAAGGAAGACATTTTTTTAGATATGAATAGAGCAGATTAATTCTTTGATGTTAATACCTATGTTTTTAACTGAAATTTTAGAGCAGAAATTTACATTGTACAAATTTACATGAAAAAGGAATGACATCTAGTGGCAGATTAAATTAGTTACTATGTTGTGGTGGTAGTAAAGGATACTGTAAGGAAATCCAACATCTGATTGCGGTGGTATGGAATTAAATGAAATATATCCTGGTAACCTTTATTAGTGTACTTCACTTTGCACCTATCAGAGCAATTACTGAGCAAAATTCTGTCCTGAGAAAAGCTAAGGGTATACATGTAGGACTGCACCCTAGAGAGAAAACAAAAACCAAAAGGGGTACATTGTCAAAACAAAGTATTTAACCTCTACTGTATTAGCACATATGGCTGCATGCAAAAAAGCAGCATAATATGTCTTTTTACATGCAAAAAAAGCCCTAAAACAGTCCAAGCAAATCTTTCTGTCTTTACAATTTTTTCTTATTTGTGTCAATTTTAGATTAGCTCCCGTACCCTTTTTAAAGACAGAGTTGCTAGGAATGCTTTCTGATTCATGTATTTTTTTCCAAAATGAGGTAGTTCTTTCCCAGTCCCATTACAATCTAAATAGATCATTTGAGGAAACTGCTACTTTTTTACCATCCCTTTTTAAATTTTTTTCTCTAAATTATGCAATAAAAAAGAATAAGCAAGGCAAAGAATAGCATCATCCAAAGATATGGGCCACACCAAAAATTTAGACTAGAATATTGAAGAGATGTGGTTTTCTTCAAGCCTGATGTTTTGAGAGAATATGAATTATTCTGATGAAACTGTATTTGTTGTTTGTTCTCAAATATGCAATGCTTCATCTTGTGTTATGATAGGAAATAGACTTCTGCATTGCAGCCATTTCAGATAAGGGAAGTAAAGGTGAAAGAAAATCTGATCTAGTACCAAGCCACAGGCAAATTTATCAGTTTATATTCTGCTGATTAATTCTTTGCCTTTTGAAATTGTAGTATTAATAGGAGAAAAATCACAGTCTTTAGTTGATGTTGAATGAAACATGCTGTGAATAGAGATCAGATCCCCTCAAACTTCATTTACTGCCAAAACTTGACTTTCGTTGCAGCTTTGATAAATTACAGCAATTTCCAAGTGCAGGATAGGGATTCAGGGAGATATATGTTATCAAGAGTGATATACAGTTGAAGACTGTTGTGAAGATTTACATTCATAAGTGCATTAGTTTTTGTTGAGTTGATTTCTATGTAGAATATTAGCAGGTATATTTTGCCTGTGTTTTAGTCTCTACTTTTAGAAATATGAATTTTTATGAATGGTTCTTCTGTACTTGGAAAAAAGTCAGTAATCAATTCACAATGACAAGTATTTCAGTAAGACTAGTTGACAAGCATTCTCTTTGCATTGCCTTTCATCTAAACACTATTAAACTTTTACCTTGAAATTATGTCAATGTCATTTCATCTGTAACAGTCCAGCTTCATAAAAAAAAGTGGATGATTTTTTTCTATTGATTAGTATAAAACTGCTCCAGTCCTAATTAATGGGCAACCTGTAGATTAGGACAATATATTCTCTGTGTTTCCCACTCAAGTGTCACACTCAGTCAGTACACCTGCTCAAGATTCCCAGGTCATGGACCCACAAAAGCTTTTTTGCAAAAGCTTGGTGACTGACTTTAAATCTGACTTCTGGCTGAACATGTAAATCCCTATTTCTGCATGTGGCCACCATAAGAACGCTGAAATGGGGAGATTTGTTAATACTGAGTGATCATAAATGATATATACAAAGCAATATCCCTCCAAGAGTAGCCTTTGATAACAAGTTTGAAATTATTGTTTTAAAGTGCTATTTCACAAATAATTGAAAAAAATTTTTCTTATAAGTAATCCACATTCTTTCCTTAGGTGTAAGAGCTCTTGATTTCACTTTTGCATTGGACAAAAAAGACTCCAGCATCCTTCTATAAAAGCAGTTATAACTTCATCTTCAATTGTTTTTACTGATCTCAGATCCTAAATAGAAGTTCTCTAAACACGAGACCCAGAAAATTGAATTAAATTCAGAAAGTCCTTATACACTGGTGGATTGTTTTCATTCTAACCATCTTTCCAGTGAAGCTTCATTAATTTTTTCATGCCCTTGGCTATCTACTTCTGTCTCCTTATCACCTTCCTCCTATCCTTCCTTTCTCCGTGCTGATACAGGTCTAATCTCTTTGCCTGCCCTCCATTTCTCCTCTCATCATGCTAGTTTGAATCTAAAAATTTTTTCACAGATAGTACATCACACTTCTAGGTGCTTCTGAAGTCACTTTGCTATAGAAGACTTATTAACCCAGAATGATGAGGGCATAACACCTATTTATGTAAGTCATTACCAAGTTTCTCTGTGTTCCATTATTGATCTAGTGAGCCTCATACAGAAAAACTGCTTAATTCTCATCTGAAATGAGAAAAAGAAGTGGAGATTTCAGAAGATAAAGTCTATTATATTAAGAAAATAATATCTTCCCAGTCTCAAAACAGAAATACACTATCTAGAAGTTTGATCATTTCTGGCTAAAGTTAATGCCAAATCTTCTCCAAAATGCAATGAGACAAAAATACATTTCAAATTTCAAATGTTGAAAAGTGTATATGAGAGAATTAATCAGTACTTCTTTTAATTTATTGCGGCAATTAGCTATTTTTCCAGAGCAGATGAGTCCAAGTGAGATATTTGGCTACAAACCTTTGATACTGATAAAGCTTTCTTCACACAGAAGTGCTAGATCACCATTCAGTGTATTAGCACATGTTTTGGCAAGAGTTAAACCTACACACTTGTTCATAAAGAATTTCTTACAATAGAATTAGACATGACACAAACTGTATCAGAAATGTGTCAGTGACCCACATCCTGACTATAAAAGTAATGGCCTCCATATTTTCTCTTGATTTCCAAATGCACTTACAGAAATACTTACTTAGGTTCAGCCAAGTAACAGAAACAAAGGGCAGCCAGACATGACTGATATAAAAGTATTTAAATAGTGAGTAGTATCGACTTTCAAATGCTGGAAAGAGTACGCTTCAATAGCAGTCACTAGCATAGGTTTTTCAACTAACTTAAAAAAATTACTTCCATGCCAAATAAGCAAGGAACTGCTAAACAGCTCCTTCCCTCCCAATAGATATAGAAAATACATAGAAAACAGCTCTTTTGTTGTTATTCACACCTATTGTGCCAGCTGGTGAGAAACAAGCTATTTCCACTATCACATTTTTTTCGTGTTACAAAGACATTTGTTTTTGAAGTTCTAAACAGACGCTTACCCTTTCCCCAGAGGTAAAATTTGTCCCAGATACAATTATGCTGAATCTCGATGTATCTAAAAGATGTAAGCATCCCGTTTTTGCAGTAGTTAGCATATTAAAAAGACACAGATAAAGTTCTTCCCTGTAATGTTTCCGGGGTTACTGCACTATTTCAAACTCAGAATAAATGAGGCACAGTAAAAAAAAGAATAGTTTTCATTTGGAGATAATGTGACATAGGAACAATCTTCAGGAACTAAAAAAGCACTGGGATCTGTGGGCTGGAGCAATGAACCAGATGCTGAAAGACCTGGATTTTATTCTTGGCTCTACTGCTCTTTACTCAGCTGCCTAACTTCAAGTTACTTCACAATTTGTGACATGTCCCATTTGCCTTGGTTGTTTTTCAAGTACTGTAAAGGGCTGAGATTCTAAAGGTTGCTAGAAAGAAAAATCACCTTTGCCATATATGCACCTACAAGAGTGTTCTAACTCTTGGACAAAGGAAGTTTAGTCGCCCTTCTAAACTCCCCATTTCCTCTTTGCTGGCTATAAAGCAGTTCTCTGCTCCACATAATGGCTTCAGAGACAGGGCTTCATAGACATTTAACTTTCTCCATTAGGAGAAACCTACGCACTGTAACCTCTGTGCTTTATATCAGCTTGCTGAGAACAGGTGTCTCACCACTGTTACAAAAGATGAGCTGCAGGCTCCTTAGCGAAGTGCTCAAATCTCTCCTTTAGTTACATGATAAGTGGTATTCTCTACTTCTGGTGACTCTCTGCTGGCAACTTAGAGTGGTTTGCAATCTTGACACCGTATTGATTCAACAAAATGTTTATCCTCTTTTCAAAGCTTAATTAAGTTCTTGAATGTGAATTTTTGTGTCAGGCCATTTACTGGGTATGTCAAAAGATCTGTGAGTCAACACCCAGAAGTTGTTGCATGGCTGCTGTCACCTGTACCCATGTAGGTTGCTACAGGCACACTCCAATACGTAGGCCTGTTGCACAGCCATCAGAAATCTGCAATAAACTGTTCATCCTTCTGAAAACATCTTCTGGATATTCAGCTGGAGATCACTATCTTAAGGCACAGTAATTCAATAATAATACAATGGCTCCATCTGAGCTTTATAGTTTATTAGCTACATGCATATTCTATGTAGGGACTTTTAAAAAACACATTATTTACCTAATAGGCTATAATGGCTCCTTCAGTGCCTTTATAGTAGACTGCATAATTTCTGGATCATTGACATGACAGATGAATTCTTCGTTCATTCTCCTGCAGGCACATAACCTCCATTATCATTAGTGAGACTTACAAACACATACTGAGAAGAGAACATAACCCTTATTGGTATTTGTTATCCAAAGTAGCACATTTGAATTAACCTCTATGCTACAAAGCAGCCAAGGACAGATAATAACAATCAGATTGTTCCATGATATCCACTATCCTTTGTGTGTTTAGTTTGTTATTTATTATCACCATCATACTTGAAAAAATGAACAGTGAAGGAATCATTAGAACGTAGGACAATTAATTTCTAATTCCACATCTAGAACAGAATTGCTGTGTGACTTTCAAGAAGTTGAAACCTCTTTAATATTTGTATAACAAGGATAATGCTACTTATCATGTCTCCCTCAAAGGGATCTTCTGATGCTTAATTAATATATGTTTGCACACCTCTATTAGATTGTTAAACAGAAGGCAATGTCTATGTGGTAAAAGGGTTCAGACTACCCCTCATAAGCATTTTCACAATATAAATTCAAAGAAATAATGATTAAATAAAACATTGTTCCTTGCATTAACACTCCTAATAACATACAGAGAAATTGAGCTGTTGAAGAGATTTTCCATTTCTATAGGAGGAATAAATTGGGATGGGGTGTAGTCGTTGACCTTTGAGATAGAAGAGGTCAAATGGTTTTGTTAATGAAGTAATAAAACTTCCAATGCATGAATTCATTAGATTAAAACGAAGAACAGATAACGGAGTAATTTTAGCACTTCAAGTCCTCATAAAATACATTTGAAGCTTGACTTTGCCAACAAAAAAAAAAAGATCTAACATCTCCACTAATAGGGATCTTAAATAGCAAACATGAGCTTGTGATGGAAGAATTTGGATAAATTAGAAAGGTAAATGGTTTTCTGTCTCGAACTGTTTTCTCAAATGCATAACTATTGTTGCTTATTTTGTTTCTACAAGACCAAAGAGTGTGTTAGTGCCATAATAACCTGCTAGAGATGTTTCATCAGAATGACGATTTGGTTTTATCAGTAAAAGATGTTAGTCTTATTTCTGCTGTGTGATTTTACCTTCAGAATGTGAGAGAGGTTGATTTGCTTATGGAAATGTCACATTGCTGTTTTGTCAAATTTGGGATAGTTTACCACCCTTCTCATATGAGGTTAATATAAATCACATACATTCTCTCCTGTTGTTACATTCTGAAGTAGAAAGTGACTTTGATATTTTTTAATTCTTTTTTTTTTTTCAGAAAGCAAGAAAAGGGATCAGAACATTTAATGAGTCAAAAATAATATGTGATGCTTTTAATGTTGTCTCATTTCTCTTTGGCATATATTTAAGATGAAATACAGTAACTAGTCACTGTTTTATAAGCAATGTTCTTCTTGAATTAGACTGATAACACTGCAATAGTCAGTTGTATTAAACAGATATCAGAGTAGAGTAGGGCTGTAGAGTCAAAGCTCTGTATTAAGATTCCCCACCAATGGCAAGAAAAGTTGAAAAATTAAAATATAGTCTGTTTTTTTTCTTATCATATCAGGAAAAGGATCCATAAGGAAGGAACTTACTGTACAACAGAAATCGGTTTAAGTTGCTTTTGCTGACTAGTTAAGTAGACGTGGTCAGCTTGGAAAGTCAAGAAACTAGAAGATATACCGAATGACATCACCCACTTGACCTCATGCTAGCCTCAGATTCAAATATACCTTCAGAAATATTTTTTAAAAATTATTATGTGAACCTAGCAGGTTCAAACATGTTTGCAAACTGCATTTAAAATAAATTCATTCTCACAGGCAATTGCTGAGGACCAAATGCATCACTAGCATAATAACATGACAACATACCAGGGATGTTGATTGACAAAGAATACATGGAAGTCAATGGGAAGAGGTGGCACTTTTACCTTAATGTGAATTTTGGAAAGAAAAGAAAAAGAAGCCAGAAAAAAATCACATTAAATTACTTTCAAAGAACTGGATGCTGAAAAGCAGGAGTGGATTCTTGGGCAGAATTCTTTGTGGGACCTACCAGCCAATTATGCATCCTCTGTAAAATTGTTCTAGAAGGTGGCTGCAAGGGAAAAATAAACATTATTGAATAAGATGAAAAATTAAGAAACAAGATATCATCTCTTCAATGAAGAAATATGGATTGCAAACACTTCATGTAACTACTAGTCTGAAGACAGTTTAGGGGATGGAATATTTGATTATTGTGTAGCAGAGTGTCTCTTGCCTCCTTTTCAAAGCTCCTGGTAGGGAAAGTACAGCTTTTTTAAATTTTGTCCCTCTCAAATGGCAGTTGTATCCAGCTCCTGGGATAGGCTGTGCATGTGATACTTTTCATTTCCTCTCCCCTTCCACCTCCATTTTCTGCACAGATGGGGAATGTCCACAGTCTTATCTGAAGAGAAGAGAAAAATACTGTGTTTTGTAAAACCTGATATTTATTTAAGACCCAAGAAGTTAAAATGTCAGTTTTCCCATGAGGGAAACAGCACAATCAATTTCAAAGCATTCAGTATACATTCTTGTGTGTGCTGAGTCTTTGCTAAGATAACTATTAAAATTATGTTGGTCTAAAAGTGATATTGCTAGGAGTGTGTAAGATTCAAATTAATTGATATTTAATTGGTTGGGACAGCCTGATGCCTATGCTGTTTTACTGAAAGAAGTAGAGACAAAACATCATTACCACTGCAGATTCATTTCCCAAGAAGGGAACATGACTATTATAAAAGCTTTTCAGCCTAGCATTAAAGTGTCAGTGACACACAGAGTAATCCAGAAGCATTGTGTGTCTCTGACCAGGCTGAAAAGTTGGCTCATTTGTAATGAAATACTCATCAAATGAGCATCATTCTTATATCCATGTTCAGAATGGAAAAAAAAAACTACACTGGCTGATGCCATGGGAATGAGTAGATTTTTCCTTGATTAATGGATGTAGCTGAACTGGCTCCTTTTTCCTCAAGCTTAGCTGCTCTGCATAATGCCTAGTTTTCCATGACTGTGTTTGTGGCATTTATGATCTTTGTTTTGCACAGGCATTTACAAATGTGGTTTAAACATCATTTAAATTTTACTTTTGTTCTTTATTTACATTTAAGCATACAGATGAAGTCTTGGATTTTCACTCTCTAGCAGTTTTTCAAGCTTTTTTTTTCCCCCTTAATAATAAGAAAGATTAGTTCTAGATGGCTCTGACATTTTATGTAGGCAGAAAATGGAACATCTTTATTACCTCCTCAGGGATGTTACCTTCTTCACATATGCTCTTCTACCTTCCATTAACTTTAATGGGATTTCCTCCTGCCAATCCACATGAGAGCAAATACATATCTAATGTAAATAATCTTTTGTTCAAGGGCCACAACCTTGAAGAAGAATTATTCTGAAGGGCTTTCAGAACATAAGGATATACAGTAGCATACCCTTCAAATCTAATTGTATGTGTTTTGACACCTTCTTTTTATATGTGTTGAAAAACCACACCAAAAAATCACATCATAAAAAATGTCGAAAATAAAGGGGGAGAAAGATGTTAATCTACCACTCTTCAGCCCTACATTATTTCTCACTGCATCTTTCTCCATAAGGAGTCAAAGCAAAATCAATGCAATACATCAAAACACTAACATGGAAACTAGTAGAAATTGGCCATAGTTACTCATAATTATTTTTAATGCTAATGATAGTAATGATTCATTCTTATCCAGAATCTTACATCCAAGGATTCTAAGCATTAATTACATTGATTCTCAGTCCATCACTGAAGTTGGTATCAGCATCCTCATTTTACAGAGGAAAGATGGATATGTTGTTTTCCCCTTGAGTTACCTAAAAAGGGCACCTGAGTATTGAAAAGCTCCCCCAGGGATTCACTCATATGCTCTTCCCCTGATTAATCTACTTGAGGCAGGACTGCATCTGCAGAATTGCTTCTACCTTCAGCAAAATGGGAAGACTTGTAGAGATTTGCCTGAGTGAATAAAATTGAAGACGGCTTTTCTTTGTGAGATAATGTGCTTATGAAGGGTAGTATCCCACTGTGTAAGGGAGCTATTGTGGCAATGATTAGTCACAAGAGAACAAAATAAGTTCTTATCTCAGACTGTAGGGATTTCTTCTTTATAATACATGATTGCAAACCACTAAAGGAATTAGAACTTTTTTCCTTTTATGTACATTGGCTAAATACCATGGTATTTTGGTAATAACATTATTACAGAAAAACTGAACACTAATATATTAAACGTAGTCTTACCAGATTTGCCTAAAAGGAATAGCTAATTGCTATCTAATTTACAATTACAAGACAGAAAGAAGCCTACTACAACCAAAACAAAGCCTCAGAAAATAAAGCTATAATCTTTTTTTAAATCAAATCTGTCAAGAAACAAAAATTTCACAATTGCAAAACTCTGCATCAAGCTAAACAACAAAGCTCTCTAAATTGTACACAATAATTCTGAAAATATTTCTAGTCCCTGTATTTTACCACAAAGCACTTCTCAGTATTTCAGAAATAAAAAAAAAAAACCAAACCAAACCAAACCAAACAAAACAAAAAAAAAAAAAAAAACAAACTAAGCTTCTGAAGTTTTTTAAGAAAAAAAAGTGTACTCCTCTAGCTGCTGGTTCAACAGTGCATTGATATTCATGAAAACAGGAAAACTTCTGGCATGTTTAAAGTTAGGTTTGTTCTTAAAGATAGATTATGTTAGTGGCATTATAAAATTTGAATGAAATTCAAGGATTTTTCCTTAGTGATTTTCTGAACCAAGATTACGATCCTTAAATTCTACTAATGTCTGATTTTTTTTAATATACCTTCCATTACTATTCTGCAGTAGTCACTTTCAATCAGTTATTCCAATGAATGTACCTGCCAGTAAACTTAAATTGAAGCATTATTTCAAATGCACATAAAGGTTTTTGGATACAATCATTGTAAATCTCTACTTTCAAGATTAGAGTTGCATTCATGCAGAAACAAAATAAAAGTCAGAAACTAAGCTGATTTCTATGAATGTAAAAGCATCAAGGAGCAAAAAAAGCATGTCATCATGGCTTGTTGAGCCCATACAGCAGATGTTCTGAAACTCAATGTGATTTTCAACTCTACACCTGTGCAATGACAAGAAATCAACAGTACAGTGTTAATGAGGTCAATCATATTGGCATGGGAAGAGAGCTTTTAATTCAATCCAAGCCATTTTGCACAGGGATGAGTCCTCTAAATTCAGACTATAACTCCACCGCTGAAAACGTCAACATTTAGATAAACATCAAAATTATGATAGTTCTATGATATTTCTAAAGTAGTAAGCCTCACTGTAACTGTTTGGATAGAGTTTTAGGAACAAATTTTTTACATGTTAAAAGATACATGCAAATTAAGGAGCAACAATCATAAACATTGGTACCATTAGAAATTTAGCTACTAAAAGCCAGTTCTGATGGAAAATCTCTATCCAAATTACTCTTTATAAGTGCATTTTCCACTGCATTCAGATGTTCTCACTGATTTCCTATTCCTACCTGAAACCAGTATTCAGTGTGAGAAATCCTAATGATATAATTTGATTTGCACCAATTCATCATTCTGATGTATTAAAAATGTTGAATTTTGGATTTCCTCTATCTTCAATCACCTCTTTTCTAATCTGCTGTGATACTTCAGGGCAATAGCATTTTCACTTTGCCATTATTTCATTCTTTCATAAAAAGCAAAGATCTTCATCTGGATGTATACAGATAACAGGGTACTGGTGTATTCCTTGACCTGCAGTGAAATTGCCACATCACTATCTGTCACGGACAGCAGGGTTGACCTGAGAGCCCAGTCCACAGAGAAGAGAATAGTATAATTATGAGATGTTAAAAGAAAAACTCAAGGTAGCACAATGCATCCACATGATTTCTCTCAGAAATAAGCACGTGGTAGATAACCATTCATGCCATGCTAAGGGCTCAGTGGCTGTGCCACCACACATTGGGGTTCTTCTAAAAGTCTGGCCTGCTGTCCCCAGGGAACACTGGCTTTCCATCTTTCACTGGCCTAATCAGGGAGAGTGGGGTGTCAGTATTCAAGCAATGAACTGCATCAACTTATGTCTGTCTTAGGAGGAAAAAGGGCTCTCTGGGCCATGTCTCACTGGACCAAACCATCTCCCATGGTTTCTGGGAGATGATGCTGAGCAAAAAATTCTTGCTGAAAGTGTAGTACCTGCCAACTGCTACAGCTTAAATGATAATTATTTATTATTATTATTGTTGTTGTTGTTGTAGTTGTTATTGTTATTATTTTACATTATATTTGATGTTTTGGTGCTATCATTCTTTCTGGATTACCCAGAAATCTATAACTGAAACCTCTAAAATAAGAAAAATACTAGCTTTCATTATTCCATTAGTAACTAGTATTTTACTCTTCTATACAATCCCAGGAGATTTAAAAATGTGACACAGAGAAACACAATTAAGTTTAACACTGTGATTTTAATCGCAACGTTAATGTTCTGATTGCAAGTTTTCACATTAAAAAAAAAGAAATATATAAACACAGAGGTTATGTTGACTTAGTTTGTTCATTTGAATCTAGATGGGGGTTCGGTTCATTCATTCTGAACCTAAGGGGCAACTCTTTTCAAGGCTGACCAACAGAGCAGGAGAGAAAAAATATAACTTGAACACCCAGCTAGACCCCAAGTACACAAGTCAGAGTCCACACCTTGAGGAGAGGTAACTGAAACATTCCTGTAGCCCAAACGCATTCTCATATTTTAATTAGCAATGGCAAGGGCAGAGCAGAGATTTTTTTTCCCATAGTAACACATGGTTATGGGTCTCAAATCACCTTTTCCTTTAGGGTCTGTATATTGTCAAACATGTTTTTTTAAAACTGGGACAAGATGCCAAGAATGGGTGCTACACATTCTATGAGCACCTCATATCCAAGAATACAGCAGAAATACCTCTTTCTTATCCTCTGCCAGATAGTCACAGAACCAAGAACCAAGAGAGCCAGAGCAGACCTGGTTCTCCATCACAGTTGAAGAGAAGTCTTTGTTTTCCAGAATGACTGAGGAACAGTCCTTGAAATACCCTCAGATGAGGTAATACCAAAAAAAAGTGCATTCATTGCATCCTACCCAACTGCATAACTAAGACAAAGCTAGGTAATCACTGAAACATTCCATAACAAATTTATATCTTATATATTTGTCTAAAATAATGTAATGTGAAACTGATGAATTACAGTTAAAGAAGAGAACTACTTACATGAAAACTTAAATTGCAATAGTGCAATTTGTAGTGTACTTTATTACTTCTAATTCTCAAAGATGGAATTCTTGGAAATGCATTTTTCTGCCTCCTCTATGTAAATGGCAACAATATATCCTGATTCAAAAAGCATTAAAAGTTCTCCCTGTTCTGAGAAATAAATCACCTTATTTAGGCTTAAAAGATTATCTCATGATAATCATTAGTAATCTTTTTTTCAGAGAGCTATTATTTTCCCCAGTTGCCTTTTCAAAAGACGTTTATTCCATACAAAGATAGACTGGAATGTACCAGTAGGCTGGGAATGTGAATTAACCTACAGGACAGTTTTAGGCAGACCTCGACTTAGAAAGTAATGACGCCAAACAAAGAAAAAAAAAGCTTTCCCATTAGTTAATATTTTTAAGCTAAAATAATAAGTAATCATTTAAATAATCTATTAAAATAATTTAGAAAACAAACTTTATGTAGATTCAATGTTCTGTACAGAGGGCATCATCTCAATGCAGCAAAATAGGGGAAAATTATTTGCTAGGTATTTCATGAAAAAACTCTGTTGCAGCCTTAAAATAATGATGTATCTTTAGCTCATTAGTTACAGTTATTGAATTAAATTGAATTAATAAATTCTAATTTGTTATTAACAAAAAACCTACTAAAAAGTAGTTAATCTGAAGGATCAGCTAAATGAAGAATCAAAGGTACTAAAAAAGGTCTCAAAGCTGAATCTCTATTGATATTTTTAAACCCCTTTGAATGCCAAGAATATTCTTGTGAACATAGAAATGGCAATTTTTGCAGTAATACTTGAGAAAAGTAAACAAGGCAGATAATAAATTAATCCACAGTTGCCGCCCTCATGGCTAGTAATGACTTCTAACAAAAGATGCAAGCAATAGGGGGTTCAGAGAAAACAACACAATTAATATCTATCTGCATGGTATTGTGGAAAACAGAGTGGCTCAAGCTTGCTTTGAACAAAAATATCTCTGATTTGATAGAAGAAAGCATCCATAACACATTTTACATCTGGAAGTTTCAGAACAGGAGGATTTCTTCAGGAAGTCCTAGATGTGTATGCAGCAGACCATGAATCGAGCACAACTACCACATTCTGCTCTCTTTGCCAGTTTCTTCTTTTTCATAATACAACAGCCAGGATATCTTCCAGATTCAGTGTCAGAGTCTTTCTTAACCTTCCCCTCTTCGACTTTTTGGTTTCACCATCACCTGATGATTGTCGTGTGGGAAATACAGAGAGAGGGGATCTTCTCCATATTCCACTATTTTGAGACTTGTAGACAATTCCTTCCAATGAGAGAGAACTGAAGAAGTTTTGAGAGATGTCCTTGGGAAGGTAATTCCCAAAGCCATTTGAAGGCAAGAAACACTCAGCACTATTTGTTTGAGATTGCTGTGGTTTGCTTCCTGCCATGAATGCTCTGAACAGCATAAAAAAAGACAAATATCTCTCTGTTAAGTAGTTTGCACAGCTTCTGGATAACAGCAAGGCACTGGGGTCATGAGAGTTCTGTGCTTTGAATGAGGAATTGGGTTTGCCTAAATTGTTTGCCCAAATTATTTGCTAAATGTGCTCTGCAAATGAATGGAGCAAACACAATTGGTTTGTAAAAATATGTGCTGGGTTGACCCTGGCTGGATACCACGTGCCCACCAAGCTGGTATCTCTCACTCCCCTTCCCAGCTGGACAGGGGAGAGAAAATAAGATGGCAAATAACTCATAGATTGAGAAAAGACAGTTTACTAAATCAAAATCAAAAGGTTGTGCATGCACAAGCAAAGGGGGAAAAAAGGTTTTGTTCTTGACTTCCCATCAGCACACATTGTCCATTCGATTCCCAGAAAGCAGAGCTTCAGTACACATAATGGTTGCTATGGAAGGCAAACATTATAAATAATTAATTCCCCCCCTTTCTACTCCTTTTCTTGGCTTTTATATCTAAGCCAATGTCATATGATATGGAATACCCTTTGGTTAATTTGGGTCAGCTGTCCTGGTTGTGTTCCCTCACAGGTTCTTGCCCACCCCCAGCCTACTGACTGGAGGCAGAAAGTTGGAGAGACAGTGCTGATGCTGTGCTGGCTCTGCCCAGCAGCAGCCAAAACACTGGTCTGTTATCAACACCTTTCTAACTACCAATGCAAAGCACAGCATGGTGAGGGCTGCTGTGGGAAAATGAACTCCATCTTAGCCAGACCCAGGTAAGGTAAAAAAACCCTGAATGACAGCTATTCTCTTGCTTACTGACTGACTCTCCTAGCAAATGGCCTCACCTAAATCTATTAATCTTTAGCTCGTGTCCTTTTCCAGATGTGTTGGCCTGTGATATACAGCTGGGTACTTTTGATCAGGCAAATGTGACTCTTCCAGGGAGAAGGTGGATCAGACTGCTCTCATCACCCAACAAGAGCATGGCAGAGGGATGTTCCTAGGTCAGATCTAGACACGCAGTCTTGAACAAAAGAGGTTGGCTTTTTCTGTAGGCATTCACATGTATGAAGCCTGGTTAACGTGAGGTGCCTCATACAGATCTGCAGGGCCACTGGGGAATACCAAGAGCCAGTACACAGCCACTGGGCTTATTACGTAGACGCTGGCCTAGGATCAGAGAGGGCAGGTGAGCTCAAGGATACAGTGAGTGCTGTAAGTGTCTGCTAAGGTGTCAGGGCCCTAAGGGCACCCACTGGCTCTGCAATCACTTCTCCCTTCCAAGAGACTGAGCCATCAGTGTTCATGGTCAGCTCTGACCACTGACCCAGCTTTTCTTCAAGGATTCTAGCGAAACAGTGAACGCAGCTAAACAGTTCACAGAGCATTTTAAGGGATGCAAACTGATTTCTGTGTGTTGCAAATCTAATAATACTATGCAAACTCTGTGTCACACGAACATCTCATGCTGTCAGTTTTTGATACTGAAGCTACAGTTACTGGCATTTGAGCAGAATAATGAGGACATCTTCACTTTTTATTCTAATTTTTATTAAGGAAAAGAAGATGTTAGATATTCTTCAAAATATTAATGCTTCTTTATGTAATAGTCAAAATGACATTTATAAAGACAACTCCTGTCATCTTTTTAATTAGATGGCTTGTGATTAGTTGCATGTTCCCACAATTAACTAGCACTATACATCAAGAAACAAAATAAAGGCAAATTATAACAAAAAAATAAAAAGAAAATATCTAAAACCATTACCACTTTACATCAGTAAAATCCAATTTAAAAATATTCTTGAGAGCAGCTTTTTACAGAAAAAGCTAATATAATTTTTCTTTTATTTTATTCAAAGAAGTGTCCAGAAAGACAGTATTTCCAGAGCCAGGGAAAAGAAACTGACAGGGAAGAGCATTGCAAACAGACTGGTTCAAAACGGCAAGGGCAGCTGGGTAGCTTAGCTGTTTTCTCTGGACAACTGAATACCAAGCAAAAGACGTGTGAAACATACAGGCACTCCTTAAGGCCAAAGTTAAAACATTTTTACAAACAAACAACCTCAACTATTTCTCAGGAGTGTCATCCACTATCTACCTTACCTAAAAGACCTAATCTATCACTACTAATCTACCACTAAAATATTGTAAAGGAAAAGCTTGAAGTTGTGTAATATTGTTGGATAAACCAAACAAAACTCCTCCGAGAGTCTCAGTGTTACTGCATTGAACTTTTGCCCGCCTTATAAATCAGAAATCAATATTCTAGGTAATTAAATTACTGTGTCCACTCCTTCTCTGTACAGAAGTGTCATATATTTAATATAACACATTCTTCTAGAGAAAAGAATACACTGGGTATAAGGAAAAAATAAATTCTTTCATATTTGAGCACTTCAGAGTCTAGCAGCTAAAAATTGTAGTATATTAGTATTGCAATGCACGAAAACAAAATCTCTGAATGGGCAGTGCTTGTGAGATGAAGAAAACTTTTATTAGACAAAGAGGAACATAATAGCAGTAAAACAAACCTACTACCTTGTATTTTTGACAGTCACAGCTACCATAAGGATACTCTTACTTTAGAAAAGCACTTACCAGGCATGTCTGTGGCTGAATGGTGAAAGCTCTAATAGGACATTGCCACACACGGGAGGGCTTATGCCCAAGTGGTATATTTGGATCCACTGCACCAAAGGCTACCATATACAAGGATATTAAGAAAAATAAATATTTCTTTAAAGATGTAATTGGAATATTAAGAGGATTACAACCCCTGGTACTACATATCACTTCACTCGTTCAGCTGAACTGATTTCCTGTTTGCTTTTGTTTTTCTCAAATGATGCATACAATGCTAGAGTTATTACAATTTTCCTGCTGAAATATCAAGTACTTCCCCTCTCCAAAAAGTTGATCAAATTGGGTGGCTAGCTCAGTTACCCAATCAAAAATAAATATTAGAGGGTATTTATGGAGAAATTCCTTGTTTTCAACTACAGTGGTAAATAGAGAGAGTTGTAATTTTTCATATTTGTCTAGGAATCCTAAGATAACTTCAGTAAAGGAATTTATTGGTTTGTATTTATGTCTTTTTCAGAAGCCATTTAGGAAATCCATTTCCTCACACTATTTTTTTTCTCATTTTAATCCACATATCAGAATAAGCTTTCATACTGTTTTGTAACAACTTTCACCCAAATTGCATGATAATACACACTGTATGTTAAGTTGCAAGACCATCTATCTTGGAAAGCCTACTTAATACTAATATGCAAATCCTGGTACTGTTTTCAAGCAAGTACCATGCTGAGTCTCTATAGTGTTGTCTGGGATAAAAATGCACATGAAAATGGAAATAACAAATTTTTTGAGTGTATACACTTTAATAGTAGCCTTTCTACCCAAGTAAAAGTCTCTGTACTGCCTAATTTAAGAGCTTTTGTTTTTTACACTAGACTAATTCGAAAATTGCTTTAAAACCTACAATATTCTGAGGGATTAATATCCTGTTTTAAAAAAATTTATTTCACTTTTAAGCCATTTAAGCTAATAGTATGTTTCATAGACCAACAGGACTTTTTCAGATATTAGGATTCCCAACAAGTGACATGTAGCTATTTATTTCCCAGGGCAGTACAAAATCCACATGCTTGGAATACAGTCATTTTTCATAGGCAAAGTGTACAAAAATCAGCTCATCAGAGAGTTTTTAAAAGTTCTGTGCCTGCTCTGACCATTATTCTTTTGTTTTGAGGGCTTCTATGTGGTCAGAGGTGCCCTGGTCACAGCCGGCAGTGGCAGCAACAAGAAACATCTCTCCTTGGATTCCAGAAACACAGGAAAGCACCTTTCCATCTTGTCAAAAGCCAAGGCACCTTGTAAGGAGTAGGGTGCAAACACTCAGCTTTTACAAGAGGTTTCTGATTAACCCTTATTCTGCTTTAGGCACTGGTTACATCGAAGGTTGTTAGACCACAAGCATATTTTAGGAGTGTCACAGATCTTAGCTTTGTTAGTGAATAATAAATCCTCATGAAGTCAGATGTTCTCATCTAAATAGACTCCGTAGACTACCAGAACTCTGGTAAGGACCTCTGCAGCAATGCTTATCACTGTAATGGGTCTCCATAATCAGCAGTTCATTCAGTCTCTTTAGGCACAATAACCTTCCAAGAAAAAGAAATTTCTCCTTTTCACAGGATCCTGTTGAATAAGTCTATTATCTGTAGTATGTAATGCTCTATAAAATGGTCTGAAACTCTCATATTTCTTCTGAATTAGCTGTCTTTTGTCATTTTCTATTCCTGGCTAGTGGGGTTTCTAAAATACCCGTTTTCTCTCAAGGTTTTCAGCTAGAGATTTATCTGCCTTGTTGCTTTTTGGAGTACTTTGTTATATTTATCTTAGAGTTTGTTCTGCTTTACTGATTTGTCATAAATCCAGTTAATCTCAAACATTCTAACCTGTTGTGTAATTTATTGATTTATCTGTAATATATCATCTTATATTTGAATACCAGGACTGAAAAGATAGTCAGATAGTCCATGGATTCTGGGCTGTTTTCTTTTTTGTGGGTAGTTTGGTTTTTTACAGATGGGGAACTTTTTAAAAACACTACCCTTTATCACTGCTTCACCTGAAAATCATTTAGCCTTTTGATAATCTGTATTGCTTTTAAAATATTTTTGAAAATTCACACATAATACTTTTATTCTCTAAGAAAGTATAAAGTATATTCATTACCCTTTGTCTCTGCAAAGCCTGAACATTTTGATTCCCAGTGTTTTAACTCTAACTATGCTACTAAGTGTTCAAACTGACTACTCCTATGGACAGAGGTAACTTATTTTCCCGATTATTTGATTTATAGGATAAATCAGTCCTAGAATAAGTCATAATAAATCAGCCCTTGAAGTTGAATCAGATTACACAGATTAGTCAATAAAATCCATAGCTTTCAAATATAATTTGGATATTCCCCTGTACTTGAACTAAGAATAATTTCTTGTCTAAAAAATTTCACAAGAATCTGAAAATCTACATAACAATACAAAAAAAAAAAAAGACAATTGTGAACATACAAGATCAAGGTTTGGGTAGCTATTGCTTTTAATTTTCACTGTGAACTATTCTGGATTAGAATGCGCCTACTATCCTCATCTGTCTTTTAAAACAAAATAAGTAAGTATAACTAAGAAAGCTGCTATTTGACTGGCTTGGACAATATTATGTTCAGGCATTTTTCACCACCATGACACAAATAGGTTTTTTGCAACAGTTCAGTATAACATTTATGTTTATTTAGTCCTTGTAAAAATCTTTATTTTGACAGGGATGTTCCAGCCTTTCAATAGTTATAGAATATTTCTTACCAGTTGAATGATTCCAGTCTAGTTTACCAGGTATATTCTTTATTCTTTTTATTTTGGGAATATAATTCCCAAATTCCAGTCATATAAGCCCTGTCAGTATTTTCATGGTCTGCTTAGTACTTATTATCAGTTATAATTAACAATGTATTTCACCTCTTTTTCAGACTACACTCCTGCTTCACTGAGGTGTTTTTTAATGTGAAAATCATGAGCTTTCTCATGAACACTTGACTCTGCCTATATCTCAGCAATGCAATACACCACAGAACCAAGATCTAGCAGTTCAGAAAAGAAAGATTTTCTTTGATAGGGAGCTTTTTTCCACAGAGTCATAACAAGTGAAATATCTTGAAATATTTCTAAAATTCAACAGCGAAGAATTTCCAGTTTCACTAACATCAGAGATTAGAAAATCTAAAATTCACAACCATCTGAGATTAGAAACAGTGTTAATGCTTCTTTTAACTTTCCAGACACACAAATAAACCAAAGGGTACATACACATTGTCTAATCTGTCTTGGTTTTTACTTCTGTCTACTATAACTTTTAGAAATCACCCTACTGATGTACTTAACATGGGTTCCAGCTATTTGACTGTCATAAATGCACATTAAACATACAAAATTACGTCAAGTTCACAACCCACTGAGCAACTGGCGTTATAAAATGTCAGAAAATTAGAAATATTTTCTTCCCTCCAATGACAGTCTTGTTTACCTTATTAACAGATTTATCAAAGAAAATTCCCATCAGACATTGTGATTTCTTTGTGCTATGCACTGATCTAAGAACTGATTTATCCTAAACAAAAGCAAAACTAAAAACAGCATAGGTGGGCTATCTTAAACCCAACAAAAGAATTTATAAAAATTATTTATCCTCTAGGAGAAGAAAACAACTTAAGTAGAAATAAGTAATAGCATAAAAAATTTCCTTGCTTTTATGATTGGGAAAACTGTATGTTGTGATTTGCTTTAGAGTACAGGTATGCTATTCCTCCAGCTCTTTCCGCAACAGGCACTTTAGTCATGCTAAGAGTTTCTTATATGTTTTCAAAAGACTTTATTTTTATAGATATTCTGCTTGTTGAAATCATGCCATACCACATATTAAAATCTTGATTCAGGTCAAGTGTTTGACAGTAAGGGCAATATTTTCATCTATCAAAGTGTACAAGTCATATTACTTAGAACAATCAAAAATAGTGTTAATCTTTAAATGTTTAGGACTTCAAGATTTATTTTTTTTTATGTAGGTAATCTCTATTCTTCCAAGACACACTCATCTGTCTATAACAGCTCCATTTTGTGGTACTATCATTCAGTCATCGTCTTCTACCTTTGATCCAGTCATCAGAAGAATAAGTATTTCCTTATGATAATGTAAAATATGTCTTGATGTCAGTTAAATAAATTCAATTTTTTTTCATTGCTGTGCTGTCAAAGTACCAGATAGAAAGACGTGGATCAACATTCATCTTTGCTGGTTAAACTCAGAAAAAATTAAGGTGCCTATGATTGTTTCTCACTTTCAGCTTAAACTATACTTGGTTTTGATTGACATATTGAGCATCAGAGAGGTTCATTAGCTGAAAATCTTGCTACAATCTGACTTCAAAATGTAACCTGAACAGTGTGTTTGGCAGATTAATAAAAATACGCATTATCCTTTCAAAAATACTGGCTTCCCTTTGAAATGTTTGTCTGATTTTTGAGAAGTCTCTTTGTGATTTTTTCTCCTGAAAGCAAGGCATATACCTGAGCAGACTAAATTCTCAGCGGCATCACTACACAAAACCTTCCCTTCAAATACTTTTATTGATGTGTGATGAAGTGCACATACCAGATTCTTCCATGTTAGTACTACTACTAAGAAGCAAAACACAAAAGTTTTTAAGAACTCTGAGATAAAGGCAGAAATGTGCCACCTGATAGAGTCCTTAATAAAAAGTGATTAATTAGTTTTAAAAGCATATTTCATTCAGTGTTCTTTACTACTTTCCTTTACTAAGGATGCCACTTAGCCACATTCACTTTCGAGAGCCCTCTTTAAAGTGAAAGTGGGAGTTTAATATCAGAGTGGAAATGTTTACCAAAAAATGCAGTCATCTAAAAAACCACGAAAACACAAACAATTAGAAACATGAAAATTACCAGTTTATAGAACCACAGAATATTCTGACTTGGAAGGAACCCACAAGGATCATCAAAGTCCAACTCCTGGCCTAGCACAGGGCAACCCTAAAAATCCCACCATGTGCCCGAGAGCATTTTCCAAACACTACTTGAACTCAGACAGGCTTGGTGCTATGATCACTTCCCTGGGGAGCCTGTTCCAGTGCTAAACAACCCTTTTCCTAATATCCAACTTAAATTTCCCTTGACACAACTTCAGGCCATTCGTTCAGGTCCTGTCACCACAGAGAAGAGATCAGTGTCTGCCCCCCCTCTTCCCCTCAGGAGGAATTTGTAGACTGTGATGAGGTCTCCCCTCAATCTCCTCTTCTCCAGGTTGAAAAAGCCAGGTGACCTCAGCCACTCCTCATACAGCTTCCCCTCAAGGCCCTTCATCATCTTCATTGCTCTCCTTTGGATGCTCTCTAACAGCTTAATATCCTTCTTACATTGCAGTGCCCAAAACTGCACACAATATTCAAGATGAGGCTGCCCCAGTGCAGAGCAGAGCGGGACAATCCCCTCCCTTGACTGGCTGGTGATGCTTTGCCTGTTGCCCCTCAGGACACAGTTGGCCCTCCTGGCTGCCAGGGCACTGCTGACTCATATTCAACTTCCCATCCACCAGGACCCCCAGGTCCCTTTTCATGGCACTGCTTTCCAGCATCTCGTCCCCCAGTCTGCAGATACATCCAGGGTTGTCCCATCCGAGGTGCAGAATCCAGCACTTTCCCTTGTGGAACTTCATATGGTTGGTGATTGCCCAGTCCTCTGATTTGGCCAGGTCTCTCTGCAGGGCCTCCCTGCCTTCAAGGGAGTCAACAGCTGCTCCCAGTTTTGTATTGTCTGCAAAAATGCTTAGTATCCCTTCCAGTCCTGCATCTAAATAATTTAGGAAGATTTTGAAGAGCACAGGGCCCAAGATGGAGCCCTGTGGAACCCCACTAGTGACATTTCACCAGTCTGATGTATCCTCACTTACTATAAACCCTTGTACCCAATCTGTGAGCCAGTTGTTCACCCTTTGCATGACATGTTTATCCACCTGTATGTTGAACATTTTGTCCAGAAGGATACTTTAAGAGATAGTATCAAAAGCTTTACTGAAATCCAAAAAGATTACATCAACTGGCTTCCCTTGACCAACTAGGTGGATTACCTTGTCGTAAAAGGAAATTAAATTTGACAAACAGAACCTTCCTCTCATGAAGCCTTGCTGGTTGTGACCAATGACAGCCGTGTCTTTCAGGTGTTTCTCAATAACTCCTAGAATAATCCTCTCCATAATTTAACTAGTTACTGAAGTGAGACTGACAGGCCTGTAGTTTGCATGGTTGTCCTTCTTGCCCTTCTTGAAAACTGGGATAATATTAGCAAGCTTCCAGTCAGCTGGGACCTCTCCAGATTCCGAAGTCCATTCAAAAATCATCGAGAGAAGCCTCATGATGACATTGGGCAGCTCTTTAAGTATTCTTAGAGGTATCCCATCAGGCCTCTTAGACTTATAGGGATCCAGCTGGAGCGGCAGATCCCACACAAGTTCAGAGTTGACTAGGATTTTTTAATTCTCACAGCCACGGTCCTCCATCTCAGGGCACTGAGACCCCTTAGTCCATCATTGGTGTTGAAGACAGGAAAAGAAAGCATTAAACACCTCTTCTTTGTCCTTGTTTTGGGGTGACCACCCTCATCCTGTAATGGGCCGAAGTTATTTCTGCACTGCCTTTTGCTTTAACTTATCCTAAAAACCCTCTTTTTATTGTCCCTACAGTTCTGGCCACCTTCGACTCCAACTCTGGCCACATAAATGTTCTGGCAAGCAGCATCTCTGTATTCCTCCCATGTCACCAGACCTTGCTTCCACTGGGCATACAACTTTTTGCTTTAACTCCAAAAGAAGACTCTTTTTGCTTTAACTCCCTGTTCATCCAAGCCATCCTTCTGACTCATTTGCTTGACTTCTGAAATTTTGGAATTGTCTGCTCCTGTGCTCTTAGGAGGTGGTGCTTAAAAAGTGACCAATACTGAAGGACCCCAGCACCCTCAAAAGCATTTCCCCAGGGGATCTTACTCCCTAGTGCCCTGAGCAGCCTGAAGTCTGCTCTCCTCATGTCCAGGGTTGAAGTTTTGCTGGCACTTTTCGTCCTGTCAATAGAGATTTAAACTTGATTGCTTAGCAATCACTGTGGCCAAGACAGCCACCAGTCTCCACTTCACTCACAAGACCCTCTCTGTTAATGATCAGCAAATCAAGGGCATCCTTTCTAGTCAGCTTCTTTAGTATCTATACCATGGAGATATCACCCAGGTGTTTTAGGAATCTTCTGAATCTGTTTGTGCCAGCTGCGTGGTGTTCCCAGTTAAGTGGTTTTCCTGGCAAGTTGAAGTCCCCCATAAGGAAAATGGCTGTTGACTTGGAAGTGTTCTTTAGTTCCTCCGAAAGTAATTCATAGTTCAGAGAAAACAGATTTTTTATTTTCACGATTCAAATGATATTTGAATGAAAGGAAGCCACACAGTGCAAGTCAAAGCAATTGTAATCGCTCAGCCAAAAAGTCTTTGCGCAAATTAATCATAAATCTCTACTCAAAGTTCAGACTGAGTCCTCCCATCTGTTCCTTTCTGTTCTGTCCTATGTATCTTCAAAGTACAGCCAGCCCTGGACCTTAAATGTTCACTCTGAACACAAAACATCACTAATTCCTCCTATGTTTACATGGAGACTTCAGCTTTATCAATCATGAGTTTCTAGAAGATGAATCACCACACCATCATTTTCCCCATAAGCAATTACTATTTTCTGCTCTGTGTGTCAAGACATAAAACTCAAAGGTTGACTGCAAAACTCATCCCAGCTCATGTTGTGCAGTGGGGGTGTAATGAAAAGACACCACACAAAACAGAGCTGCGTTGCTCTGCTGTGAAGCAGATGTCAGGTTCACTTTCATTCTTATTTTCTTCTTTTCAGGGAACACAAACACATACATTGCTGTTTTAAAAGTCTACTCATGTAGAAATGAGTCAGCATCAGGATGTTTGGTAACAACCTTTTACAAAATAAAACTAATGAAAATCGAATGAAAACTAAAGAAAACTAAGGAGAAAGAGGCTGGAATGAGTCTGCTCAAACAGCAGTCTGAGGAAAATGATGGAGTGTATTTTTTCTTAGAGGTTAATTCCATTATCCATTTTTTTATCTCACTGATACCAGTGTTACTTCATTGACTCCACCATTTCTCTTTATTGAAAGGTTAGAAAAAAAAAATCCCAAAATAGCTATGTAGAATAGCTATTCAGCATGCTCCACCTGTTTAAGCATACTGTTATACAACAGTCATTGGGATCCAAATATTAGCCTAAACTGTTCTGTTCAATAGAGACATGCACATTTACATGTACTCTGGAACTGAAGCTGGGGGTTGGGATGGAGAGCAGTGGAGAAATGGAGGGAAAAGAGGGAGACAGAAAGAGAGAGACATTATAGGTCCATTAATAGTCACATCAGCATGAAAGAAAAGTCCTAAGTTTTGCCTTGTATTTTTTTTCCAGTGGAGGGCGAGGGGGGAGGGGAACCAGTACAATTTTTCCAAGCAGAGAAATTTTAAAAAATTCTCAGCTCTGCAACATGGTGCCACATCAAATTTCTCTCAGATATATTTTTTTTTTCTTCTAGCTCCTTTCCTTACGTGCATGTGCTAAGTATCTACCCACAGGTTTCAACCAGAGCCGTAGCAGCTGTCTCTTGGCAAGATTCTATTCTGAGACACAACCACTGCACCTGGAGAAGCAGGTGGTTCCTAGTTCAATGTGAATTTCAGGATTCAAAAAAAATATTCTTTCTAGAAGTTAGCAAAGCCAAAGTATTTTGAAATGGAAGACAGCCTGCTCATCACAGAAGAACTGCTTGCCAAATTAGTTGTCTGGAAGAGAGAATACCAAGATGCAAGACCTGGCTCTGTGTAGCCAACACCAACATGAACATCAATGCTGGATGAGTAGCTATCCTGTGTCTAGCTTCCCTAATTAATATTGCAAAGCAATGTGCAGTGATACTGAGATCAATATATTAGCTTAACTGCCACAGTGAGGTCTCTCACTCAAGAAGCACAAGTTTGAGAAATCAGTCTGAATCTGAGAGAAAAACAGCCTGAATTTGTTTTCCCACATCCTGATTCCTTGTATCACACTCTGGTGTTGTGTTACTGGTTACACTGGTTATGCAGGTCTTCAGTGTGACTAGAAATCCTATCCATCCCTTCCAATATCTGCATATGGTGGCAATGAAATGTTTCTTTCTTTGACTTTTGTTGCCTGATTTTCACTCCTGAAAACTCCCAATTAGCAATATCTACTGCTTGCCTCGCATCTCCAGCCTGAACATTCAACCAGTGCCTATAAATTCCACAAATATGGGTATGTCACAGGCTAAACAACCTACCCTTCATTTCTTTATACAGTCATGTGCAAACATGTATCTTACTTTTCACAGGAATGTTCAAAGTTTTTTTGAAAGTGACACTTTCTACAGAAGCTTTGTTTTCTCTGTGATTTAGAAATCTTGTAGCAGTTGACTTTCAAAGGCAGGCAAACTATTACTGTCAGAGCCTTGAATGTCTCTAATTTCATTCTGCTTTGTCTTCCTTCCAGAAATCATTAATTAAGGACATTATTCTGAAGCACTAGTGCCTGAATACGCCAATGAAAATTCAGTTAAATGACTCAGCTTCTGAGAACGAGTTTGTTTCTTTTCAAACAAAGCACTAGACCTTCATGGATGCAGAAAAGCAAAAGGTTTAGAACAATCTCTTCAGATTTTGTGAGCAATTTTTAAGCTTTGCTTGCTGCCACTTAGTCTGTGGCTTTCTCAATCTGCTGAAAGCTAAGCATACGTCACTATCTTTTGCTTTTTATCCTGAGGAGTTCATAACTCACAACTTTGTTGATGGCATTTGCCACTGTAGCATGCTGACTTTCTGTAACATGAATTGTCTCTCATCTTCCTATGAAATACTTAATTTTTTAGAAAAAAAAACCACAACAGAAACTATTAGTAGTGGAATCATTTTCCTGTAAGTAGAAGATATAGCTAAACCAAACCATCAGACAAGCTTTGTAACAATTGCTGCAATCCGTGGCAGGGACATAAGAAAAACAGATTAGATCCACAAAGCACATATCTTGTCACTGTCTGTAGAGTCTAAGGAGAATGGACTGTTTTATTTCCTGGATTCATGGATCACTAATAAAGTATAATTGTATCTCCATGATGGTTTCATGCTAATTGAAGGAGACTACAAAGGAAACCAGCTTTTAATGGGCAGTTAGCATTAGTCTTCTTTCAAGGTAGTTCCAGCTATTTTTTCACCACTGTTTCTATCATTATTTCATCCTTTCAGAGAACACATAGACATAGGAATAATGTGAACACAATATAACTTTTATATTATATAAATATTTTAATATCTTCTTACAAAGACATCATGTTTTTTATTGGATTTCAAATTTTCACTAGCTTTCCTACACTAGCATAAATTCAGCCTCATGTATTGTTGTGATACACAGCTCTAAGTTGTATTTTCTATACATTCTCCTATTCATTGTCTTTGTGAGGCCTAGTACAGTAGGAAAAGTCCTGTCTTGGTCTCTCCTATGGGAGACCACTGCACATCAAGGACCTAAAGACCCACATAACAGTTCACCTGAGTAGGCACAGGTCTATGTGGTGCTGTGCTGTGCCCAGCACAGCCTTCACATTGTGTTATGCTGCACAAATCCTCGGCCACAGGATGAGATCAGCCAGCTCACTGCAATGGAGGAACCTGCAGGCAGCTCCCACTTTCCAACAGTGATTACACCATCTGTGTCACATTACCTTCACCTAAAAGTGCAGCAAGAAGTTGAAACATCCTTTACGAATGGAGTTGTTCTCTTGTAAGATAATTTTATGAAAGCTCAAATAACCAAAAAGGAGATACTTCATTCCATGGGTAAATCTGCACAGTTTGACACGGGAAAATCAATCCAGGGTCCACCCAATGCTGCATGAACATGGAGTTCCCAGTAGCTGAAGAGATATAAGATATATCCACTAACCATATTATTCTTCCTATTCTGTCTAAACAGTTATTTTATTAAGCCATTTGTTACTGAGCCTTTCTTGTTGAGGTCCAAACAGAAGCCTCTATAATATTTCTCCCTCTCACCTCCTTAACCACCTGCCTGGCAAAGAGCAGGTCCATTTACTACTTCTGACTTTTTTTTTTCATTCTAAAACTGTTAATTACAGATACAAAGAAAGAAGTCAAGCCTTTTCTAATTATTTTTCCCCTATCTCCTCAGACAAACCGATTATTCTCTATCTGAGGCTACACAGTAGAGATTTTGGAACTGAAAAGAGGAAGCTGCAAGTCAGAGATGGTGTAAGCTAGGTTGCCTTCTTCATGAAGTGAAGGGTTAAGATCTCACACACTCCTTTCAGTTTTCTGTGGTTCAGGTATTGAGCAGTATTTTCTTATACTGTACAAATTTGTCCATTTTCATTACATCCTTGTAACCTCAGCAGTTATACTGCCAAGGCAATATAATGTCTAATGTGGCTGTACATGTAATTCACAGCTCTTTAATTCCCTTTACTTGGCCACAAGTACAACCCTAATGTAAGCCAAAGTCTATTCTGAAATGTCTTCTAACTCCATGCTTTGTTTTCCTCTTCCAAGGAAGAGTTCTCGCAGTACTGTGGTTAACCACAGTTCTTCCTTCACCTTCTTTTTATCCTGGAGAATAGAAGGCTCAGGGTGAATTTCACCAGTGGGTGCAAATATCTGAAGGGTGGTTGCAAAGAGGACAGAGCCAGGCTCCTTTCAGTGGTGCCTCATGACAGGACCAGAGGCAATGGGCAGAAACTAAAACACAGGAAGTTCCCTCTAAACATGAGAAAACACTTCTTTTACTGTGAGGGTGACTGAGCAGCAGCACAGATTGATCAGGGAATTTGTGGAGTCTCCATCCTTGGAAACACTCAAAAGGTGTCTGGACAAGGTCCTGGGCAACCAACCCTAGGTGGCCCTTCTTTGAGCTTGGAGGTTGGGCCAAGGGACTTTCAAAAGTCCTGTTCAACCTTAACCATTCTATGATTCCTCATCCTTGGCAGAAAATCCCTGTCCCTCCTGGTTTACCTCTTTCTTTTTTTCAAAGCTGAACTGAAGAGCTGTAATAAACTGTACTCAACAGCTTGTGAGAATAAGGAACTTTAAAAGTCTGAAATTTGATGGCTGTTGTGTTATCACAGTAAATCACAAACACATTTAGAAAAACTTTATACGTGGTAATAGTTCATAGTTACTGTACCCAAGTTTGCAATAGGATAATCCTTCTTTTGACAGCTATCTACCCCTATCACTGTAAACATTTTCTCATTTACCACATCCGAGGAGCTAGAAAAACCTGTTGGTCATTTTAGAGGAATAACATATTTGTAGGTTCTAGGAGATGATTCCTCATGCCATATATTCCAACGTGTGTTTATTTATATCTCATATATGCAAAGCCTCCGTACGCCACTCTTGCTGAAAGTCTTTAAAGGTGTCACAAGCTAAATGATAGTAAGAAAAAGTATGCTTAAGTACACACAACTTTGTTTTTAGATTCTGTTCTGGAGTGATCACCTTTGAGTACATTAAAGTGCTAATAAAAAAAGCATAATCAGTTTGTCAACTTACAGAAAATACATGCATTTAGGAAACAGCCAGTGTTTAAGAAACTCTTTCAAAATATTTGTGTAAGTTTGGAGCTGGCTTCCCCCAAGTCTCCGAAACCCAGCGAAAGCCTTTTCCCTCCCTTCCCCTTTGGGCAAAGGAAAAAAAACTATAGAAACTGAAAGAAACCAAACCCAACCAAATTATACCAAAATATATATATATATATATTTACATATATCACAGTTATATACAGTGAGAATACTATGTACAACCCCCAAAAAGGGAAAGGGAAAAGGGAAGAGGGAAAAGGGACAAAAAGGGACAAAAGCAAAACACATATGCACAATCGAAACCCGGGAACTAGCAAAAATAAAGAACTAGCAAAATGAAATCTCACTACTTCCCTTGAGAAAAGCAGGATCGCACTCTCCACCTCCCACATGGCAAACAACAAGCCTTAGCAAGCCTCAACTCCCACATAAGTGAGACCAACCACAGGGACCTGCTGTCCCCAAGTTCGCCGGAAGAGAGGAAGAGGAAGAGGTCTCTCTCTCTGTCTTATTTATACCTCTGTTTATGTAAAGGGATAGGGTGGAATACTTCCTTGGTTACCAGGATGGAAGGCCTAAGACTCAAAACCATTACAATATTTTTTTTCAACTAACCCAAATGACCAGTTATACACACATTCTTGAGAGTACCTGGTAAAAAAATAATATATACTTTCAGACATCATTACATTATTTCAACTTTTACATTAACTTTTTTGAAGAAGTGTTGTTTTAGTTCTGTGGAAAAACTATAAATCTCACCATTCTGCGCTTTACAATACTTACTTGAAAAGTATAACTTGCCTACACGTCCACAGTTGACTGTGCAGCAAAGTTGGACTTCGCTCTTTTTCAAACACTTTGGAGTTTTTATTATTTTTGTAGAGGATTACGGACGTGGCTCTGACTGAATCAAATTATGCTCCAAAAGCTTTTGAAGAGAAGTTCAGTCTCTCTAGGCACTGAGAATTCTCTTCTGTAGGCTGAAGAAGCTGACGGAAAGACTTAATCAGGTTTGATCAGAATTGACCTCTCTTCCAGGATTCAGATTTTCTGAAGTAGATTAGAACTCAAATGAACATTAACTCAGTCAGTAATGTATACATTTAAAAGGAAAATAATTCTATGATTTTGTTTTCCCTAGGAACCGTGTGTATAATCTACATTTCTAAATCTGCAGGCATAATTTAGTGCCACTACAATTTTACATTTAATGGTTCTGTAAATGATTACAATTTCAATAAAATATTACATTTAGAATTTACAATTCAAAGACATAAAGTGGAAAATAAATTTGAAAAAATAGATAACCAGTCACAACAGTAAAAATTAGAGCAGGCATTGAAAGGGCAGCAAACACCATAACTATTTCTCCATGGAGGGAATTTGTGCTTTTCAATTCTTCTTGTCTCAGTGATTTTAGCTCCCCTGGAGATGCTGTTTCACTTCATCAGCTCCCAATTCTACAGTAAAATTCCTACCACAGAAAGCCCACAGCCCCAGTGAAGTCAACAGAGCTTGTCTTGGGCACTACACTCAGCTCTATGCTATCAACTTGAAGAGTTAGTATCATTCTGGCTGCCTAGACATACAAAGCAATTCCAAGGATCTGAAGGAAAAAGCTTCTTAGAATTGCAGTAGCTGGAATTATTACTAATAACTTATTAACAAGCTAAAATTTTGTTTTGAAGGCCCCGTAGAGGTCTGAAACAAATGTTGCTGAAACTTTCCAATTACATATTTAATACATCCATTTATCTGATAAAAAACAGTGCCGTCTTAATGTTTATGTTTTTCCTTTAAAAAATTGATATGCTGTCAATCTAAGTTCCCCTGCAGCCTCACTCCCCCCATAGAAAGGTAATCACATTAGGTCCAAATTGCATTTGCTAGCCCTCAATCCTGCAATGCTATCAATTCATCTCTGTATCACTGCCAAATATTTACACTGAGATTTCCATTTTCAAAAAGCACATAAACTCAGGTCCTCGGACTCCCTGTTGCAGCAAGATCTCTCTGGCTGTGTCTGGGAGATGCTTTCACTTTTGGGTATCTGATTTCAGAAATGTCTCAACCTGATGAGAGAACCAAATGCTTTATTTTGAGTCACTGGAGACTGTATGTGTGCAACAAATGCTGAAAATTAGTTTTTCAAGATAATTCTCAAAGGTATAAAAACTAGTATCTATTCTATTAGCATGTTATTGGCAGGTTTATCTTCTTAGTGAGATGAACTGTTGCTCCCTGCCTTTACAAACCAGTGTGAATATATCACATTTAGTGATTTAGTCCTATCAGATTTGTGTGAGTACAGCCAGAGCATGGCTTGCATAACACAGCTGATCAACAGGGCTTTGATAACATTGGCTCTGGGAATGAATCACTGTAAAGCTCTGACCTATGTGAGTTATTTTCCACATGACTGTTCACTATTTGTTTGCTTAAGTAATGTTGCAGGGTTTTTTTAACATCTATTTCTTCATTCACATGCTGAGTTTTTTTGAGTTGCTTTTTGATATTCAAGATTCTTGCAGGTGATACAGACTAATTTTATCTACTAGGCTACGCATTTACACAAATCAGGACGAGAAGTAGCCACAGGAGGGTTTTCCTATCATTTCTTTCAACAATATTAAAATATGTGATTTTTTTTTGTGTGTTTCCTGTCAAAAATATGTGCATGCAAAAATATACAAATTAAAAATAATGGTTCTTATTTTCACTTTTTGAGCTATAGATTGAACTTTGTGAAAGACTCTGCCTCACTTAGGTTAACACTTAAAACCCTCCCAATGGCAGAATTTCCAGAAAGCTCTCTGTGGTTATGAACCTACTCGAACACATTATGAATCCAGAAAAAAAACGTCACTAACATAGTGAGAAGTTACTTCTGGGAAGTGGCAGAGCCTCCACAAGCATATCCTTACCCAATATCTGATTGAACTAGTAAACTTAGCTTTTAATCATGTTATATTTTACAAAACACACTTCATTACTTGATTATATATATACAAAAGAGGTGTTGTTCCATTCCATTCCCCTTAAATATTATTGTATAAGCAGATTTTTATATATTATTCAAGTTGCTCATAAATTGTTAGCAGTTCAGATGCATATAAAATATTTATAGATGCAAGTGATACTTCATGAAAGCCTTCTCAACTGATAAATTCTTAACTAATGAATCCAACTAATTCCAATACGTGGTTTAATGTGCCTTGCAACTGACTTTTCAGAGAGTCCTTAAGGCTCTTCCCAGTGGTGCCAAGAAACAGGACAAGAGGCAACAGGCAGAAACTGATACACAGGAAGTTCCACCTGAATATGAGGAAGAACTTCTTTCCTGTGCAGTGACCAAGTGCTGGAATAGGTTGTCCAGAGAGGTTGTGGAGTCTCCCCCACAGGAGATATTCAAGAACTGTCTGGATGCAATCCTGTGCCATGTGCTCTAGGATGATCCTGCTTGAGCAGGAAGGTTGGACCAGATGACCCACTGTGGTCCCTTCTAATCTGATCCGTTCTGTGATTCTGTGAACATCAAAAGTTAAACTTGCTGGATAATTTTTAAAGATTCCTTTTTTTGGGTTACGACTATAAGTACTTCATTTTGTTTGCAATTAAATTAACATGCAAGACTTAATAATTTCAACTATCTTGTCGTCTGAATCATAAAACCATAAGATTTTTTAGTCAAAATATTGGATTTTGAATCAGGCTGTATTGAGCTCCTTATGGATTCATATACAGAGCTTTCTCCTGGAACATCAGGTAAGGTACTTTTTGGATGGTCACCTTATTATCTTGAAATATAGGTATGTGTCAAAAGTGCTGCTGTGTAAATATGCTTCTTTAATACTTAATAAAACTCCCTTCTGTAAAGTGGGACAACAAATGACAGATTCCCTAGGATTTTAAGTGGTCCTCATGTCTTTTCCAGTCAATACTGGAAACTATGTGACATTAAAATATGTGAGATTTTTTTCAGCTGACACGTGAGGAAGAACGTGACAGTCACTGGAGCTGCAAAAAGCCAAGTGCAGTAACTGCCAAAAAAGTCATGTATATTGTAGGCTGGCTAGAATATAAAGTCTGTCTAAAGGCCAGTGGGGATGAGCTGTTTAGTTGTGGGAAAGTGGAGTTAAGTGTACACAAAGATATTCTCATCCAAGTGTAACTCAATTACCAAATGTATCTCTTTATATTCTATTATTTTTTAGAAATATATTATGGATTATCATTATACATTATGATATAATATATATAATATATAATATATAATATATAATATATAATATATAATATATAATATATAATATATAATATATAATATATAATATATAATATATAATATATAATATATAATATATATAATATCACATCTTTGTGACTTTATAAATTCACAACATAAATGTTTTTATAACTGCTTAAATATATAAAAATTTTATTTTTGAGAGAGATTGAGATTGAGAGAGAGAGAAGGTGATGTACCCTGTCTGAGCATAGATCTCAATCCCATTAAAAAGATCTCTTCATTGTTACCAGTAGTTTAGTTAAGATAACCAAGGGAGGAGGGGCAGAGCAGAAAGCTCTCAGGATATAGGTCTAGAACCTACATGTTCGTGCTTCTATGAATTCAAGAAACCTTTATATAATACAGGTAAACCAGAGAACACACCTTAATAACAGGTAAGAAAGGAAAACTTTGTCATCAGCCCTCTGAGGCAGAAGCCAGTCATGACAGTCATGGCATATTTCTATTTTATGAGTTCTTGCATTTAATGAAGAAGAAAATTTTTGAAAGAAGTCACACTGAAGGTGGTGTTCAGTTCCCTTAGGTTCTATGGGACATTCTACCACAAAGATATTTCAGTATAATCATTCCTATTTTATATAATGAAAATAAGATAATACACAAATTCTCACTGATGGTAGCTATTATTATTATTATTATTATTATTTTGTTATTGTTAATATCTTTCTATAGTTAATCAATTTTCCTGATTATTCTTTAAAATAAAAAAATAATGAAAATCCATATACTTTAAAAGACCTGTCAGGACATAGAATACAATCAGTGAAGCAGTGGAATGAGCTGTTTACCAATGCAGCTGAAAATCCAGAAAAACAAACTTTCTGTTTGTTAAAAAACAGTTCTTGCATTTCATTTTTGAGCAAAACAAGTGAATCAGTGTGGCTGAACCGTCAGGCTTTAATTGCTCCAAAAATGTGATGACAAACAGGGAGCAGTGCCAGAAATTCACATGATTTATTATCTTCCTACACTTCAGTTTCAAGCAAATGTACAATCCCAGAGGGATTCTGAACCACTCCCTGACAGGCCCTCAGCATTGAATTAATACACATGACAAAAGAAAATTTAATGTAGAGCATCAGAACTGATTAATGGAAGTCATGTCAGCTGTCAGTCCTCTGCAAACTAATCAGGCAAAATGCGCAAGAAAACTCAGTGCTGCATATGAAGGTTGACAGAAATTTTAAAGGGAACCAAAAAAATAAGAATAAATTATTATTTAAAAAGATAAAATATAAGAGAATAATTGGGATTTTTTTTCTTTCAGTGTTTAATATGTATTTATTGGCCAATAAATAGTCTACAAATTCATTCCAATGACTTTTGTTTTCTAATCTCTGGAGTAACTTCTTATTTCAAGACTTTTGATTGTTTCTTTAACAGAGTTCTAAAACACTACTGATGTAATAAAGCCCAAGCAATTCTAAGTAAAAATAATCTCATCCACAGTGTAAGAATTTATGTCAGGATGAACTAACTCATGCAACCACATGCCAGGTCTGCCAAGACTGAAGTATTCCATCTTGGAAGAACTCCTCCTTTAAGCATGCCCAAAAATCACACTCTGTATCCACTGACACACTTTTGGCCTTGAATCATCTTTATAGTGTCATGTTGAGAGGACATAGTATGCCAAGAGAAAACCATGTAATGATTCATATAGGACAACCTAAAATGTCTTATCAAACATTCTGAATGCCCCTACACCCAGGTATGACTACAGTTGCTGCTGTTTTTTTTAATATTGCTTGTCCTATAAAACATCAATTAATTCTTTTCAACATTGAAGTTCTTAGTCACAGTATAGGGCTTTCATGAATACTATTCTGTCAGAAATATTGGACTCAGCTAAGCTCCTCCATCCTCTGAACGTTTTGAACCATTGCACTAGTACCAAGCACTTCTATAGAATGCCATCTCCTCTATCACACAACAATGTCTTCTTATGGTATTTTCTCATGTCTGTGTGTGTCAGAAGTCAGAGTTCACTGCAGAACTGAGCAGATCCAATATATCTACTCCATCCATTGCTTTTATGTTTTGATGTATATTCTACATATAATCCCATGTAGAACCTTTACTACACTACTGGAGATCAAAAGCCAAGCCCAGTGTATCCATGCAACTTATACCCTTATTTATTCATATCATGTTTTCCCAGTGAAAAAGAGTTGAAGCTCACAGGCATCTTGAGGTAGTGAGGCAGATGGCTGCACTCTGAAAAGGCTTCTTGATCTGCTTGCTAATTGCTCTTCCTGGGTTTAGGTCAGCTCAGCCCTTCAGTAGCTTAATCCATAACTTCCCTAGTGTCATCCACCCCTATAGAGAATTCCCAGCTTCATCAGCCCATTTCCAGTCCTTCTCCATGAATCAAATCTCAGCTGAGACAATGTGGTGGGCATATGTGAACTCTTACATAGTCCTGCTGTGCTTAGAGACAGGGAGGGACCACAGCTTGTCTTAAAGTTTCAGTGCAAACATGTTGGACAGCCTGGTTCTCACATGGTACACCAAGTCTCATTTCTGCTTAACCTTCCTTAAAGTCAACACTTCCCTAAAGTCCACACACATTTTGAAAAACTATAAACATATGGAACAGATTTCAATGTAGGACCAGGAAATTTTCTTGGCGCTCGTTTTGTCACACCTTTTCTTCATCCCCCAGATCCCTTGTTTTTCCATTTACTCTTCTTCAAGAGATCACAAATCCAGCTCCATCAGTTCCAGGACAACTCAGGCTCCCAGTCACTGGAGATACACTAGAGCAAAAGAGAAGTGTTTTCTTCTGGAACTTTCAAGGAAATTTCTCCCACAGAAGCAAACTGACAATGGTATCACATTCCACAAGAAGGGCTTTGGGGACACATCACTTTTGCCTGTACATATTTCAGTCTATAGAGAGAGTTCAGGTATGACAGATTAGGTGTCCACTGTGTTGTGCATGCACATGTCTGAGAAAGAGCCAGGGAGGTGTCCTTTAAGGGCCTTGTTTTTGATTGTGATATCCATGAATGAGAGAAGGAAAGTTCTGGATAGCAAAAATTGGGACAAATTGCCAGAATGAAGTCTGTGGTGTCTGATAAGCTACATTCTTGGGATATAAAAGATTCAAACTCATCTATGCACACAAAATTAAGGATCCACACCCAAGTGCCATATCCATGGGGGCTGCTATACTCCATTCAGACACCAAAAGTGCCAAGATGATGAGGGCAGATGTTTCCCAGCATATTTTACTTGCAGAGGAAGAGAGAGGTGCTTTATGAGCAGTGGGAAAATGTGGTCTTTCACATTTCACAGTGACAGAGCTTTAAGTCCTCTTCTTCTCCTCTACCTTTCCTCCCACAGCAGTTCCCTGGAAAAAGAGGAGCTCAGAGATAATCACCACTAATTTAGGATGGTGGAGCATAGCAGGCATGATGCAGGCAAACTGGACAGAGCATGATGTTGAGAAGCAGTCAAGGGGCCTTAGAACCCTTGGCATGGCCAGGGCATCTCATGGGCCCTGACATATGCATGTAACCAGAGCACTTGTGAGAGCCCTCAGAGATCAAGTGGCTTAACAGGTGCCAAAGATCTCATCAGGAGCTTAGGTCTAGGATAAATTTAAACTTAATTAATCCCCACAATCTTTGTTTCTAATTCCTCACATTTGTGACAACTAATATCTAATTCTAGCCAAAATATGCTCTACATAAAAACTGCCTAGCATGGTCACAACTGTGTGAGCTTGGAGTAATTAACTCAAACAGAGCAGCTATTAGTTGTAGTTCCATTTACTGATGGATCATTGTTCATTTATATTAAGTATAAATATGTCTTGGGGTTACAGATAGGCTCTGCTCTCTCACTGTGATTGTCAGTGCCACCTTTTTATGGTTCTCCTTGACTGTCCTTTAGGGAAAAAGAGACAGATCAAAACAGCATGGCTATCAGGGCCTACAGCCTGCTCCTATTTCACGACTGACTGACACTGAGTTTCCTGGAGAAGAATCAGAGCCATGCTCAGAAGAGAGTCCCACACATACTCTCTGCAAAAGTAGCTGGGCAGGCACAAAGAGCCCCTGTCTGTCCCCAGGCATACTGGTGAAACTCCATACTGTTAAACCACAAGGGCCAAACGTCAGCCCTACAGCACTCAATGAGCCAACTCAGTCCAAGGGCTTCCTTAAACCTCATGGAAAGTCCATGCTCCTTTTGCACAGGGAGGCTACTACACCGTTACAGCCTGTTAAGTCATGCCCATCGCTGGCAGAGGCTGCATGATGACGGACATAAAACTGACATATGCCTGTGCCTTGATTTTGATTTCCACAAGCAAACCCAAATACCAAACTAAATATCCTGCCAGACATGTTATTGCACAACCAGGCATGTTATATTCTTCAGCCAGCACATCAGATGCTCTCAGGGTAATCACATCAGTGAAACTAAGCAAACACTTCACAGCAGAATGGACTCATCCCGACAATCTACAAAGGATTAGGCAGTTGCCAATGGATGAATATTTTTCACGGAATAATCATTCTCTCTCTAATCCTCAGCTCTGTATCTTAGGGAAAACCCAAAAAACACCCGCCAAAAATTAGCATAGGAGCTAAAAATCATAATTCTACTGGCTCAGCTCACAGGCTCAGCAGAATTAGCAGTTGTACCACTCATAATATGATCCATGCCTCCAGTAAGGCAATCAACACCCTGATAATTTTCTCTCTTTCAAAGATTTAAATATCACCTTTCTTCTTTTACCCTTTCTTTCCAAGATGGTCCACCTGCTCTGTAATTTAACTAGTAAATTAACTGAAGTCCAAACATATACTCTAAAATTGCTTTTGATTTTGAAGTCTGGTTTTCTTTAAGACCTGAAGTGTGCCCAGATGTTTGTCCAGTTTTTCCAAATAATGAAGAAGGTGGCCTCTACCATACCAACTAGAAAGCAACACAGTGAGGACCTATAGACTTCTATAATTTTAAAGCTATTACAGGATCAAAACAGGTTTCATAGACTGTTTTTTTCAACAAAAGGGGCATTTGCTATCAAAAATGTTTTATGAAACCACAATGTCCAGATGCAAATGAGCTCTGCAGGGATTTAATTTCTTCCAGGCTGGATACTTGTAATTATTTCACCTTATACTGACTTGAGATTAAGTTGTTATCCTAAAGCAATCTGTCAAGGAATTCAGTACTTATTTTTAATTCCCTGTTGCACCAGGAAAATATTCCATCCTGCCTATTTTATGGAAAAAATATTCATTTTTTTGGTTTTTTTTTAATTAAATATGGTCTTTAAAAAAAAAAGTGAGGGTATGCCGTACAAGTTGTGTACTGGAGTAATTTTGAGATATCTGCACAAACCAGTGAAATGGCATAAGCAACTTTCACACAGTTGATCTGGAAAAAAAAAAAAAAAGGTTACAAACTGCAGATCTATGAATCTCAGTCCACACAAAAAGCTGTGAGATCCTAATGAGCTAAAGGAGAACACGGCTTAAGGGGATATGTTAACTAACACAACATCAGCCAGGACTCTGCAGTCAGAGCTGACAGAAACAAGTCTGTGCTTAGTGACCAGATGACTGTGACCCTGCTGGCTGCAGTTGGTTTGTCTTCACTCACCTTTCCAGGGTGCCAGTGTGCAAGGTAATGTGCAGAGAGATGAAAGCTTGCACAGCCAACACAGCATTGCTCTCTTTCCTTCTGATGCACAGGGAGGATGTGCATACCCAGCAGCCTGAGAGCCTGCTAGCCTCAGTCTTCTGACACTCTCTTCAGCTTAATAGGCACTTCATTTCACCCTTGGCAGGATAGCAAGAGATCTCAAGCAGAGTTCTAATTTTCTCTTCTGCCTGATGACCACTTATGATGTTTAACCCTCCTACATCTCTTAATGCAGCTGACTAGACCAGAAAACATCACCAAACAAAGTGTTTGTTTTCAGGTAGAATGTGTAAAACATTTTTTATCCATATTTTTAATTTTGCACCAAAAAAACCTCCAAGTGAAATTTAAGATCTTTGAAACTGAATTAAGGTGCAAAATATATGAGTAGTGTGACAGATGACAGAGGTCTGAAATACACTCAGCTGCTCTGAATTTTGCTAAGCCTTCATTCTGGCAAAGCTGTTGAGTTGGACAGGAAATGAAATGGAATTTGTGTTAATTTTATTTCATCATCTACAGCAGATGTTCAGGTGTTCTGATGCACAATTTCAAGCAAAGATGCTTAAAGGGTGTTTATCACAGAAGCTCATCACAGAAGCCTACTATTTATAATGGCAGCTAAAGGTGGTAAAGTGTATCTAAATAACAAGAATCAAAAGATTCAAAGAAACAGAGTAACTAAATCATTCTCCCTGATTGCTGGCACACAGATGCCACCTCTGCATTCTATCTTAATTTATCTCAGTCTCATTTAACACCTTTATCCTAGTCACTAGAAAAGAGAAGCCTATTTCTTTCTGAAACTATTTGCTCACTTTAAACAAGAAAAATATCTGTAAAGAACAAAAAAAGGGTAAGATTTTTGTACAGACATTACTTAACAGAAGCTTCTATATGATATTAGCAGAAATAGGAGCAGAGATTACAATATTCCTTGTATTCTAATGCAGCCACCTAGATACAGCAAACATATCTTTTTCTGCAGTGCTATGATTCTTAAAATTATAGGTAATTTATGTGTAAATTAGTTCCATGGCAAATATAATCGTAGTGTTTGTACTATTTTTTTACTTTTATAATACTGTGAAGGAGTCTTCTCACACTTTACACTGAGAAAATTTAGCTCTGAAAAGAAGCTCAATTTATTGACTTAAAGCAAACTAGAAATGTCATCTTTTGCTTTTCCTTTTCTTACTACAAAGTTGTTTACAGCAAATTCTGCTATCTGATTTACCTGGAACAAGTGAATGTTTCTGGATGTTCAACATATTCAGGAGGAACAGTGTCAGTCAAAACTGGCTACACAGACCTCAGAGGAGGATCCTGACCACAAACAATAATGGTAAAGTTTTGCTGGCTGGTTATTGTTGTTGCTACTTGGTATTTTACAGAAGATCACATCAGAGAAGACAATTTGGGTCATCCAGCCTATCCTCTGCTCTCTAAACTTCTCCCTACATCATTCGCACTAACATCTTATTATCTAAGCTGCTCAGCAGTGCTGCAGCCACCCCAGCTATCACCTGACCTCTTCCTTAGAGCACAGCTTCCGTGGCACTCTGCAACCCCACAGCACCGTGACCCCAGGAAAGGCAGCGTGTGTCCCTTTCAATACCTGTAAGCCTATAAGCCCCACCCAGGGGTATAGCCAAAATTAAACAAGACAGATCTCTGCCACTGCAGTTGTATAATGTCATGCCCTGAGAGGCAATGTGCAATCCCTTGTGTCCTTCACCCTCTGCCCATGTGTATGTGCTTCCTACATATTTTCATCAGCTGTGCAGAGCCACTGTCTTTTCCAAATCAATCTACACCTTTCTCCATCCCCTAGCTTTAGATCACAGAGGATCAAACATGCTACCCCAACAGAGAGGTTTAATGGTCAGTACACAACACACAGGTTGATATGGGAAATTTACACCATCAAAAACGCAGTTCCCCTTTCAGTACTGCAACATTTGTTTTCTTAGATGGAGTGACTGATATCAATACAGGGAAAGTTATTTAAGTATTTTTAGAGATATTTTAAATACTTGTCAGGTGTCATCTTGCTCTTGTTCATTTTCTACAGGTAAAAAGCGAAAGTCATGGAAAAAAAGATACAGAAAAGAATGTTGCACGTTTTGTAAAACAAATACTTACATGTCTTACAAAAAATTTTACTGGTCCTTCAACAGAATAAAATTACAACTTGGTAATAGTTAATAATTGCTCTCTAATGCAAAACAGATGTGGAAGAGAACCCCAGAGGCTGTCTAGTGCATGTCCAAGCAAGATAATAATACTCAATGTTTCTTACTCGTGTTTGAAGTGAAAGACTGCAGTATCCAATATCTTCTTAGTACAGAGGATCGCTGCTTAACAGGGCTAATTAGAGGTCTTCTACCCTGATGTGCAGCCAGAAACACTGCTCCTACCATTTATAAACCAGCACCTTTCTTCTTCACACTCACATGCATGTAGGCCACTAATTCCTTTTTCTTTTGCATCTCCTTTGCATATTTGTGGAGTTACCATGTTGCCATCTCTTCTCAGCGCTTCTCTCACAGGCCAGATTTTCTATTCTTACTTCTCCATCCTTGTCTTATTACAGTTATCCACATCAAGTCATATGTTTGCTATTTTCCAGGCAATGCATCCGTTTTGCCAGTTAATCTGAATTCTAAATACTGTCCATCCTAGTTCTTCCACTTGCTTCCATTTTACAATCCACACATGAAATCAATGTATTCCTTAATAACATCAGCGATGTAAGTAGTGACTGAGACTGAAAAATGTGTTTAGAACATAATTTGATGTATTTTCTCACTTTGACCAGGAGCTTTTGATTCATTTTGTGAGCACAGTTCCCTTGTCCCTTTTTTCATAGCACAGTAATTTCATCAAGATACTTTTTCTTAGGGTTTTCTAGGAGAACAAAATATGACAGAGAGCAAACCAGCTTACTAAAGTCAGTTGGGTTTTTTCTCTATCTGAAAAGCCTACTATTCTTCACAGAAAAAAATTTAGTTGATATGACATTTTTTTCAAAATCTATTTTGGCTCTTATTTGTCATTTAGGTATTTTTCAAGCTTTTTGATTATTTCTTCTGCAACCATTATAGACATCAAAGTTAAGCTGACTGGTCTGTAATTTCCTTTTTCTTTTTTTACTATGTCTAAGGACAGGTAATACATTTGCCCTTTCTGAAATGTCATCATTTCTGAATCAGTTTACAGAACAATAGTTAATGGCACTGACAGTGTTTCTGTTTGTTCTTGAAGAACTCTTGAAGAAGGTGCAAGTCCATTAGGTGCACAGACACTAACCTATCAAAATATTCAAACATATTCTTTCCTAGTCTGTTGTTCTGGGCTTCCTGTCACTGATGCCAATGATTAGCCATATGATCAATGCACACTCAATGTGATGGCCACAACAAGGCTGAATAAAAACCTCTTTCCCCCTTAGCATGATCTGCAATTAGCTGTTTGGGTTTTAGTAATTATTTCTTGGTCTTCTTGTTACTAGTAGTGTACTTATAAAATGTATTGTTGTTACAGCTTACATCCGTTCTACTTGTGTCTCAGCACTCCTGGTGCTGTGCACACAAGGCCTTCTTATCCTCAATATCAGTTCCCCATTTTGTTTAGGCCTCACACGATTTAGTGTGAGCATTCACGATGTAGTGAAGTTTTTTCCTTATCCATCCCTTGCACAGATATTGCATACGTTTCTTTCTTTTCTGAGGCTGCTAACTCTCTTGAAACCTTTTTCCTTGACCTTCCTTCTGCAGAAAGGGTATGACCTGGCTTTTTAAAGTCTGTCTATTGTCTTTATTCTTTTATCGCTTCTCCTTTCTTTCCAAAAAAATATGCTTTTCATCTTTAAATTTCCATTTAACTTTTACCTGTTATTCATAATCAAGAATAAATAGTTTTAATTACTTTCTTTCAAGTTCTGTGCAGTGTCAAGAAATTGCTTTCAGCATACTGCAAAAGCTTTTCATATGGTTTGGTTAAAATTACATCTCAACTGACTGATAGTTTCTGATGCTCCTACAGCATTTGATCGCATTGCATTTCCTTGGGGAAAAAGCCAGAAACGCCTTTTTAGTTGCTGTTTGGTGGTGCTCCTTGTGCCCAGGATAGCCTCTCTGATGATCTGCATCACGTGATAGCATTGCAAGAACATGCACTGTACCTGAAAAGAAGGAAGAAAGATACTCCAAGCTTTCCAGGCTAAGAGTATGTGCTGTACCATCTCGAAGCTACCCGTTGCAAGATAAATTTGTTCTCTCACCCAGTCTGGAAGTCTTTCCTTCCTAGCAGAGTAGAAACAACCTGCATATCCAGTAGGCTCTTTCACTGAGAGATGTGCAACTTCTACTTTTTGGAAAAACTTTAGTTTTAGAGAAAATGGGACCAGCTGCTTTACCTCTTTAAAATTATCATAACAGTTGACCCTTGTAAGGACTGTCTCATTTTCTCCTCCTTTCATTGATAGCAGAGACTCTCACTGGTGCTTGTTTACATCTGTTTCCCCTTTGTCTATTACATATTCTTAATTATAAAGCAATGTGTTTTCCTCCTTTTATCAATCCAAATGTCTTGAGCCAATGTATATCAATATTGCAGTCATGTGAGTTATTCCCTAAAGCCTTTGCTATGCCAATTAAGTAATAATTTTAATTATGTACTGAGATTTCTATGCCTGCTCTTCCTAGAGACACAGTATTGAGCATGTGCATCTTTTCAGCTTTTCAATATTTTAGCTTCTCAATTTTTATTAAATTTTTGCATTGCCCTTTCCTGGGTATCAAGTTGTACACTATGCAATCGCTGGTCCCTTTCAACCCTATAAATGTCCCTGAATGAGAAGATTACACAGCAAATGCACAAAAAAAATTACATTTAAAATTGAAGGTGGCAGTTATAATACATTTTAAATATATGTCAGCCCAATAGGGGTTTTAGTACTTGCTTTAAAGAACAGAACACAGACTCAGAAAAAAAAACAGAGAATTTTGCTTATGTAAAAGGAGAGGCTTCATGTCTGTCTTAATATGGCAGTTACTCAGAGCATTAAATTCAGTTTCCTGAACAAAAAGCCACACTATTGAAAGACTAGGGTGGAGGGGTTGATGCTCTGTTTATTATATTTTTTACTGATTTTCACAGTGCTAAAACAATTTACACCAGTTCATGTTCTCTTCCTAGGTCACTACTGCCTTCTTTGTATCCAATTTCCAAGAAGTCAGACATAAGCACTTTAAGATATATGTTCTTTAGCCTGCAGTCTCTTTAGTGTCCACCAGTGACTGAATAAAAGACAATCCTGCAGGATAAGACACTGATGTAATTTTAATTCACTTCTCTTTGTTTAATTTTTGACAAGCCAGTGGTTTCTGATAAAATCATCCTCTCTGCACATTTTCTTTTTAGATTTTAGTTGTAAGATTTTCACTTGAAGTAAACCAGCATTATACCGAGGAAAATTCTATAAGCAGTGGTTACAAATTAAACATGGTAACTAAATGTACAAAATACCTAGTGACAGATTCTGCTACCAGTACCCTAAAACAAAAAAAACCAAACAAAAACAACAACAAAAAAAATATTTACAGCCCCATAACATGTTAAAAAAAAATAAATTTTGTGTTAAATTGAAAAAGCTAAAAAAAAAGGTGAAGGGTTTGGTATTTCTGAAATGGTATCTAAAGTGTTATTGAAGCCACTGGAGTTGTAGGGGTGCTACTAAGAGAAGTGCAAATCAGCAGTGATGGCCTATACTTATTACACAAAAATACACACTCAAGCTACTTTTTCTTCCATGTCCTTCACACTGATTCCAACCATGTCTCAGAAGAGTCTCCTGTGATTAAACCTAACAACTTTATCCTGCTCTTTTAATTCTTTCTCTTAAGACATTGTGCAAATTATAATAGCCCAGATTTTCATACAGCAAAATAATCTTCTTAGTTGATTCTCCACAGGGTTTATTTATTCAGCTTTCTTTCCCAGGTCTTGAAATAATGTAGACGGTAACCTCTTTTCCCACTTCTCTTCCAGTAAAAAAAGAAGGTATTTTTTTAACAAGAAGACAAGAAACACTGCGATCAGTGCTGATCACAGAAAAATCCTTTTAAAGAATGCTTAGTATTTATTAAATTTCCAGATTAAGCATAAACACATAAGGTATCCAAATTTTGCTATTTAATACTGATCAGTCCTTTTTAGAAAGCTCTCTAATCTGTACAGTTATTAAGTATAATGGCATTTACTTCAGCAAAGTCTAACACTAGGAATGAAAGTACACATGGTAAATCCTATTATATCTAAAGAGATGAGTTGCATTTCCTTGTTTACTTTTTAATACTCCTTTGGCAGGAACAACAAATTTTCATGTGTTTGAGGGCTTTTTTCCTTGATTATCAATTTTACCAATTGAAAGGAGGGTGAAGGTTGAAGATTTCACTTTGAAGTGGGCAAACAAGAATCAACAAAGGGAAGTGCAAAGTCCTGTACCTGGGAAGAAAAAATCCCAGGCATGATTACAGACTGGGGACCAACCAGCTGGAAAGCAGCTTTACAGAAAAGGGGCTGGAAGTCCTGGCAGGCACGAAGTTGAACATCAGCCAGCACTGTACCCTTGCAGCAAAGAGAGCCAACATCATCTCAGGCTGCCTTAGGAGAAGCATTGCTAGCTGATTGAAGTGATCCTTCCCCTTTGTTGAGAATTGGTGAGATACATCTGAGTGTTGAATCCAACTCTGGGCTCGCCAGAGCAAGACAGAAATGAAAATACTGAAGTGAGTCCAGCAAATGGGCAAGGAAATGACAGAGGGCTTACAGCAGCCCTACGTGAGAGGCTAACAGAGCTGGGACTGTTCAGCCTGCAGAAGGCTCAGGAAGATCCTATCCTGCACAAGAATGATAAAAGCAAATATTCCTGTCAGCATCTTCATATGGGAAACCATTCTGGTATGTTCTTGGGTATCAGCCTAATAGCACACATATTCTGCACTGAGGATTATAACCTCCTGTTGCAATGGGAATGAACTCTCTAATTTTTTTTCCATGCCTAATTATTACATTCTGTGTGTCTGTGGCTCATTAAAGAACTCTAAGACAAAGCTGCTATATATGCACAACAGAATGTGTATATACACACACAGAGATGTACATATGTATATATGGATACTGTTTTCACACACTCACATTTATAAAGACGTACTATTTTTTAATGTATATGTTATGGAATGGCAACCCAATACTGCCAATAGGAAAACTAGTGGAGATTATATTTATTTGCCTTTTAAATTGGAACCAGAGAGATAACGAAAATTTGTTGATACCACTTTTGTTGCAATCCTCAACAAAGTACTTATGTTTTCCAAAATTAGCACTAACATGCAATTTGGAATCTTAATTCCTGCTCTGTAAAGAAAAATCACTGAATTAAAAGCTGCGTTATTGTCATGATTTAGGAATTAGTTTCACAAGATAATGTGTGGAAAATAGAGTGCAAAAGAGAGCACAGTGAGATAAGAAGAAAGAGAGCATGGTGAGATAAGAAGAAGCAGCATTCCCTACAGCACTATTCTGTTCTACTTCTGTTTTCTGTATGGCACATCAGGAAGTTTTCCCTGTATTTGTATTCTCTGTGTGTAGCTCCCTGCTGTTATCTACCTGGCTTTGGTTAATTGGAACATTAGCAGAATGGAGTGCTTGACTTGGCAGCTGAGGATTGCTTAAAAGCAATTTTTAACCAATGACTCATTTCTGAGTGGGCTTTATGATGGGTGGGCTCTGTCACCAATGAGATCTTTATGTCTTTGTAAAGATCATCTTATCATCCCGGGAGTCTTTGAATACCAACATGCCTGGACAAAGGCAGAATAACTGGTGAGCTTGGTGGTTTCATTCCTTTTCCTGTACCAGAAATATGAGTTGCTAACACAGCAGGAACTAGTCCTCCTTTGCAATGATACCACCATAATTTTGAGTGACAAGTAGAAACTATAATAGTGTTACGAATCTCTCTGGGTTATTTAAGAGCACTAATCAGAAAACAGCGTTCAATCGCTGTTGCATTCCTGAAATACTCTTCGCTGTTTACCCTGGGAGCAGCTGTCATTACCTCTTGTTAGCAGAGAGCCTACACAAAGAGGGTCTTTAAGGTAGCCAAGGTCGTGCCCAATCTGATCTCTTTTCTGGCAGTCCCAGAGCTGCCTGTGTGTGCTGAGCATACCCTACTCCTTTTACCTCTTTCCTTAGTATTCTACAAAACACCCAGTTTCACTGAAAAGAAATACTGCTTGGTAGATAAGTACTATCAAAGGGCAAGACACTTTGCAGCAACTTTGTGGATGGGTCTGTTCCCGTGCACAAGACCCGCACACAGGCTGCTGTATTCTTTGCATTGTGAAACAACAGCAATGACAACCAGTGAAATGGAAGAACGTAAAGCAAGCAAACAGATCATCAGTAGAAATCCTACATCACACCAGACAACATGCCTACATTTGTACCTTGCATAGTTTTAGATAAAGCAGAGGAACCCTCCCATGTGATTAACATTTTATATACGAGTAGAGGCATATTTAACTAATGAAACATTTAATAGGTTCATGAAAAACATGGCAATTCACCGTGAGCCAGACTGAAACAGTACAGTAATCTTTATGGTTCTTTTTATATATGTTGTTCTCTAGGTACAGTTTAAGATTTATCTTCACTTTAATTTTAAATCCTTTACTTTAAAGGGAGGCCAGTGACCACTCCAGGGGAAAAAAAAAAAAAAAGAAAATCAACACTGCCACTTGCCTCCTTACAAAAAAATTTCCAGAATGTAACTGTGCCCATAATTTGATACCAGCTTATTCTAAGATGAACTTTTAGCAAAAAAATCCAATAAAATCCAATTATATTTTCTTGCAAATCTTCCAAGTCAGAGAAAAACTGGGTTTAGGAAAAATGCTTTGGAAGTTTGAGACTCTCCAGTATCTAGGGCTAATTAAAGGACAATGACTATCTCATTTTCGAGATTCATGGTCAACACAAAATTTTGTTACTTAAGCTTTAAGTAATTTCTTACTTAACCCAGTCAGAAGAGCAAATTTGACAAATGCATCAAAACTATATTGCTGATTCAAATTGAAACAAAAACCACATATTTACTCCTTGTGTATTAAACTGGATTCTCAGGGATATTTGCATAGGCCCCCTATTTTTGAACTCTCAGATTCGCTTTTGCTGTGTCATGGAGGTTCTCAAGAACCTTGTCCTGCTGTTACCGTGTCACAGAGGACACAAGGCACAGCGAGGCTTACGTTCTCATCGCTCCTCATACGGAAAACTGCTGAAGTAACAACATTGCTTAAGAAATTAAGACCAAGTGTAAGGCAAAGCCAGAGGGCATTTAAGTAGATAAAATTCCTGGAAGTCATCAGTAGGACCTATCTTTCTGATTGGGAATGCCTTAAGCAGTAAGTTATTAAGTATTACTGGGTGCCTCTCTCTCCCTTCTGGGAATGCTTTAAGCAATAAGTTACTAGATATTACTGGGTGTACCTGGTGTTACTTTCTCCCTTTTCACTACTGGGAGAACTGAGCTTACATAGCTATGTCCCACAGGGACACAAACAGAAAGGTATTTGGTATGACTACTCTGGCAGTCATATGCTACAGTACTGTCTGCAAACTCAGGACATTTTAGCTGTTCATACACATGAATACAACCTAGGCTCTCAGAAAGCCTGTGGTTACCTTTTCATGTGAAAATTTGTTAGTTTGTGGGGGTTTTTTTCCTAGCATTAAATACCAGAGATTTTTCTGTTTGCCATAGCAAGCCTCTTACTCAGTATGACATGCTGACTGGTTGAGACAGTTTCAAAGCTATGGGACAACTATGGATCTGGTAGATCTCCTTATGGCTGGGACCCAAGTAATTAATCATGTGGAGTGGTCATTTGGTGAGAGTGGGAAGCTTTTCACTATTGATGGAAATAGGCCAGGCTGAAGGAAGAAGAAGCTGAGAAGGAACCAGATATAATTGATTTGAAATCCCACATTATGAGTTAGAATGCTACTAAAAACTTCCTCCTTCTCCTCAAGCATTTACTAGCATTTCTACACCATTGTATGTGCATATCAATTATGCACATTATTTTTCTAATGTATCTACAGCACACCTATGTTCATCACCGCTATAAGCACATACTTCTGATGTGCCTGGCCTGCCTCTTCTCGGGTTTCTCATGTCTAAATCTAGACTCTTAATTCTATCCAATACATCTTCCTAGTCCTACATCAAGCACCTAGAGAAGAGTTGTGCTTTTGATATATTTCTTTCCTCAGAGAATTTCTCCTCTGAAACAGTTTGTTATTACTGACGAAAGTCACAGTCCATAATTTCACACTGACTGGGCATATAACAACATATTCCCTCCCTGACCAGCTCCCACATCAGGGTTTGCCTCAGAAACAGCAAAAGGTATTGTGGGCAGAAAAATGGAGTCTTGTTCCCTTTAATCCAAGCCTTCTGCAAGTCAGTGTTCCCACAACATACTGAGGGAAAGCTAGTTTTCAAGACTATTTGTATTCACCTCTTTCTGCAAACAACAGCCTACCAGATGAATAAAGGATGAGATGGTTACATATCCACTAGCTGAGCAGTTGAATAAGTAAATAACAAGGCACATACTTGCAAAGCACCTGTCTGTCACTGCAAACAAATCCTACCTGCAGAAGGTCACCTCCCCCTCATGCCAAAACATTGTGCCTTTCTCTATAGTGGTTTAGGACTCCACTCTTCATGCTGACCAGCTTTCTTGGCTCAGCACCAGATATCTTCCTGGGCATCCTGGATGGTGAAGTCAGTAGAGAATTTCACCCAGGAATAAGACACCTAAATACCTTCTTTAAGAATCTGTTCTTGAAAATCAACATCAGACTTGGCTACAGGCAAAGGAATTACACCTGAAACCTTGGTTTCAGAAAAAATTGAGACATTTTCACGTAAATCATCATATAATTGATCCAACAGATATTGTATTCGGGGAACAAAAGTGACAGGCATACATTAGCAGCTGTCACACTCTTAAATTCAACCTCCCTTCCCTGTGCCCTTTCCCCAAAGAGCTTCACCCTACTAACCATTATGCAATGTCAGAGCTGTCTGGAAATACATCTCCTGAATAGAACAAGTAGACACATGAAAAATTAGTCTCAGTAGATGTAAGTTTCTTTGCTGCTGTTTTTATTTGTGAAAATTCTCTGCTTTTAAACTCTGTACAGACTCTGTGACCTGGAGGCAGAGGAGAGATGGTAATGGAATAGGTCAACTTTTCTGTTTGTTGGTTTTAAGGAAAAGTTCTAGTGCTTATTGAACTGATGAAGTCTAGCTGCCTATGTTTTTTTTTTATCTTGTGGTTGACTGCAAGCTCTGATTAAAGCTTCTCCCAGGGAAGGGGCACTTATAAGAACTCTCTCCAGAGTGGGTTCTCTACTATATGAGCTCACTCTTCAGCCTTTAGTCAGGGCACTTCAGGAGTTTCCAATCTATCTGGCTTGCTAATTTCACAAAATTTATAAGAATGTAATTATCTTTGGATTCATTTAATTTGCCTTTAATTCATCCACCAAATTCAAAAGTTATTGCTGGCAACAGAGAAGCAAATTATAATTAAGTAAGAAACTGGGCTAAAATCAACCACAGGGCTTCCCTCCTTCCCTTTCTCTCATGCACATGCATGCACAGAGAGACATACAAAAAGAAGGAAGAAAATGTGTGAGAATATCTTAACATAGCTGATGAGAGAAATGAACCCTGATAGGGCAGGCTGTCCCCCATCTGTACACTTGCCCTTGAATTCAAATGATCTCTAAAAATCTTCCTACCAGCCCGCAGGTTGGTGGGAATTCCTTTTGTTGTTTCTTCCTATCCAGTGACATCCTCTTTGCTGCCTTCAAGTAAGGGAAGAATCTCCATTGCAAACATGACATTCACTGCAACCATTGCTGGAGTAACCTCAGCTGCTACCAGCAGCATTGAGCCCTCAAGGCCAGACGTACAAAGCTGAAGGACTCTCCTGTCAAGAAAAATATACTGTGGCCTGGTAAAAGATAAAGAGAATCTTAGAAAGCTTCCCATTATCTTCCAGTATTTCTTGCTGGTCTGTGTCATTGCTGCTTTATGTGGAGAGAGAAGTGGAATGAATTTTTTTCAACTAAATCTCATCTTTTCTCACCATAAAAACGGGTCAACCAAAAATCTAAAGGAAGTCCCTTCGATAAATTTTCTTCCATAAATCTAGCTGGTGTTCCACTGTTCATAGGTGCAGTCTACTAATCTGTTCAATCTCTTTATCACAAGGGATTTCATTACAGTCCCGTTAGTAATTACTCACAAGAGTTAGAGTGCTGTCTCCATCCAGTGGTGAAACATTAAAAATGCTGCTTTCCCACAGCTTCAGTTTTTCAGATTTTTTGCAAAGCATGAAATACGCGATGTCTTGAATTTAAGTTGAACAACTAGCAATCAGATGATGACATTGAAAGATCCTATATGAGACCTAAAAATGCACATTCCCTCTGTAACAAAATGGGGTATTTTATAATAAAAATCTCATCAACAAATGCCATGGGTTTTAATTCTTATCCCCCTTCAGATTTCAGCTTTCTCTTTGAAAGCTGATATTCTTCTGCCTACATAACCATATCTGGACACAAGAAAGCAGAGTCCCACCTACCTCCCTTTCCTCTTCCTCCTCCAGTTTAATACAGCTACATCAATAACCTCCTCTTTTTTAATGTAAAAAAAGCACTTCTAGCAGTTTATATTTTTCAAACATGGCAGCAGGAGAACACCACTAAAGAGAGTGCAGGATTTGACAAACTACCACGGCTTTGCCAAAAGAGACTCAGTAATTAGTTAAGCTCCTGGTTCATTGCCTTTCTTATGAAATGTTAATTTTAGCTACCACAGACAGAAAAGAACAAAACGCAGACAGAGCTGGCTAGCAGCACGCAAAGGAAAGCCAGGTTTATTCCACTGTAGCAGCTTGTGCTTTAAGTCTTTCAGAGACCAGATGCCCCAGCTTGACTCTTACCTTGGCCTCCAGGAAAACATTCTTGTTTTCCTTTCTCTTTGTTTTTGGCCTGGCCTCAGGAAACACTCAGTCTCTGAATCTGCTCAAAAAGAAGAGAAAAAATGATGCTGTTTCAGTAGGGCAACAACAACTTTATAAAAAATGGTGTGAAAGGTTAATTCAGACAATAAATGGCCTGTGCCAGGCTCTCAGCAATGTTACATTGACCTGCTCTTTGTTTTGTTTTGTTTTCCCTAACTGCTTTTGAGTATGCCAAGGCCTGGCTGGTCTCCAGAAACCAGGAGCTGCAAAACAGTGCAACTCTATTTCTCAGTCATCTCCTTGGACTACCCTCAAGGCAGCACTGGCACAGTTCAGACTGTGTGTCTTTGTATTGTGAGGGCGCTGCTGAAGCCTGTACGGATGCACTGTATGTTCTGCGTGTGTCTGAAGCTGCAGTATGGGACTGGGAAGAAATCAATTTTTTCAATGTTACCTTTCGGCATTTTAAATCCATGTGTGGCCCATGCTCTTTTGAAGGCATGATAGCTCTCAAGTTGATAAAAAAGAAGTGTCAGAAAAGCTGTGCCTGAGAAATTTGGAGAGCTGCTGCTGAATGCTCAGTTGCTATTCCCATCGGCTGCCAGGTCATACTCCTGATTGCAGAAAGTTTTGAAATAAGACTTGCCAGAAAGTTCAGGAGTGTTTGGACCACCTCCTTGTTTTGCATCAATTCCTAGATAACAGTATCAGCAGACAACTTGATTCATTCAAATGGTCCTTCTAAACTGAACAGGACCAGCAAGTTATTAGCACACCAAGTTATGTATGAAAATATGCTGAGAATCTAGTTTTAATCTCCCATTAGGTCAAAGTGCAAACCTGGAAGTACTGGGATAGTTCTCCTTTCATTGCCAAATCACTAATTTAAAGCTATTAATTTTTATAGAAGGAAATCTACCTCCCTCAGGAAAAGCATTAGTTTATTATAAAACTAAGAATTAAACAATCTTCCTTTTTATTTCACATAGATTTCTTTAAAATAGATAATGTATTTCTTTGAAAAGACGTGACCTTTTGAAAATATTTTCTTCAAGCCCCTAGGACTTTTCTGTCTCTCTTCCTGGCCAACTGTACACCCACATACACCACCACACCACCACCCTCAGGCTTCATCATCAAGGAGAGCACTCAGGTGGGACGTGGATGGTTCTGCTGGTCCTTTGAAGAAGACACTAAAAAACATCTGTATACCTTAAACAGTCAGATGAGAGAACCTGTGAGCTGTCTCCTCCGCTCAGGAGCAGTTCAAGAAGTCCAGAAACAGTGCTACTGGAGCCACCCTGCCCCTAGACAGGGGCCCCTGCCCCTGCTGCTATTTAGATGAACCCCACATGAACTGCTTTACCTAAAAAGGATGTATATTTTTCCATTAAAAAACAATCATAGAGAGAAAAAATTGTTACCCTTGCCATTCAAGGACAAAAGTATGGTGCCAAGAAGGTGGCTGTTAATCAACGTGAGAGCTAGCAGCAAGTGCAGGTAGAACACAGACTGCTTCCTGAACACTGTGTATTCAGTGGGGATGTGAAGTTAGGTTCTAGCCACTCCTCATCACACTTACTGCCACATTCACCTTCATTTTTCATCTTCTTTAACAGATGCATTCTCCTAAAACCTTGCTGTAAGAGATACTTGTAATCACCTACCTGCATTTCCAGACAATAGGATTGTAAAGGTACAGATTCCTCTCAATGAGACAGAGACTGTCTATGATATTCAGTTGATTTATCAGTTCACGACCTTGCACCCCATGACTCACAAATCCTCTGGTCCCATCAGCCTGCAATGACCTGAGAGTTCTCCACTATACTTTACACAGAAGTAACTCTGGCAAATTTACAACACCCTTGGGAATAGGTCCTGAACTGCTCAAACTCTCATATAAGTCACTCATTGTATTTAAATACTCTGGTCCATGGAATTATTCATGTACTCTTTGTCCAAGGAAAGAAAAATTAGATCATACAGGTCTTTTCATGGAAAGATTCCTCTGTTTGTTAAACTAAAATAAGTCAAGATAGCTATCACCCATTTCTTCATTCTGATTGCAGTGTTTCCAGAATCTCACAGTTACTTGTAGAGCAGGGCTTTGCTTAAATCATAGCAGTCACGTTCTGAGTAACTGCCAGCAGAACTGGCAGTGACCACGTATCATTGGATCCTTGCCTAGTTTTGTTTCTCAGATATCTCTCTTGTTCATCCCTGCAAATAACTCCAGGCTCAAGGTTAAGTACAGTTGAAGCTTTTACATGTCTATCCCCACCCCACACAGACTGTTGACTGTCACTCTGGGGACTCACAAAGCTTCCTAACCCCTGCTAGGGAGTCCCTCTAGAAGCCATTGATGATGTTTTTCCTCCCCTAGTCCAAATGATGACTTTGAGGTTAAGTCTTCTAAACAGATAGTTAATAGCAAACAATAGGAAATCTGAACAAACCTCCAAAGAATCCTCCCCTTGGAGTTAGCTGCATATCTAAAGTAAAGTTTGCTGCCTGTCTTTCAGGTCCATACGGTGGACGCTGTGGTTCTGTGCTATGTAAAAAAATTCTAACCTTTCTAGAATATCATTAGCTACAGGGTTGGTAAACATTGACTTCCCTCCTATTCCTGGAGGATTAACTTCTTACAGGTGCAGCTTGTGATAAATAACTGAAACTTGAGGGGAAACAATCTGTTGTCCGAAATCCTTCCTGTCAGGGCATTATTGTGCTGCATGCTGGGATTTCTCCATCTATGTTCCAGTATTCCCAGGTTAGGACATATCCATGTCTCTAGGAACTTGGTTCAGTGTTGCTCTGCTGCTCTGTCAAAACAAACACTAATTCCAGATGGCAAAGGGAACAGGACACCTTTCGATCTGACAGCCCTCCACGTACCTCACTGCTGTGCATGGCTGTATCTGCACATCTGTGCTGGCATCACAGAGGCAGAGACTTGGAGCACAGGGGTGCACAGTAACTAGAAGGCCTGAGAGCCACCATGCAGCAGCACAAGGCACTCTGTGTCTGTGTACACGTGTGTATATGAGTTTGTATAAGAGCAAGTAAAAAAAAGAGAGGAAATCTCAGACATCCCTGAATAATCCACAGGCTTTATAAAACCAATCAAGTAGAAGAGACATACATTTACAAAAGGGGATCGGAACTCAGGTGACCTTTTCTGAGAAGTTTTTTTATCCTATATTTGGCTTTTCAGAGAGAATGCAACACATATATAATTCTAAGAGATACATATGAAAATATCATACTAATAAATTAACTAACCGAGGAAGCTACAGGTAATCCTAACTGCAGGCCTCTGCAAAATTAGCTGAAGTCATTTTAGGTAAGTAATAATCCACTGACCAAACCTTCTTAATGACAGTCTAACTTCACAGATTGTCACAATTTGACACCCAAGTCAGGATTGGGTATCAAATTGGCACACGAAATATAAAAGATCTGTTTCATATTTTCTATACTCCTGCATATACATTTTCATAGCAAACTGTAAAAAATATGATGAGGAATGCAAATAAGATTTAATTTCTTCTACTGTACGCTTAAATATATCTGCCTTTCTTTTAACCTGATCTAATTCCTTAATTTTCTCTTTAATTCTGATCTGTAGAATTTAGATTGTGTAATCTGCAGCTATCCATTGATTTTATAATTTGTCTCTCAGAAGACCAGACACAGTAGTCTTAGATCAAAAGAAATTACCAACACGGGTGAAAAAGACAACAAGACTAAAATTCTTTCTTCTAATAAAGAATATTAATAACACTAATGAATAACACTAAGCATGTAGTCAGAATTTGTCCTGAAAAACCACAGTACTGGAAGAGAGTACTCTGTTCTCTGCACAGAGAACATCACATTAAACTGAGTATGAATGTACCTGCAAAACTGCACTTGCTAGAAGACATACTAACAAGCTGGCAGGTGAGCACAAAAAACAACAGGATTATTAACAAACTACACTATATTATAGAATTTTAAGAGTCTTAAAACATCAGAATGGCTGCATTAGCTCAAACCAAAGGTCCTTCAAGTCTAATATTCTGTCTCCAACTGTTTCAGTAGTGAACCACTTGGAAGGTTACCACAGGGTAACCACATTTGCTGTTTTTCCCTTCTGCTGCCCTTAGCTCCAAATTTTTTCTACTCAGGGAATTCCTGAGCTTGAAGAGGTTTATTTGTTTATTAAACCACAACAGAAAACTATTCCAAGATTTGCCCAGTTCCACCTTGAACCTATCTCATAGTCTTGTCACCACCCTATTTTTCTGCAAGTTCTGTTAGTCTATCATCTCTTGCATGAAGAACTGCTTATTTTCTTTATTTTCATGAAAATGACTGGTCCTTGCAGCTCAAAAGACCACGAACAGTCAATCCCTATGCATTAGCTCATTACCACTGTTGATTCTGTAGGCCTCTACATATACCCATAGCCGCTTCTCATGGCTGGAGAACACTAACCTGCTCAGTCAAACCTCCTATGCAAGCCCTTCCATCTAAGTATCCCTGCTGCCATTTTCCAAATCCCTTCCAGTTTTAACATTGTGTCTTGAGGATCAGAGGATCAGAACAGACCACAGTAGTCAAGAGATAGATAAACCATGGATTTATATGGTGGCATAACTATGTTCTCTTCATTGTTTACCCCTTCCTAAAATCTGGTTTGTTTTGCTCATTGCTCCTAGACACAGAGCTGATGTTTTCCTGGACTTGTTCCCTACAACTACAAGGTCTTGCTACTGGTAATCATCAAATCTAGGCCCATTATTTTTCATTTTACACCATGAACATCATCTTACATTCATCTACTTTGTTCTCCATTTGCCACTTTATTGTTCAGTTATTCAAGCTTCACTGGAAGTAACAATATTCACTGATATTGCTAACGTACTTACACAAGAAATAAGCGTAAAGAGATCACCTTTACAGCCATTCTTTCCCATTTTTTGATGCAACAAAATTTTAGAGGTTACTTTTTCTCCTGTTTATAATAGTTCTTTATAACAGTTCCAGAAAGAAGAAACACAATCTCTACAGAAAGACCAGCTTATCAATGGATTTTTAAAAAAAAAAAAGAAAAAAAAAAAAGAAACAAAAACCAACACCAAAACAACACCCAGAAACTCCACAACTTTCTGGGCAGAATCACCTCCCACGTACATGTCGGCTTCAAATAGAGTAAAACATTTAGGTACTTTAGAATGTGTTAGATGATTAATATATTTTCTGAACCTAATTTGTGTATTTATTTGCCTTGAAAATAATTGCATGGCTTACAAAAAATGCACTAAAGGATGGCTTGTTGCTTATTTCATAGCGGAATACTGCTGTGCCATGTAGCATTTCTGTGGTCCTTAGGCTTCATGGGCAGCAAATAACCAGATTTATGATACAGTTAGAACAGATTGTGGTTCTCATGAGATGTGACAGCTGTTATTTTATAGTACTTAAGTCAGTGTGAAGTGGCAGTCAGCCACCTACTGGAAATGGTACATACAGGCATAAATAATGTGCATCCACATGATTCCTGCAGCACACAAATGCAATAATGTCATATTCCCCCTTTCAAATGCACTCTCCTTTGAAAATCAAGACCATTTATTGATGCGTAGTGACAAACTGCCCATTCTCCATGTTTACCCATTCTTTATGGCACAATCAACCCTTTTCCAAATGTAAAGTCTTTTTGAACTTGCAGTTTTCCCCATCTGCATCCTTTTTAATACACAGACAGGTTAAATTACTGGTAAATTCACAAAAGCAAAAATAAATACCTATATCTTCTCCACTAAAGATTCACACATGAAAAAATACATTACTACCAACATAAAACAGGGGTAGTTCCTGATCCACCTTCATCACAACAGAAGGAAGATGCTTCAACAGAAGTACCACATACATCAGACATGTTTTGTAACACAGCCAAAAACATTACCTGATGCAGTCTGATAATTCAACACCGGTTCAGGAGGCAGGACCTGACTGAATTGAGTCAGAATAGCCTCACGGTAAGGGTACAATGTCAGGAGTCAAGAAACCTGGCCTCTCCTCGTGGCTCTATCTCAGATTATTTATGTAACCGTGGGTAACCCAGGTCAGGGCTCAAACACAGGACTGAATTACGAGCATGTAATAAGTTACTGTGGGCCTAAGCTGCAATAACTCATGATAACTACTTGCATTCCCATAGCCAGTGAAGGACATGTAAGCTGATGCAAATACCTTGAATCTGGGCAGATGTAAAATAGCACTTATAAACAGTTAATAAAATTCAGTTGACAGGAGAATAACTTCATGAAGTGCCCCATATTGATTTTGTTAGGTGCCCACATTGAAATAAATCTTTTTTTTTAGGCAAGCATAAATATATCTGTGGAGGTCTAAGTGCTCCAGCCACTTCCTTCCAGTATCTCTTACAGATCTTTGTTTATGTATCACGTGTTAAAAGTTCTGTAAAACAGTTACCTTGCTCAAGTTAGTCTATACACTCAACAAGGTAAGGAGTTTTGTTTGTTTTGTTTTGGGGGGATTCCGGGCTTGTTTTCATTTTTAAGCTTCAAGGTTATCAAGCAAAATGCTGATCAGACACAAATTCATTCTGTCAGGGATTTCTTTTTTCCCAAAAAACATTTGTAGGTTACATTTATATCAGCATATTTTATGTAAGATAACATCTGTCAGTACCTGTCTCACTTTATGAAAGATTGGGTATCATGTGTCATCCCAATAACAGCAGAAAACTAGTACCAAATCCCATACTGTGCATGTGGCTAACTCAACAGGATTTGGGGAAAGACAGGAAGAAGGAGATTAGATTGCACTGAAATGGTTTGCACCATTTTAAAAAAAGCCATTGGGTTGCAAAATAGGTTTCATATGCACAGACTAAAATCAATTGACAAGAATTTGCAAAGCAAGTAGAAACATAACTACTATAGCCATTGCTAAATGGGATAAGTAGAAGGGATTGAACAGAGTAGAGCTTCAGTCATCCAAAGGAGAAAATAGGGGGGAGAAGCGTGTAAAAAGGGTGAGACAAGCCACAAGCTCTGCATTCAGCTCCTAGCAGAAGCAAGTTGTATATATGCTTCATCTGCAGATGTGATTATTTCATTCATGTGTATACAAGTGATAACAACTGCACTCTGATCCCAGCAACACCCAAGCCCTTCCTCTGCCCTGCCTCCCCACCTGTCTTCAAGTTTGAGCTACCAAGAGGTAACAGAACTATCCACCTAAGCTTGGGTTAGCTGCCTGGCAGGCTGCAGACCCATATTATTTTAAAACAACATTCAATGCACAAATTTACATAATTAATCAGAAAGACTGAATCAAATTCATTTTTTGGATTTATTAATGAATTTAGGCAAATAGAGTACCTTCTTTCTCAGCTGGAGCTCTGCATACTCAGCATTACATGGTATTCCAATGGATTCCCCTACTTCAGCCAGGTGGAGTCTGGCATAAGCTGCCACAGGACAGGAACTTCAGCTCCACTTATTAATTTGAGTTCCCTAAAGTGCCTATTGTTGCACAGAAGAGAAAGGTATGTTGGTTCTCCCATGTGGACATAATACACAACTTGCCATTACATCACTACCCAAAATCCTGCATATTCAAGGCTAAAAATCTTGCAAGTGCTAGGTGTTAAAGTAAAATGGATTAAAGTCAAGTGCTACCCCTCAGACAAGGCTTACTTAATCTTTCCTATTTTGCATTTAGTATATTCACTTCCACGACAATGGGAAATGAGAATAGATTATGGCAATATCATCCAACAAATAACCATTTAAAATATATTTTCTTTCTCATGTCTAGAAAAAATTTTAGTAACAAGTGGTGCCTAACAAGAGGGTTCAATGTGAAACTGGAAATTACAGTTTCAGAAGACAGAAACACAGGTAGCCCCAGGGTCCATTGGTGTGTACTACTTGATACTCTGTAGTTCTAGAGCAGATTGACCTCATGCACCCTAAACAGCAGGTGTTCTGGACTCTGAAACAATACCCTTCCCTCCACACCCCAGATTAGGCTGAAAACATCATCATGCAGCTCATCTATATCCTGCAGCACATTTGTAACACCCCTGAAGTCACTGCAAATGGCTACCAGACCTACACTAGCCAGAATTCCTCAGTTTAACACTTGAGACATTACAGCCCCGCAAACAACGGGTTCATGAATTGAGCTATTGAAGGAGCCAGACACAGGCACTACTGATCAACAGCAATCAGTAGGTCCACTGTACCAGCGCTGCTGATCAACAGGCCAGCACCCCTTCCTAGCTCCCTATGGCTGGAGAGCAGGTGTCAGGTGAGCAAAGATGAGTCGGGCACCTCCCTCTTTCTCCTCATGGATACCTTTGAGAGGAGCACCAGTTTTTGCCAGCCCAGAGAAACACACAGCTTAGACTCTGAAAAAGCCAGCAACACAAGTCAACACAACCCTCCATGCACATACACAAAAAAAGTGAATATATATATGTTAGTACTAAGTGCACATTCATTCCATGGTGGTCTGACCCAGAACAACTGCTTGGACGAGATGGTCCACCATCCACACTTACTGTCTCAGAGCCTTGAGAGAATCCTTCAGCGACCCTTAAGGACTGAGCTCTTCCACAGCACCTTTTGGTGTGACTGCAACCACAGTAGGAATGACACAAGCAGTAATGTTCATTTCAGTGTTACTGTATTTCTTGAAATCTAAGCACTGTTGAATCACACACCACTGCTTAATAGGTAACACACCCAAATAAAACATCATTTTCCACTGTGCTTAAGTTTTGGAGCACGTCACTTCAAAGCACTTTGGTTGGGGTTTGCTATTGTTTTTTTATTTTTTTTTGTGGGTTTTTTGTTTTTGGGGAGTTTTGGGTTTTTTTTTTTAAAACCAAACAGGAATCAAGCATGAAGTACAGACTTAACCTAGAATTGATTCAGACTTACGCCAAGAGACTGACAGTCAATGGATATCACAACTGCTAAGTGGCCGCTACAAAGCTGGTCTCTGCCCTGTCTCTAAAAAACAGGTGCCCACATGACAGGAGCCAGCAGCACGGCTGTGTGAATCACTCACTACCACAGGGCAGACCAGTCAGGCTCAACCACAACAGCTGCCAGAGCCAAAATGTCCTCCAAACAGCATTTTATTCTGAAAGGAGCCCTGTATGTGGCACAGCGAAGGTACTCTACACAAGGCTTTTGTTGCAAGTCCAACAGACGCTTCTGATGTTTTTTCAATTTACAAATAATTAAAAAAAAAAAACCACACTGCTCACCATAAAAATATAATGTGGATCTTATATTGTTTCCAACACATTTAATTCTCAAAACCTACATATGCATTATTATGATGACAGATTGGCTTAGGTTCCAGGAAAGATGGTTCTAACAAGAAGTGGTCAGATGAGCCCTACCAAATCCCAAAACTTTCATATACTCCACCTTCTAAAGATCAGACCCAGAAAACAGGAACTTTCAAGCAGAGTCAACTATTGAATTAGAACAACAGCACGCTGACCTCTGCTTCAGATTCTGCACTTCCCTGTGGCATTCCAGGCCAGTAAGCACTGGACTGCCCTCTCACACCTCAGCGGGGCAGTCAAAGCACATGCTCAAGGCAGAGGCTTTCAGCTCTTACACCCACTGCCTCTCAGAAAAGGCCTTTTGCACAGGCTTTTTTGTCTGCATCATTTACAGGCATAATGCCTAAACTCCAACCCAGTCCCAACATCTCCAAGAAAATATAAAACAGGTCAAATTGACTCAATTTCTTTCCACCCCTTCTGCCTGCCAACCCCACCATCTCATTCAAGGAAAATGCTGTGGCCAAAACCTTCCATAAAATGCCAGCACCACACAAACCACTTGATTTAGGTTTCCCTCTACACCCTGAAAGAAAAAAAAAAGACAAAAAGACAAGTCACACCATTCATTTTCACGTTTAATGTAATGGCACTCTAATTAACTTTACAGTACTTTCATCTCCATTAGATACTGTGTTTCAAAAGTATAATGGGGGAAAAAACCAAACATGAAAAAAAACCCCACTTTTTAAATAAAGTTTTAAAAACTAAATCATTTGGAGTTACATATGCATAAATGCCTCTCAAAAAATTGTTCCTAATTTTATTTTTCACCCTCACATAACAAAAACTAGTTTTGCTGGGTCTTTTGACAAGAGCTCGAAGAGAGCTCAAAGATGGCACTTAATAAACTCTGAAGTCAGGGGTGTCATAAGGTTATACCAGGACTTCCGCTGGAGAGCCTGCCATGAAGCAAACGCTATAAATAGGAAGAGAATGTGCAAGAGCTCCGAATAAGTGAGAAGCACAACATGTTTTGCAAGCTTGTGTTCTGAGAGCCATGGAACTGAAGACTCTTGGCTGAGGAAAGCCTGCCCAGATTTCCCCAGCTAAGGTCTGTTCAAAGCACACCCATCATAGCAAACCACAGGGACAGCCATACACTGGTTTCTGCAATACTCCTGACAAGTTTTCCTTTGGATTTTACCTTGAATCAACACCAAAACAAGTAGGAAGGTGATTTGGAGAAGCTACAGGACTAATAGGAAGTATTTGTTAGTTATGCCATGACAAGTAATTAAGAGAAATAATACAGAAGCAGATTAAAATAAGACTAGGCAGAAGTCTTTTTAAGGTGTATCAGCTAGAAAACTAGCAACCCTATCGGTTTTATCAGTTTCGTACTTTGACTTTAAAGAAAAACAAGTACACTTTGTAGGAAGTTTGGAAGATTCTTAAAGAGGGGAAACTAGCCTAGTATCAGCCAACGACCCTTATTTTCACCTAAAAGCTTAGCCTGAAAGACGGTGAACTAATACAGTCACTTAAAAGACTTGAATTTTGGGGGTGGCTGTGTTTCCTACAATTTACAGTGCTCATTTTAGCTTTCATTCCTCTAATGCAGGATTAGGGAAGGGACCCAAGTGAACTGCTCATTCTGCTGTTTCCAATTTATTTTTTTTAATTAAGAAAAATATTTATTAGACTAAGAAAGGCATTAACATTTTACCTTTGCAGCCCGCTTTTAGAGTTGCCTCTCACCTCTTAAGTTCCAGCAGTCATCATCCCCAAAGGACATTCGCTAATACTCTCTTACATTTAATACTTAATATTTGTGAGAGAAAGTAACTCAGAACTCTAAGTTAGTAATTTGTTCACTTGGATGCCCATGTGATATGAGTCAAGCAGATAGTTTGATTCATGCACAGGACTGACAGGAGTATGTTAAAGAAAATAAATGCAGAAATCTACAAGAAACAACTTTCAGTTCAATTATATATTAATTATACAGAAGAAACAAAAATCTCTACTTACACAGAAAAAGGGTGAAAATAACACTCACTTCAGCACTTTTCCTTCTATAAGAATATTGCACATTCCGATAATGTTGCACAAATTACTGGCTTTTTATAAAGACCATATATGAGGTATTAGTCTATTAATAAATAAAGAAGAACATGGAAAAGGAAAAGCACTTAATATAACACAAGAATCCATTCCAAGTACTTAGTGAATGAAAACTGAACAAGCAATAATACTTGAGGGGAAGGTTACTTAGCAAAGAGGCAGCTTTCAATACCCATCCAAGAAGCAAAGGGTAAAATCTCTTTTAATAAAGATTTTAAGAACTCAAAGACTATTGAGAACACTGCTGTTTCAAATGCTTATTTTGCTCATGCAATCAACCTGAAAGGTAAATTCTTATCTCACAGTTCTAAAGGGACAGCAACATGTGGGTGACAGTAATCTTACCAAGGGGAACCAATTTCACATACTAGACCTGTATTACTAGTTAAGAATTAAAGTAGAACTTTTGGGTTGACATCAGCTAAAGTATTTGGGGGTTTTTTGTGGGGTTTTTTTTCTGTTTGTTTGTTTTGGGGCTTTGAGGTTGTTTTGGGGTTGTTTTTTTTTTTTATTTTAAGTAGTTTTCACTGGTTGTGGGTTTCCACGGTGCTGAAATCAATACCCATTAGTACTGTCCTTATTAGCATTTTCCAGCTCCACAAGGAATACAAGGATTGGAAGTTTCAGTTTTTCTCTGTGGTTAAGCTAAGAATTTACCTTTCAAATCACAATGCTGAAAAACAGGTAATAAATCTGTCAATCTAAACAACACCTACAATACCTACATTACTTAGACCCTTTCAGGAACACCAGGAAACTGTAGGCAAGCTTAACTTATTTAATTTCACTAGAGCACTGAGGAGTATTTAAGTTCAATAAACTGAATTATGGAAACTGCATTGCACACATGGTATAATAATAATAATAAGCATAAAACAAGAGTGTTTTGGGTGTGCTCTTCCAAACCTTGTTAGAGAGATATTTGTAATTTGGAAGGGGGGAAAAAAAAAAAGACCTTGTATGCACACAAATTTACATACATTAATATCATTAAGCAAGTCAAGGATCATTCAAACACTATGATCTTTTCAGGCCAATGAAAGGCTATTAAGAAATAAAACTAATTCCTACATCACTCACAATCTTATTCCCTCTTGTTATTTTCCAACTTCAAAAAGAAGGTGTTTTATTAATACTTGTGCAATGCTGGAGAGAGTAGCAAAGACCCAGGCAAGTCATATTTCTGCTGCTATTTTGTGTAAATTATTGAATTTGCACAGTGAGTCCGTATCAGGTAAAAACTGCAAGTGCAAACTTGGAAAGACACAACTGAACAAAAAAGCAGCACTTAAAAATTAAAGTATCTCCTCTGCTGCAATCCATGCACCAATAACACAAACAGTCCTGAATTGGCATATATGAAAAAATTATATTACATTTCTGAAATGAAAAATATATATATCTTGTGTTCGAATTTAGGGAAAGTGTTTACTAAACAGAAATACACATAATTTTTTTCTTTCACATGAGAATATTTATCTCCCATTCTAAGTAGTTACTGACACATTACTTCCCAACTGCACGTTGTTTCTATTCCGAAGATTAGTTTCAAACTACTGTAAAGAAATTGTAGTTAAATGTTCTTTAGAACAAACAGTTCAAAGACTTTTTTCTATGTTAGCACAAAACCAAGAAAGATTATGAAGATCTTGAGAAAAAAAGAAAAGTTTAAAGGAAAGGAAACATTATTGTCCAGAACAGTCAGTGTAAGTAGTAACCATGTTTCCTCGTCTCTGAGTGACAGTCCTGCAGTGCTTGCTGGATCCATGAAACCTGGCATCAGTTCTCACGGCGTGTCGGTGAGCATTTTCAAAGTCACTAAACGAAAACATTTTTTCCATATTTTCAAACACATCATCAAACAGTCCACCTCCAAAGGAGAACTCTTGGAAAGAACGTCTTTGCCGATTGTGAGCTTCCCGATGACTTCGGAAGTGATTTTCAAAGTGCTTTTTTGATCGTGAGTTTTGACTAAATAGGTCAAAGTCTTTGAACAGATCATCAAAGTTGAAATTAAATGACTGATGGAATGGGTTTCCCTTATTTCCTTGTCCTTCATGACGGCCAAACTGATCATATTCTCTTCGTTTATTCTCATCTGATAATGTTTCATATGCTATGACCATTAAAAAAAAAAAAAGTTAATTTTCATTTCCATTTTAAAGAAGAGGAAAAAAAGAAAATGACACACAAATACAAAGCACAGCAGCTTCCTCCCACTCCCTCAAAAGGACAAATTTCAAGCAAGACTTTCATTCAACACTGAAGCCCAATCAAGCTCAACATTTGTTTACCTTTCTCCAAACCAAAATAAGTTGTCTCAAACTAGTTATTTATAATAATAAACACAGCTATATATGAGGACAGATCATAACCTCAAAATTTTAAATTCACATAATATAACATAGTTTAGCTACAATAAATATTAGTGTTTATGTTTGAAAGAAACAATGAGATGCGGGGATCAGAAAGACTGAAGCAAGGAGGATGAGTTAGGAGCTCTACCTAACAAAACAAACTGTCTGCTGCATTCCTATCACAGAAACACAGTGCAATGTCTGCAAAACTACCTGCCAGCCAGCCAGCACATTCTAGCTACACCACAGTTACAACTAAGCACAAGATAAACATCAAGTAGATAAAAATAAAGACAATGAATTTCCCCTACATTCCAATTCTCAATTTTTCAAAAGTTCAACAATAAATCTGGATTTTGTGATTAGAATCAGTTGGGTTGGAAGGGACTTCCGTTGGAAGGGACTTCCAAGATCATCAAGTCCAATCCTTGATCCACTACCACCATGGTTACTAAACTGGATGTAACCAAAATTAACTAGGCTTCGCTCCAATCTTTGGTCCACAACTACAGTTACTGGTGTTCTAGGGCAGAAACTCTGAAAAATATACCTATTCTGATAACTAAGGATTTTAAACACTTCCATTTTCTCATCTGTCAAAGGCTTTCAACTATTATATAATATTCAACACTTAAAAGAGTCCCTAATTCCTCCTTCAGTAGGTGCTAACAACTGCAGTAAGTATCTAACAGGACAGTCCCTCCCTCTCATTATATTACTAACTGCCTGTCTTTCAAAATAAATTTCTGCAGACAAGAAGGTAAAATGCAGAAGTCTCTTACTAGCTTAGTTAGGAGAACTACACAAGAAGATGGATGTTATAAGAGTCCATGTGGAACAGAAGTGGGTACACCTTATTCTTTAGCAAGTCTTTTTCTATTCTTGATTATTCACTTCCACCATTATGTTTTACCACAAAATACTTATGAATGGTGTATTCCTAGGATCACAGAATAGTTCAGGGTAGAAGTGACCTCAGAAGGTCACTACTCCAACCTCTTGCTCAAAGTAGGGTCTGACTAGGTTAGTTAGAGCTTTACCCAGTCTCCATGGAAAGACTCCAAGGTCGGAGACTGCACAACCTATCTAAGCTACCTGTTCCAACACTGGCCTGTAGAACAGAATCACAGAATTGCTAAGACTGGAAAAGTTCTCTAAGATCATGAATTCCAATCACGATCCTCAAGGTGAGAAAATTTTTCCTTATAACCACTCTGAAACTGTTGTGCTGCCACCATGAACCACTGAAGGACCCTGCCGCGTTTTTCTAATCTCCCTATAGTTACTGCAAGGTTGCTGTTAGGTACCCCTGAAGCCTAGTAGTGATCCTGAGCTGGATCTTACAAAACAGATCAAAAGATAAGAACTAACCTCCTAGGGCTAAAGCTGTCCTACCACCAAGTATTTTTTTCTGAGAAGAGGTGTAAGCCAAAAAGCTTAGCAGAAATGCATAAAACTGTGTTAAAGGCCTTCCTATCCGTAAGGACATAGAAACAAGTCAGAAATTGATGTTGAACATTTGACAGCACAGAAGTAGAATTAAGAAAAAAAAAATATCTTTTTGCCTCTTATTCAGTAAAACCAGAGTACACTTAAATTCCAGATATAAGACAAAAAGTTGGTGTATATTACCTTCGGCAATTTCTCTAAATTTCGCTTCTGCGCCAGGACTCTTGTTTTTGTCTGGGTGGTATTTCATAGCCAGCTTGTGAAATGCCTTCTTGATCTGGCGGTCAGACGCATTTTTTGGAACTCCTAAGATATCATAATAGCTCTCTGTAGCCAGTATTAATTCAGTTATCATTAAAATGCAGAGAGCAAATGTGAAGACAGATTGTGTAGTGGCCATTTCTCCGGTTCCTAGAAAGAAAAAGAAATATACTTGAAGGACAAGTTATTTCACATTCCACAACAATTTAAAGTTACAACTCCAAGCTGGAAAAGGAGGACCTGTATGTTTCAGAAGTCTTGCTTCACCTGTCGAACTCTATTTTGCTGTTTTCATATTCACAGAATATGTAAGTGAAAACACTGCAATTCACATTTCACATGCATCTCAAGCACATTTTAGTGCTCATCTTTGTTTTACTCTTATCCTTAACTGAACATTCTCCCATAAAGTTACCAAAGTAAATACACAATATTATGCATTGCATCAAACATTTTAAGCTGGCATACCTGAAGTAGCTTCATACTAATCCTTGAGTTCTAGGACTTCTAAACACAGCAGCTCTAAATTAAGACCAAGCTGCAAAAACTCACTCAATACTGGAGGGTGATTAGGTGGTGCAACAATAGGAGCCTGAGATCAACTGTAAGGTGCAGGAAGACTATTAGACACTCGTGCTAAGCTTCAGAAAGTCATTTAACTAACCTAAAGTGAACACTATAAAGAGTAAATCACTCATTTAGAGTACAGAGTTCAGCCAAGTAGTGCTCATTTTCCTTTACTTTACAATGGGCTGGACTAAGCTTATTTTCATATTAGATTGTAGTATAAACACCTACTATATCTTCAATATCAAAGAGTTCATCTGATAAATACCACTGCAAAGAAAGGTTTACATATGCAACACTCAGTGTTGGAACCAAATACAAAAAAGAAGTCTTCCATACAAGACAAGCACTTTCAACAACAATTAGAAGTTGTAATTTTTTTTCAGCAACGTATCTGTCCAAAAGTTACAGTTTGAAGCAAACATGCAAGAACTTCGGGGAAAAGCTGTCACATAAATAAGTCATTAAAAAAAAATTAGTTCTCCATAGCCACACAATCTTTCATGATATTTATGAAGGAGAGGGTGAGCTCTTCATACCAGAAGGAGAGACCAGATAATTTTCCAGGGCCTGTGCATATTCTATTTAAAACAGAGAGTGCAGATATGCAAATGTTCAAAGACAGAATGCTGTTTGTCAAACCAGCACGATGTACAACCAAGCCCTGAACATACCAGACGTAACATATCCCCCTCACCAGTTTACGCTGATTTGAGTGTAATATAAGAACAACTTGGAGACAAATGGTACTACTTTCCTATAAGCTGAATAAACAAATTACAGTCTGAGTACCATTAAAGTTAGAATACTTCTATTACATAGTGTAAGACTCAAATATTTGTCATGAAGAGTTCAAAACCTTTGAGTACATAAGCAAATTAAGCCTTTACCTGAAAATCAATACTCTCTAAAAAAAATAAACACCAAAACATCAAATATGGAAAAAGTATACTGTTTCTAACAGACAAGTCAGGGGGCTAAAATGAATGGTGTGAGGTGAGAGCAAAAGGCTTGCAAGATTAATGTACCCATGCCCTCTAAAGCATTTATTTGGCCAGCAGCCTGCATGATATCAAGTGTTAAGGGGCAGCAGTTGAAACAAATTGTATTTTGATCAGTGTACTTAGATACCAAACAGACAGTTCTTTTCAGTATTCTTTGTGCACGATACCAAACATATTTTTAGTACAAGCCTTTCCCACGTATTATCTCTCACCACTTCACTAACCTGAAACTTTACCCCTTGGGCACTAAGAACTACACACATTACATCCTTCCACACTTTTTGGACTTTCTTCCTTTTGTGCTTTATGGACGCAGATTTACATGTTCATCTCATACCTGAGATTGTTTTTATTTTACTTCATTTCCCCACACCTGCAACAAGCTTGCATCATCATGTGCTGCATTCTCGTAAGGCCAACCATCCTGCTGCTACTACTGAACACTGAAAAGAGCTAAAAGGGGCAGTTCATGTTCTTCTTCAAAAGTGAAATTCTCTTTTATAACTCATGAGAGCCTGAGATCATGAAGTCACTCCTTTTACATATTCTGCTCTGGCTAACCATCTCAACTTCTATTATTCTTGATAATGAAACACACCTAAGTGTGTCTTTTTCTACAGTTTTACATTAGGATTTCTGTAATGCAGTTCTTTTCTGTATTAGATTTCTAAACTGTATTAAAAAACAGTACTTAAATTTCACTGTTTTTTAAAATAACGTAAGAGATTTAACACTGCCTTTGAACAAATCAGTGAGACTCGAGAATAAAATAAGATTCAAATGAAAATCAAATGCAAATGAAATATACCTCCAACATAGGCAGCATTTTGAACATTCCAGAATTTGTTAAGCTCTCTACAAATTAAGTTCATGCCACAGAACAGTCTCTTCTAACAATTATGAAGAACTACACTTTATTTAGGTACATCTTCCAACGAAGCTAAAGATCTTATTCCACAGATTACCTACTTAACTCTGCTGGGTAAGTAGTTACAGATCTCAACTACTATTCACCTCAGTATAAGAAGTGCATTGTCTAATACTTATCCAGAGTATTGCAGGGGTGATAACATTCAATCAGTTCATTATTAGTTTATCAACATCTATCAATACTTGTGGGATGAGGTGATTGAGGATGATGTACCTTGAATAAAGTCTGTCACATACAGAAAATAAGAAGCTACTTGCACCTTCGAAAGTAATTAACAAAGATCTTGCATAAATGCTTATATTCAAAGTCTCACACACTCAGAGAACCCACAGCATCATTAGTGCTCTGCGACTGCTCTGCTTACAGGAATTGCCATGCACTATCCTGTGGAATGTTCATGTCCTGTAACTATTTTTGCAAACAATTTATTTACAGTAATAAAGTTACCAAAGCCTCCCACTGGTTCTCCTATCACGACTAACCCGATGAGTAAGCAAGTCTCCAAGTCCTCAGCCAGCTACAGGCAAGCTGTCAAACTCAGGGCCTTGTACTTGTCTTGGCCTCTCCTATACTGACCCGAAAACAGATCTGGGAGAAGGTTCCTGAATTTCGCTCTGGAACACAGGGAAACGGAGTGCCGCTGGCATCATCCTGCCTATCCAGACCTCTGACGAACCCGCAGGAGCCGGCACAGCCAGCGCAGCGACACAGCGCCGGGCCGGGGCCGGGCAGGCGGTTACAGCCTCCCGACCGAGCCGGTCCCACCTCCACGTCGGCCAGGCTCGGGAAAGACCCCCGCAGGCGGGCCCAGAGGGGCCCGAAGGGCAATAAACGCCCCGCACCGAGCCCCAGAGTCACCTCCCCTTTCTCTCACCGCCCCCGAGCCCACCTCCAGCCGTCCCTGGCCCCTCCGCGCCCGTCTTCGCTCCAGCCCCCTCAGCCACCCTCCGCTTCCCCCGAGCCCTCACTCAGCGGCCACGGCCCTTCCCCGCCGCCCCTCGCTCACCTCAGCCCGGCCCTTCCCCGCAGTCCCTCGTTCTCCTCAGCCCGGCCCTTCCCCGCCGCCCCTCGCTCACCTCAGCCCGGCCCTTCCCCGCCGCCCCTCGCTCACCTCAGCCCGGCCCTTCCCCGCCGCCCCTCGCTCACCTCAGCCCGGCCCTTCCCCGCCGCCCCTCGCTCACCTCAGCCCGGCCCTTCCCCGCCGCCGTTCCCGCCCGCTGCCGGCGCTCGCGCAGTCCCGCCCCCCGCAGTTCCTACACGAAGCGTTCCGCCATTGGCTGCCCGGGCCCGCGTGACCCGGCGCAGGCGGGCTGCCGCGCGCCCCCCCGGCCGCTGGGGGCGCTGTGAGGAGGCGGTGCCGCCCCGCCCGCCCCGCCCGCCCCGCCCCGCCCGGTGGCGGTGCAGCCGCCGCCGCCCCGCCGTGCCCGCCATGCCCCGGTACTGCGCCGCCACCCGCTGCAAGAACCGCGGCGGGCAGAGCGCCAGGGACCAGCGCAAGCTCAGCTTCTACCCGTGAGTGGCCGCGGAGCGGGGTGGGGTCTGGGTACGGGCTGGCCGTGGGGCTGATAGTGACCGATAACCGAAGAAGTATATAAATGGCCGAGAGGCGGAACTCTGGAGGCTGGTGGTCGCCTTGGAATCCCTCCTGATCCCGGGAGGCTGGAGGGAAATAACTTTCTGCAGGAAGGGAAAGGTGTAGGGAATAAAGAGTGGACAGGCTGGGGTGTAATCACGCACACCGCGCCCCCCGTAAGGGGGACGGAACTTGGACGAGGAATGGATGGTACGCCAGCCTCCAAGGGCTCTGGAGTAGGTGCAGAGGATCCATTAAGACCAAGAGATTCAGATAAAAAATAAAATCTGCGCTTTTTAGCCTGCTTCGCTGCTACCTGTGTGGAAGGGTTGTTCTAGCGGGGCAGGCAGTTCTGGAGGCGCTGGAAGTGCCTTCGCCTGTGTGTCCTGTGTATGGCATTGCAGTCCAAGGAAAAAAACTGGCGGAGCAGGAAAGTAAACCTATACTGATTCCTTAAAATTAAATATTCCTACTAGAATTATTGGCTTGCCTGCACTGTGAACAGAGGCGTTGCTGGTTTGTTTGGAAGCAGCCGAGTTGGCTGGAAGCTAACTAGCTCTGTTGCCAAAAACCAGTTTATGATGGCTGCATTGTACTATCCAGCCACTGAATGGATCAGTTGCCATCCAGCCCGCAGTAACCTCTGGACTGTTGTGGTTACGTGGCTGTCGATTCACAGAATGGTGAGTTATAAACAGCATTTCACAATCCTGAGAGAAGCACAGTGCAGGTAACTAAGTATTAATGTATTTGTGTTAAATAGTAGTGTGGAAACATTTGCCAACAGAAGGAATTTAAGACAAATTTGAAAAATAAATTTCACAGCTAGCCTCAAAATCTGTTTTGGTAAAATTTATACCTCAAACTAAGTTTGGCTTCAGTTTCTGAGTAGTCATAGTTATTTCGAGATAAGGAAGGCTGTGTAGGAAGACGACTTCAAAGACATTTTAGTTTAGATTGAAGGAAAGCTCATTTCCCTGGCGCATCTCTAATGTAGAATGCATCATAAAACAATCATGAAAATAATTTATTTTTCCTTATGCTTTAGAGAATGTGAGAGCCACATGGATAATCAAAACAAGTTTGAGCACTGAGTCATGTTCATATTGAAATGTTATGGAGATGATTGCAAGAACACAGATGTTTTATCTAGCCATTGAGTTGTGCTGCGTTCCAAGTATAATGCTCCCGTAGAAGGCATGCTGAGACTTGATTTATGGTGTTCTACTCCCTTGCTCCTTACCACCCCCAAAGGAGTCCTCTACTGCTCTGTGGTTTGGGGTCTGAGCCCCTTCCAAATGTTTTGAACTGTAACCTAATCTCAGCTGGCCTAACTCCTAACTTGGCCCTTCTTTGTTTCATTTCCTCACCTCTCTGACTTGTGCAGTGATGGCAGCTGCTAAATAAATACTGTCCACTTCCTCTTTCCATTTTCCTTTTTTTTTTTTTTTGTCTTGTTTACACCAGAGAACAGATTCTGTTGATGAGTAAAGGGTATTGAAGCATGAGCACCTTTTGGCAAAGGTGCCCTTAAGCTAAAATAATAACTTTAACTATCAGACCTGTCTCTTGCTACAGATTATTTTGTTTTCTATCTGAAGCTGGCTGAGTCTGGGGAAAGCAGGGAGTGGTGTGTTACCAGAGTGTAGGGATAGGTGTTCTTTTTTCAGAAGATTTCATTTTGAGGAGATTAGAGCTTAATTAAATATTTGCTTGAGGAGACTTTCTGCCTAAGAAGAAACCCCTTTTTCAAAGATAGGGGATGTTTCTTTCCCTCTTGCATTCCAGAGAAAAGGTGCCTCTGTGGGCAGTTCCTTGGAATGTGGAGAGGTAAAACAGATGTTACAGGCAGGCACAGCAGAGAGGACAGAGAAGATACTACCTTGGCTAGTATAAATCAGCAGAAATTCTGCTGCTGAACTCCAGAACAAATACCCAACTACAAATAATTTGGATAATTATTGGATTAACATGTATATGGCATCCTGATTAGCATTTAATATTTAAAATTTTTGAAAAAATATTATTTTAATACCTTGTAAGGGACGATGAGATATTCTTTTTTTTAAAAAGAAAGAAAGAAAAAAATAACAGGGTTTTTTGGTTTTTTTTTTCTTTTTAACGTGTTTTTGTTTGTCTTTTCAACTGCTTTAAAAAGATTTCCACTTCATGATAAAGAGCGACTTGAGAAATGGTTGCGGAATATGAAACGAGATTCGTGGACTCCAAGTAAGCACCAGCTTCTGTGCAGTGACCACTTCACCCCTGACTCCCTTGATGTGCGATGGGGTATCCGATACTTGAAACACACTGCTGTGCCAACAATCTTCTCTTCCCCAGATGATGAGGTAACCTAATTTTATCTTTTTTTTATTGTAGTACAAAGATAACCAACTATAATATAGATGTTCTGATTACCTAATTCTCTGTAATATAATCATAATATAATCATAAATTATTTTAAAAATAGAATTCCTGTCCGTTAAAATAGTTTGTCAACAGGACAGACACAAAACATATGTGTGAGATTCTATAGCATAAAGGAAGAACGACTGACCATACTCTGACTGGAGCTTCAATATCTTTTTTAACTGGAAATTACAGAAGCATTTACTATAGAAAAATTTAAATTCTTCATGAGAATGATTCTAAATTTTTTTCCAGTGCAATTGATCTTAATATTTTAATGTTCTTTTTAGGCCTTTTATTAACTGTACAGAAATACTGGTTTTGGATTGTATTATTTTCAAACTACACATTTCTCTTTCCTGTTCCTAACCTCTCTAACACCTAAGAGCTCAGGACTGTAGGCTGTCAAAGATATCCTACAAAGACTATTCCATCTTGTCTTTTACAGGATTGTAATATTGGTTACATAAAAGTACTGTACTACACAGGCACCTGATCTTGGTGAAAGCTATGCTAATTCTCTTCTAATGTGTAACTGTCTTCCTCTGTATCATCACGTTGGGATGGGAGAAATGGGAGGACTGGAATTAAAGCTAAATTGGTGAATCTGAAATATGTGGCTAATTAATTTTACAAAACAAATAATATTTAATCAAGAAGTACTTTATCTTCTTGGACAGCTGCAACCGTTGTCTAGACTGCTTTTGACTCTCTAGAATGAAAAGCAATCTTGATAAATCTCTCAAATAGAAAAACAGAAAATCTTTCAATTTATGGCAGTAGTAACCTTAGCAGGAAATATCTTTCTATTACCCCCCCCACCTCCTTCAATATATCCCTCACTTCCCTGTCCTGCTGTTGTAACAGGGAGCTTTGGAACTGAACTTTGCTGCCCCATGCTTCTGTGCTATTACAGATAAGCTGTGTTTTCACTCCAAAGAAACATTGTTTTCCCCATGTCTTCATTCTTTCTTGATTTGCATGTGACCATAGACCAGTCATAGTACACCTACAAAGATGGACAGTGGAGTTACGAAGGTAACAAACTTTTTTTATAATGCCGTTGCCAAGAACATACCAATGGCTTCTCTAAATTATTTTTGCATCAGCAATATATATCTGAGAAAGCCCGGATAGATTTATCAAGTTTGGAAAACTAATATCCTATGCTTCCTTTCAATAAATCCAATCACTTCCCCACTATCAAAGAAAGAGAGATGCCAGTTCTTCATACCTGTGATGCTGTGACCTTGTTTTGCTGGGATCTCACTTCTCTCTCTGGCGTCGCTTTTTTCTCACTGCACTTTTCTAAACATCAAGTCATATCCTGTTGATGACCACCTCAGCAAATCAGCAGTATCTGTTGACTTGACCTCTGGTTCTATACTTGCCCAAACCTTAATTTTCTACATAGACTGAATATTCACAAAGATATGGGAAAGAGTTCTCCTTACTTTGGGGAAGAATCCTTTGTTAGTGTGTTCCTGACTTAATGTAGAGGAACAAGAAGCTAAGGCCCCAAGCTGCATTTGGAAAAATGAGAGTGAAGAATTGTATATTTGCATATTGTTCACCACCAACTTGCTTTATGTATTACCAAGAAGTGAAGGATATCTTCCCAGAAATGCTAAATGATTTTACTAGAAAAAAATGACACCCACTATTTTTTTTTCACTGACATACAAAAGAGCTCATTTGCATAATGATCTTAAATGTAATCATGTAGTGATGTAGTTAATGGGAAAGAGGGGAGAAAAAAGGTGTCTGAAAAAGGATAAGCTTCAAATTGTCTGTCTTTCAGTATCAACTTCTGTTTAAAGTCCTGTTAACATTGCATTGTTCTGCTTAGATTTGTATCTATCAAAGAAGTAATTTAAGAATTGTAAAGTTTAATTGTCAGAATTGAATTGCTGGTTTAAAAATCAGCCTATGTGATTGTGCATGAATATGTTTCATTATTCAGCAAGCCTGTGTTCATAATCTTTTTTTTTTGTTGATAAAATCTGTTTGGCATATCCTGCATGAGTAAAAGTTTGCTACATCTTTCTAAAACAACTTTGATGCATCTTTAATGCAAGAATCTTGTACTGTGTACATTTAATATATTAATATATTTAATACAATATTTTAGGTGGTAACAGGAGATGCTACCCAGTTTTTGTGTAGTTGCTTCTCTTCAAGTGCTTTTAAAATTACTGTCCTATGTAAAACAGTCCACATTCCTTAGAGTTCAAAAAAACCCAAACAACAAAACAAAAAAACCCCACAACCAAAAAACAAAACAAAACCAAAAACTGTTATTGCCATTAGAGCTTTAAAATAGTATTTTAACATTTAGGACCTGAAGCAAAGTTACAGAAGATGCTTACATGAATTTTTGGACCTCTGGTATAATTTTTAAACAGTGCTTGTCTATATTACTCCTTATGCCATACCATGCTATAGAATGAGATTTTCCTAATTTTTTAATTTTTTTTTTCTCCATCAGGAAAAAGATTGTTCTCAGAAGAGTCCACGAGAAATACAGAGACAAGACCTGGAAGAAAGAAATGTAGTGTCAGAGAAAGCATCTGTACCACTTGAACCTCGTGCACCAAAGGAAAATCCTGTAGTTGCAGAAAACGTAGAGGAAGAAGCAGAAGTAGTTTGCTCAGCTGCATTCAGTAAACCTTTACATATTCAAAACCTGCAACTTCAAAATGAAGACGACTTTCAGGCAGAGAGTGTCGTTCTTGATAGTTCATCTACACAGCATATACATCAACCTAATCCCGTTTTAATGGCAGCAGCAGTCCACAGCATGGAAGCTACCAGTGTTCATACTTCTGTGGAGGATCCAGGAGGCTGTACAGCTACAGTCTTGCAATTTACAGATCCTGACTACATGAATTCATCTCTGAAACTAAACAGTGCTGTAGGGCCAATTCCTGATTATGCAATTGAAAATCCTGTCCCTCACGTTGTCTGCTCTGGTGAAGTACAGCCAACAAGTGAAGATGCGGTTTTACTGAGTACAGTCACACAAAATATTGAACAGTTCAGTGGAAGTGAAGAATCTGTCATTGCTATTATTGTGCCATCTGAGAGTCCAGAACAGCCTGAAATAGTAAATAGTTCTTTCCTGGCTGTTAAGGGAGAGTTTCTTGACACTGAGGAGACAGATATGATTAAATATGGTGGAAGTGAAATGTTACAAACTGAGCATTCATACTGCAAACAAGACGTAGACAGAGATCACCTTTGGCAAAAAATTTCAAAACTCCACTCTAAGATAACTTTACTTGAAATGCAGGAGGTAAAAACTTTGGGGAGACTCAGGTCCTTGGAAGCTCTTATTGGACAATTGAAGCAAGAAAACCAGCTTTCTGAAGAGAAACTGAAGACAGTAGAAAACTGCTTTACAACCCTTGAAGTAACTATAATACAGTAAAGGTTTTCACTGATGGTTCTAAAATATCTTTTTAGTCTCTTTGACAGTCCTTTTGGACAAATTAACTTTTGTTTCCGTCACAGTGTTTTAAACATCTAATGCAAATTATGTGACGAGCAAATATTCTTTAAAATGTTACATCAGCCAAAGCTAGGTGGTAGACTATTGCCTGTAAAACATGACTTGCAAGTAAGCTTAAAAAAACCCTCTCAATTGGGTGAATTTTTCTAAAAAAGTGAGTGAATTGAATCAATAAAGTCAAGTTAACCCTTTCTAGCTGCAGCCTCCTCCAAAACATGCAGCTCCTGCATTTGAGGCAGCAGTAGAACAGACAGAATAAGCATATGGGATGGACAATTATAAAATCATTGTTTAAAAAAAAAAAGTGTCCCAATTCTCTTTCAAATGAGTAAAGAGATATGTAATATGCATTTTTCAGTGAGGCCAAAATTGCTCTTTAGTCTTCTGTTCATCTAACATTTGTTCTGGTAGTTTTTTGTACACTTGGATCTTACTAAAATTGTTTCTGCAATAAAAGGTGTTGCCTTTTATTCCCTCTTATTATCTCATTTTATTCCGTCTTATTACTCCCTATAACAAGAGAACACTCCTGTTCTGCCTTGTGTGCTCTGAAATCACAAGGGATGTCCTGTATCCTCTAGAAACATTGCTGTTATATAGAATCCAATCTTGTGAACATTTTTCAGGTGGCTTCTCTGAACTGCACATTTTGTAATTTTTGCGAAGTAAGAGATCTTTCAAAGTGATTTACAAAATGCTGTATGAAATTGCTAAATGATTTGGCAATTTTAGAGGTTTCATTAATGTCACTACAAATCCTCTGCTAACCCTGTATATTTGAAGGCTGATCATGCACTTCAGAAGTACACTGTAGGTTTTGGATGGCAATGAGAGCTTGGACATGGCAAAAGAGTTGCTATACTTCAAGCTATTATCTCAGCAAAGCTTTATTCCCAAAGAAAATGTGGGAGTTTTAACACAGTATTTGCATTGCTGATATATTTTGCTTTTAGTAATAGCTTCCGGTATTAAAATTGAGAACATTATTTTTCACATAGATTTCTTTAAACCTGGGGAAAAAAACCACAAATGTTCAATTTTCCTTTTTTTTTTTTACAGAGTTTCTTGGGACTATATTAGAACAACTCAGTAACTCTACAAGTCTGTCACCAAGTCTACAAATTTCCCTTCTATAATTTGTTTTGGGCCAATGGGCCCAAGGTAGACGTATTACTTTAAAAATATTTACATTATAGGTGGCTATTGTTGCTTACAGGAAGATACAGCTGATTCATTTGCCTCAGTAATAAGCTGACACTGAATTACTCAGGCTAATATTACACAGAAGGAAAAGTAGCATGTTGGAAATGGCCACACCCCACTGAATTAGATGCTACATGTACATTTTGTTTTCAGTGTTTCCTAATCATAAACTGTACAGCCTTTGCACACAATTTTATTTCACCAAACCTGATGGGCACTTGAAGGTGCTGTATTACTCCTTAAGATCCAGTGGAAACTCCTTTTGTACAGTCACAACCCAGCATCAAAGCAGTGCACTGAATCATCATTCCTTCTGTAATGTATTGGGCTTATCTTGATCCAAGTCAAATGTCCTCACGTTTTCAATAATTTTGCATTTGCATCACCTTTTTTTAAACTTTTGACTTTCAATTTCCACTAATGTAATTAACTATTGTAACACTTTATAGATTTAACAGATGGCATCTATTTTATTAATTCACCCCTTTAACTGTTCAGTTGTATTTCTTTACCACTGTCCACTGGCTACTGTAGGAATTTGGCATTTGCTTTCTCTTATACCTTCATTTCAATTCCACCAGTTTTATTAAACTTGCCTACAAGCAGTGTAGTTCCATCTGGAATAAATTGGTGCCCATTTCCCCTGATTTTCCATCTTCTTTACGAGGTGGAGTGTGAAGTTTTATTTCTTTCATTCTGAATGCAGGGACAGGTACAGGGGATTTTTTCTTTCTGTCAGACTGATAAGTATCCAGGACTTCTGTGCTTTCTTTCATCAGTGGTGCAAATATTGACTGCACTCTTGCATGCATCACAAGCATTCATTACAAGTCTGTCTAGATCTCTCATTAGATGTCTTCGATCCTTTTTCAGTCTTTTTACCACAGTGAAGTTGTAATTATTCCACTTAAACCCTCTCCTACTCTTGAGTCTTGGCTCCTACATTAGAAAAGCTAGCAGCAGACCTGGGCTCACTCAAAATGCCCTATTGGTTGGTAATTGTTATCTCTTTTCTGTTTTGCCCAAGCTAGTCCATGATAGGTGCTCTGGATGGGTGCTGTGGGGTCCAGCTGTGCCCATGTCGACCACAGGGCAGTCACCTGCTGTGCCTCCAGTGAAGGGACCCCCTGGGACTGCAGTGCTGCTGGGCTCTAATGGCACAGTTCGACTCGTGCTAGAGGCTGCCTTCTCTTCAGTTAAGCTATATGCCACATTTTAAAAATTGCAGTTCCCTCCATCTCCTAACATCTTCTGTAATGGTTACATTTCCTTCATACATAACCACACTGCTGCTTTTGGCTGGTACAGTTAATTTTCTTCACAGTAGCTGATATGGGGCTGTGTTTTGGATTTGTGCTGGAAACAGTGTTGATAACACAGGAATGTTTTAGCTACTGCTGAGCAGAGGTTACAAGGCCTTTTCTACCTCTCATCCCACCCCACCAGCAAGGAGGGTACACAAGGAGTTGTGAGGGGACACAGCCAGAACAGCTGACGCCAACTGACCAAAGGGACCCCAGACCATATGGTGTCATACTCAGCATATAAAGCTGGGGAAAGAAGAAGGAAAAGGGGTGTGTTTTGAGTGATGGCATTTGTCTTCTCCAGTCACCATTACCCATGATGGAGCCCTGCTTTCCTTGGGATGGCTAAACACCTGCCTGCCCATAGGAAGTGGTGAATGAATTCCTTGTTTTGCTTTGTTTACATGTACAGCTTTTTCTTTCCCTATTAAACTGTCTTTATCTCAACCCACAAATTCTCTCTACTTTTCTGATTCTCTCCCTTATCCCACAATGGCAGAGTGAGAAAGTAGCTATGGTTGCCAACTGGGGTTAAACCACAATGCACACTTTGGTCCCCACTGCCCTGTGTACAACTCGATCCTGCTTTTACTGGATAATGCCACTTCACTGCAGGTTAAAGTCATACGTGCAAATCCGCACTCCTGCAGTTCAGCCTGTATCCAGTACTGCCTCAGCAAAGTGCTAGGCACAGCCTATTCCAGCCTTTCCATATCGCAGTGAGATGGTCTAACACCCAGGGACCCCATTATGTTGCCAGGTGAGAGCTCATGCTGGCAGGGGCTGCCTGCAGGCTCTGGACCCCTACAGCCGTAATTAGTTAATTATGTCAATGGCAGTGGTAGACTCTGTTAGAGACTACAGTGGTAGAGACTGAGGTAAATGCTCAAATTCCTTTTCTCTTTAGAGATTTTAAACTTCATAATGACAGTAGGGCAACGAAACCTAGAGCCTGCTTTTGTGAGAGATGGGCAAACCCAGCAGACACTGTGAGCAGCAGACAGTATTTTAACCACCTAGGAAGAACTAGACAAATTCTACACCCTGCCTTGAGGAAAAGTCTGACATGGGTTAGTGGCAAGTGACTTGGTCCTTTTCCATAAAGTCCACAAGCAGGAAGCCTCATGCTGTGTTGTAAGGGTGGAGGGGAAATGGCACCTGCACACATGGGCCTTAGGAGAGATGCTCAAGGCGTGGGAGATGCTCGGGGGACAGGGAGTAAGGAGCGGGCTTAGGCATTTGCACTGGCAAAAGTGCTTTCCTGTGGGACATCTCTGCAATGTAAATGCAGCACCAGTTGCAGGTGCTGTCCCTTCTATGGATTTCCACACGCTAGGCACAGCTCAGAGATACAGGGAAAACCAAGTAATGCACTGGAAGGCATGGATCACCAGCACCAAGGCAAGAGGGAAGAGAAACAGAAAGGGAAAAGGACAAATTATATGCTCATCAACAACTTAAACATTAACGTAGATTTGGACAATGCTTTCATTTGTAAATCCTTTCTCATTTACAAAAGCATTTTATGACTTACTTACACAAGCTAATTTAAATTTCTGCAACCTCAAGTGGATCTCTAGAAATGCTTTAGCATTTTATTCATGCTAGATCTTATAAAAATATTATTGCTCTATTTTCTCCTCCACTGAAACTAGTGTAATGCCTTTCTAATTTACCTGACCATTTAATGCTGCAGAGAAGATGTGAGTTTCAGCCAAAATATTTCCCACAAAGGAAACAATAAGAACAAAACATCTAAACAGACTTTTTCCAGTAAATATATCTTTTGTCATTATTAAATATTATGGGATACATTGCGAAAAGTCTATCACCATTTAAATATCTGCCTTTCCTAAAAAGGACACTTAGACTGGCATTTCTGAAAGCATAAAAGCAATTTAGAAGCCTGTTTCACAGCCATTCAAAATGGTTAAACTGTAGAGATGCTTTTGGAATATATCTATATTTACATATAAACCCAGTATATATTGCATGTATCTGAAGCAGCAGTGTTCCCTGTAAGCAGCAGGTGGTGCTACTGGATCGTTCTGTAGGAGTCAGACCAAAGACGTGCATTTAATTTTTTATTCTGTTGTTATTGAAACCATATGGAAACAGATTAACTATGGGCGGCAGGGGGAGGAGGTGTTTCCTTATATTTCAGCTGCATCTTTAATAAAGAAGGGTAGTACGTGAACAAAACAGGATGACTAATTTGCTTCAATATTACAAAAATAAAGATTCAGACAAGAAACTTATTTATATTCTGAGCATAAAACATGAAATTCGAGAGCCTACTGCTCAAGTGAGTGGCAAAAGGAGATGTATTCGCTGTCCTTACGTGGGACATGGCTCCATTCCTCGCTTGTTGAAGTGGGTCAGTGATTACAGTTTGAATCCTGTAAACAGTTTAGCGTTGTTTATTTGCATATTAATCAGGATAATAGTGTGAGTATTTAATCATACCCTTCATCAGGGGTGTCTGCTTTGCTACTCAAGTACTGAAGCCGTGCTTTTGAAAACAGGAAGGTATGTGCACAACAGCTTATGCATGGCATAATCCCCTCTTAAGTGTCATGGGACAAATCTTGCTGTGAGAATACACAACTTCAGATAATCAGAATAGGAGAATATTGGTAGTGCACATTCAAGCAAGTTTCTGATTGCTTATTTCAGTGTTACTTTCAAAGTATAACAGATAATCAGGTGTTACAGTAAAGGTTAGAAGTACCCATGTGATTTTCTGAAAGAATGGAACAGGGCAGCCACAGTGGCATTGCAAAACCAGATGGTGAAGGAAGATGTGTCAAAGTTAACCACTGGCTTCAGAGGCATAAAAGCCTCAGGGTGGTCAGCCACTCCACCACAGCCTCCTGAAAGAAACTATCTCACCTGACTGGATATCTCCCTCATGAGGTGCACCACAATTAAGCAATATTTGATAGAAAGAGGAAGAAATTAACTGAGGAAATGCCTATTTATCTACAGGGGGTTAGATATTTCAGATTTAGATATATGGTCTGATTCCAATGGGATGAGGTCAACAAGGCCAAGTGCCGGGTCCTGCACTTTGGCCACAACAACCCCCTGCAGCGCTACAGGCTGGGCACAGAGTGGCTGGAGAGCAGCCAGGCAGAAAGGGACCTGGGAGTGTGGATTGACAGGAAGCTGAACATGAGCCAGCAGTGTGCCCAGGTGGCCAAGAAGGCCAATGGCATCCTGGCCTGGATCAGGAACAGTGCGGCCAGCAGGTTCTGGCCAGTGCTGGCCAGCGGCCAGCAGAAGTGATTCTTCCCCTGTACTCAGCACTGGTGAGGCCATATCTTGAGTACTGTGTCCGGTTCTGGGCCCCTCAGCTCAGAAAGGATATTGAGGTGCTGGAGCAGGTCCAGGGAAGAGCAATGAGGCTGGTGAAGGGACTGGAGCACAAGTCCTAAGAGGAGGGGCTGAGGGAGCTGGGGTTGTTCAGCCCGGAGAAGAGAAGGTTCAGGGGAGACCTCATCACTCTCTACAAGTACCTGAAAGGAGGCTGTAGCCAGGTGGGGGTTGATCTCTTCTCCCAGGCAACCAGCAGTAGGACAAGAGGGCACAGTCTTAAGCTGTGCCAGGGGAAGTTTAGGTTGGATATTAGGAAGAAATTTTTTAGAGAGAGAGTAATCAGATATTGGAATAGGCTTCCCAGGGAGGTGGTAGATTCACTGTCCCTGGAGGTTTTTAAGCTGAGACTGGATGTGGCACTTAGTGCCATGGTCTAGTAACCACAGCGGTGTGGGATCAAGGGTTGGACTTGATGATCTCGGAGGTCTTTTCCAACCTGGTTGATTCTATGATTCTATGATATATATGTGTTATAAATACCTGAAGTTCCCTAAAATAAATCTCACCTGTTTCAAAAAGTAAATCACTTTGAGTTCTCAGACAGGGACAAGTTTGAAAGACTAAAGGCTAATATAAAATAATCTGGCACAGCAGTCCTTCCAAATTGTGCCTCAATTTTCTGTACAGGCAGTGTTAAGATAAAGACCTTTCAAAACTCCAGAGGGGATTTTGCTCAGATATTTCATTTACATAGATACAACCTTTTTTTCCCCTGAAGATTTTGAAAGACACCTCTGTCTCTGTAAGAAATATGTACAAGTAGAAAAACTGATTGACCAGGTGTCTGCCTTAGGCAAAGTACATCATGAGCACAAATCTCAGTGTTGCAGAACATCCTCACAAGCCAAAGGAGTTCTGCATTGCTTCATGAATAATAGAAACTGGTTGTAGTCAGACACATTTGACCTCTTACTGGCCCTTGGGACTGAAAACAAACTTGTTGCTGCTACAGCTTCACTCTAGAGTAGTAACAAACACCATGAAGAGGTCTTTTTCAGTCATGTCTGCTTGGGTAAGCACACTATAGATCACAAATAGCAGCAGTCTGTTCGTTCTGAGTCAATAGACTATGAGGCTACATAAGACTAGGCTTTAGGAGTTCTCAATGACAAGAATAGCTACTGTTTGGAGATAATAAAGACATGATGAGCTATAGTTTCACAGCATGCAAAATATATAAAGCCCTTTAGATCTTATACCTAGCAGCAGCTGTTACTAAACTTACATCAAAACTCTTTATTTAGTGTTTCATGTGGTGAGAAATCCTATACCATGTAAAGCTGGCTTTGTCTGGAGGGTAGTTATGGAGTATCCTTTTTTTGGCTGAGATAGAGTTAATTTTCTTCCTAGTAGCTAGTACAGGGCTGTGTTTTTTGGTTTCGTTATGAGAATAATGTTGATAACACAGTGATGTTTTAATTGTTGGAAAGTAGGGCTTACCCTAAGTCAAGAACTTTCCAGTTTCCCATGCTCTGCAAGGGAGGAGGTGCACAAGAAGTTGGGAGGGAGCATAGCCAGGAGAGCTGAGCTGATCTGGCCAAAGGGATATTCCATATCATAGAATGTCACACTCAGTACATAAACTGTGGGGAGCTGACCGGGGGCTCAGGTCACCGCTTGCTGACAGCCTGGGCATCTGTCAGCAGGTGGTGAGCAGCTGGATGGCACATCACTTGCCTTTCTTGGGTTTTATTTCTCTTTCTCCTTCTGTTCTCTCCATTTTGAATACAATAATTGTTATTTAATATTATTATTATATTTTATGTCAATTAACCTGTTCTTATCCCAACCCACATGTTTTACCTTTTTTTTTTTCTAGTTATCTCTCCCATCCCACCAGGGGTCTGGGAAGTGAGCTTTGTGGTACTTAGTTGCTGGCTGGGGTTAAACCACAACATGGAGTGACAACGGTGTATCACTTCAGCGTCTGCTGACAGACTATGAAAACTCTCACAACAGTGAATTAGCCTCTCCAGGCTGGCTCCAGCAGACTGGCAGGATGTTTTCAGGAAACAGTGAATGTTCTGCTGGCACTAGATAAGGGTGAGCACAACAGCAGACTCTCTTTTTAATTCAGAGCCCCAACCAACATTTGTAGAAAGGCTCCTCACTAGCATCCCCTCTCCATGATTCAGTTATCTGTGTAGTCCCTTAAAAGGTGGGGGCACTCACTCCCAATGGGCTCAACTTCCCACCTGGTACAGAAACGCTGCATTTTCCAACTGTGAGGAGAGCAGATATTCAAGGTTTGTCTGGCACATAGGACATAGGACACCTTTGAACTGAATCACAGCTCGGGCCTCCAGCAGGGACTTGACAAAGAAGCAAAACCTGGACAGATGCTGGCTTTTATCCTTTTATTTCCTCCCCCTTATTGTAGTAAAAAGGGACCAGTAAATCAAGCTCCTGAGACTTACTGGGGTAGGAAATGCTGCAAGAAAAAAAAATATACAGAAAATGACCACAAAACTGTTTCATTTATGGACATTAATTAAAAGTAATAACAAATCCCAATTAGATTTTTACTTAAAAATATATTAGAGACTGACACTTATCTGAGAGTTGCTACAAAAACATGAGCTCAGCCACAGTTGCATTTGAGATTTCTATTTTCACAACTTTTAAACACATAAATCACCATAATGAGATCATGGTCATAAATCCAAATGAAATTGTATTTTACATCTTTTACATTAAAACTATCAATTTGCTTCTGCAACTATCCATTCTGTGAGATTTCAATACATTTTATTCTGTATTTTATTCAGTTTCTGAAATTAATTTACTGCTTTATCAATGGGTTTTGATGCGTACTGAGGGATTGCAGACATTCTTTGCTTACCTTTATTTGTTGGTTTTGTTTACCTGTTGCACTGATCTCATTTCAAGACTTCAGGAACACAACTTTCTATTGCAAAATCCCTCACCAGACTACCAGGTGCCTGCTTCTCGTAACAGGCATTGCTTTCAGCCTACATCTTTTTGTCTTACCCCAAGCTCAAACATTAAAATTACAGGGTGTGGATATACACATGGCTTATTGCACTGAAATCTTCAGCCTCCTTTGACTGCACTGTGGGTGGTAACGTGAATTATCTTTCACCAGATAATGTAAATGTGTTAGGTGTTATCTTTTTTAATGAATAAGATATCTCTTTAACTCACTTCATTCAAAATTAACTCTTCATTATATCTGAAAGGATCTTGCTTATAATAATCTGTCACTGTGGGGGTCTTTAGCTCCAGCTCCTGCACTGTTGATAGCAGATAATATACAGAAATGGAAGAAAAAAAAGGCAAAGAATAAAATACTAAAACAGAACTATGGATCTTTTCTAATTGTTTGATCTGTTTCTTTGACAAATACAGATTTTTTAAATTTGACATATTTTCCTTCTCCATCAACAGCTGCGTATATAATAGTGGAAATCACTGATCTAGTCCCCAGCATCAGAGACATAAAAGCTGGAAAGTTTTTTGGAGTCACTGTGAGAACTGCCTATTCTAAACACCTGCAGATTTGTTTAATTTTCTAGTTACTAATTACACACTACAGCAAAAAAAAAGTAATCTGATAGTTAAAGAAATATGATAAGCTTCCCAAATGATGTTTTAGCTAGCCATGAAAGTTGTGCTTTGGGTTTTAAAGAAGTGTGTTTAAGAACAATTGAGCTTTTAATGTAAGTTTAATTGCAGGTGAAGTGATGCATTTATATGAACAAAAAGGCTGAAGTGAGACGAACTGATAGGGAGACAGGCAAATTTACACTCTCACACACATACACACCCACAAAGCACTCAAGGTACTGTACTTGCCTTAAAAACAGGAGGATATTTTAATAATGTTACTAGAACAAGTCCCAGATAGATCAAAATCTTCTTCCTCTAAGCATGAAAAAAACAACACATTTTTGGTTCCCAACTTTTATTGTAAAAATGCGTTTTATTATTTCTACAATAATTTTCTGACAATAGATCATGAAGCAGTAATGAAATGTTATATGACAGAATGATATGTCCTGCCTTTCATTTCAGGACAGTCACTAATGCTACAGTGTTTGAAATTAGTATTTTACATTACCTCAACATTTTTCAGGATCCATAACCTCCTGGGAAATACCCTTTACTGCTTTCTAATGAGCAAATTGATGGATTTTGAAACAGAAACAAGTTATCTTCCTGAAAAGCTATAGCTAGGAATGAACAATTTAAAATGAATGCTGACACCTGCCTAACAGCCCATGTTTCTGCAGCTCTCCAGAGAAAATACAGAAACAGACAATATTTCAGAACTGCAGAGCCATTAAAAGCATTAAGTGACTGTTCATTTTGCTTTTCTTCCCAGAAGGATTATGATTTTCAAGGGATATTAATGAAGGCTATAAAAAAAGGTAGGGTCATGAATTTAAAAAATTTAAATGAATCCTGATATTCCTTTTTCACCACACAGACCATTTCCTGTCCTCTACAGAAAAAGTCCATTTCTGTTATGAAAGAAATTCCCTCAGCCAGATGCAGGCAGGCAGCCCTGTGTTAGATCCCACAAATAGTGTGAAGATGCACCAAAAAACCTACTCAGATGTACACCACTTGACACTGCTCTTCCTAATGCATGGCCCTCTAACGTCCCCTTTACGCAAAATAAAGACTACAAATTTCTGCTGCACTTTCCTCCAGCCCCCTTCCTTAGAGCAAAATGTAGGTAATGCCAAACATACCTTTTTTCATACTGTTGTGCTTTCCTCAAGTATTTATATTTTTTAAGAAGAAGCCAAAGACTAAAGGTTGCATTTTTAAAGGCATTTATGTGTTACACATCACGCTGCCTTTAAAAATCTGACCACTAATCTTTTTTATTCTCTGCAGATCCAAGATGCTTAGCCAGAGGCAGGGAGTGGTGTGCCAAGGCTGATAGTCTGTGTCGGTGGCCTGGAGCTACAACAGCCAGTCCAGCACACCTCCTCCTCACAACCAGCCTCCAGAAAGGGAGGGCAATAGCTGCTAAGAGAAGGTGACACAATTTATACAGCCTCGGGGCTGGGAAGGCACTAAGAATACTAAGAGAGAGATGGTGCCTTAGTCACCTGACATGGTGTAATATCAAAGCACTCAAGCACTATACTCATGAATGTATGTAGATCTGAAATAATAAGAGAACTGGCCTCAATATCTTCAATGTTTCCTCTGAAAAGTGCTGCTTCCTCTTCTCCCTGCAGACATACCAGAACCCACACGAAACAAAATTCATGGTGAAGTCACCATGCACCAGAGCTGGCTCCCCGCAGACTGTGACTCCTGCTTGTTGCAAAGGGCTTTGGAGCAACCCCAATGAAGGACAAATATTTGCTCTCTGTCAAGTTTGCTGTCACATCTCATGTTGAAAAGAAGTCACTATAAAGCAGCTCCTAAAGGAGGAAATGCAAACCTTCCCTTCCAGAGTGAAAATGTTTAAGTCGTTTGAAAAGTGAAACCAGTAACCTACCACAAATACCAGAGGCAAAATGCAGCTCTGTAAGAACAGGAATCCTGACAAAGATGACCCACAGGTTTTGCATCATTTGCAAACTACCTTTTCCCTTATTGCTAACTGCTTACTTTTAGAGCAGCTCCACTAAATCACATGTACAACATGCTTTTTGGAATCACACTTTGTCTTCATTCAAAACTCCTAAGTGATCAGTATTTTCCTTCTACATGTAATCATTAGTAATAAATATTCAGATTATTTAATTCTATGCATATCATGTTTCTGTTCTAAATGTTTAATGAAAAGGGAAACAGTTCTCTTAAAACTGATTAAAAGCATTGTAATTGAAAACATTTATTTTAGATTTGAACCAAAACATAAATCTAATATGAAAAAAGTAAGAGAAGAGGAACTAACTCGTGATCCTGAAGGGACTATAAAACATGCTATAAAAATACTTTTAAAGTGGTTTAAGAGAGAGTGAGAGCCAAACTAACACAAAATGTTAAACTTTGATCCAAATTCCATCTCCCATGACCCATCACAACTGCAACATGACTGCTCACTGGTCTAATTTCCAGTGCTATTATGAAGGGAACATGGCTCAGGGGTGATGGGCCCTGCAAACACACCCAGTAATTAATCTAATAGAAGAATCAACTAACAAGTAAAAGAAAAATGATTTTACCACCCTTATTGTATAGATCTAGAACCACGCAGGGAGGTGGATGGCCTTGGGAAAGTTGGGACAAGACTCTTGAGCTTCCAAACTCTAGATTCAGCTTCATATCCAGGCACAAATCACAAAACCACAAAATTCCAGAATTGTTGGCTCTAGCAGGGCTCTGGAGGTCACTTGCTGTGGTTCCCTCTCACAGCAGCCTTCCCCCTGCCAGCACTGCAGCCTTTATGCAATGGGATTCTCCAAGCTGACCAGCTCCCTGTCAGGAGCAGAGAGAGGAGAAGGGTCCTGGTATTGGCATGGCCCACACTACCAGGCTGAAACATTCTGTTCTACCAACAAACACTCCATGAAACAAAAAGCAGGTGCTCCCAGTTATAGTTTCTGAATATAATATTGTCACAAAGTTGTGGTGGTGTTCACACAAGAGTCTACAGGCCAGACAGTCATTATTTTATGGTGGAAGCCTTTCAAATTAGTTTATTATTATTATTATTTCCATTGGTTTTGCTACTAGTGAGAATTTGTCATCAAGAAAAAAAAAAAGAATGAAAATTATTCCCATCTATGTCCCAGCTCTAACACTTTAAGGCTGCAAAAATGCCATTTTGATTTTTTAAGATGGCATGCAGAGCTTTGCCTCTGCTGCACAGGGAGAGCATCATCATGATGCAAAGCATCAGAATCAATGGAGGGAAAAATGTAAAGAGGTAATGTCCTCTATTCTTTGACACAGCTTCTCACAATTAGTGCAAATACTTTAGCACTAGCAGTTTATTTTTGCTAACACATAGATACTTATTTTATAATTTTTTTTTACAATTCCTTTTTAAATCTTTCCATAGTCCTATTTAGCAAGAACAAGAATGAAAAGTAGGTGAAAGGCTGGAAAACAAGGGGGCAGCAGAGTCTCTTGCAGGCATTGTAGACATCCCAGTGTGATTAAGGGAAATCTAGGAACATCCATTCGAATCAGTGGCAGTGGAACAGCATAATCCTCCCATACTAAGCCTTGCTTTGTTTTCAGGTTGTCCTGCTGATCCTAATGAGAAATATCAATGGGCAAGTAAAAAGAGGCCTGGATATCAGTTTATATTCTTTGGAGTCAACAGGGTCATTCCTACCTCTGATAGCATCCCCTAGATTTCCCAGTTGCCTCTAAACTCTGATTTTATCTGCCAGTTTCTGAAGTCAGTCTCAGAAGTCAATCACTAAAATCCTCACCAATGATTTATAAATATATCTGGATATAGACTTATGTACAGGTTGAAGTTTGTTTCCTTAAAGGTAAAAACACCAAGAAATATGATACTGGAATGCCAACCTGCCACTTCCACTTTTCAGGCTTTATTATGTATTTTGACAGACTCCTGCAATTTGAGGCTGTCTCAGCATATTCTGATTAAAAGTGTGAAAACATGTTCTCAGGCGAAGAAAAAAGGGGTCAGTTCCTTTCCCCAGAGAAATTGAACTAATTAGCACACTATTTGCCCAGAAATGACTGAAAAGTATCAGAGAACTTAAATGATAGAGAAAGATCTTGTCATTGATAAATCCTCTTATTTCTCATATGCCATTCCAGCTATTTCATTGGGTCACACACTCACAACTATTAATAACTTTGAGCACTTGATTCTAAGGGAAACCTCTGCTTTTAGCAGCATAGCTATTACAATATGCAAGCTGTCTTGTTTGAGAGCCTGAGCTACCCTTATGCAGTCTGGTAGGCTGTAGACAGACACTATTTTCCACACAAAGAGCCCTTCTGCTTGAGCAGCTCCCCTCAGACCACCACCAGCAGCACAACATGATATCCAAGTGAGCAGCTGCCAAGCTCATCAACACAACATGGTAATACTCAAGCATAAGGAGCAGAGAGGAGCTTACAATCTCCAGCAGACTAAGGGATCTGTACCAGGTTTATGTGGCTAGGGTTTAGCTTTCGACAATTTGCAGACCCCTGGGAGGTTGTGTTTCAGTGGGCACTAATTATGTGGTCTCTTTTTATTGAATTTTTACTGAGTACAAGTTGTCTTGCAGATATCTTGGTCCCTTCTGTAAGGTTTCATTTATTTTCTAGTGTTTTCCACTATTCTTTGCCATTGCCATTTAAGTTTAAATAAAGTTTATACCATGATGGAGGGTATCTAGGGAATACCCTGTTATTTTCTCCAATCAAAATGCTTTCCAGAATCAAATAAGAATTGCTGACTTGCTAAGTCTTATGACTACAACATTTTTGACTAATACTAATCTTCTTATTTGGTTTCCCCAGCTGTCATCATAGTGAATGGGATTTAATTTTTGTAGCAATTTATTTATCTTTGAAGTCAGTGTTATCCCTTCAAAAAATCTTTTGTGTGTTAAAAATTAGGGGAGCCATTCTTTAGCACATTCAGCTTTTGCAGCTCCTATAGGCAACCTAGATAGTCCTAGCTAACCACTGTACCTAGAATCATGTTAATTCTGCTTTGAGAATCACACATGCTGTTCAGCAGCCCAGCTTAGCCAGAAAGGCTAAAACTAAAACAGTTTTGGACACTGCTGACAGCCAGTAATATTTTTCAGAACTGAGAGGAAGTGAGGATCCCTTTTGACTAGCTGAACTAAGGTCATTCTGATCTCATTCAACAGTTTGAACTAATTTAACTGTCTCATTGTCCCTAAAAAAACCCGCACTACGTTCAGATAGCCCTTTTCAGCAGGATGGGGCCTTACTCTTGTTTTAGGAGGACTAGAACATAAACAACGGTTTATTAAAAATATTTTAGTTCTGATGTCTAAAGGTAGATTTGGCATTGAAAGAGTTACTTTGTTTATCAGTCTGGTTTACAACCAACCAGTTTCATGGCTGCTAATCAGGCTAGAGCAGCTGCCACCTTCAGAAGAACATGTGTGTGCCAGGACGTCTGCTGACTGCTTTGTAATTTCTCAGTGCAGCTCCACAGGCTGCGAAGTCCTTCCTCTTCCATCTGAATCTCGTGGCCAAAGAATAACAATTTTCTGAAATGAGAATTTGTAAATCTAAAGTACTGTCCAGCTAGAAAGAGTGTGTTTTGTAGCGTTTTATACAATTTTGTATTAATTCCAGCACCCATGTTTCCCCTACCCCTGAAAAGCCCCAGCACTTGCTGACAGCAGCACCTGCACAGCAGAAGCCAGAGATATCCAGGCCTCATCATTTGCACAAAGATGAGAGAAGACCACACATAGAGACCTGCTCCAGCCTATATAAAAAGCCATACAGGTTATTTCCACATGGGTCAAGCCTTGCTCTTGAGTTTAACCTGGGCCATTTGATTTTTCTTTCTAAAAATAAAAGCTGCTCAGATATTATGCTGCCCATGGAGATACATTTATTGTATTGGCTGACAAATCTGCAGTGTATGATGAGTTTCTATCTTACAGATGTCACACCATCACATCATCTGTAACAACCAAACACATACTATACAGGAAAAGAGATTAGTGACATTTTTTCATTAAATTTGCTGTAGAGCAGGCATTCCTTTTCGTACCTTACAAATGTTTGAACTAATCAAAATGAGGTAGTGCTTCATGCAACAGGTAGAACTTTTTTAAAATGGGAAGTTTCATGAAACTTGGCCAGAGGACACTGTGAGTGGAAGTTGTCTATTTGGCTCAGAAGGAGACTGACGAGTTGAAAGGACACCATCTGGACACCTTTCTACTGCTTAGACTCACTAAGTAAGCAAAATACATCCAGGAGGGTAGGAAGGAAATGTCATTTACATTTGCCATGTTCTTGCACTTATGACCCCTGTTGGAGACAGAATGCCAGACGTTTGGTCTCAGCTGCTGCAATCAGCTGGTGTTCTGACACTAATTTATGGTAATTACTGGGTAACTTTTTAATTATTATTCAAATGTAAGGCACCTTTAAAAGGATTCTGCATACAGTGAAGTTAATAATTAGTAATAATACATTATTAATTACATCTAAAGATGACTTCAATAGGACCATTCTATGTCAATAGGACCATTGTCATGACAATGCATGACAAACCATCAGAAGAATATTTGCAGGACAAAACTTTTGGGCATTTGCCATGTCTACCATGCTTTTCAATGAGAAAAAGTTATCTTGCTTTATATGTGTGCATGACAGCAATGATTCTGAAGATGCTTTGTTAAGGAGCCATAAAACACAGCATAAACAACCATAAAACACTTTCTTTTCTGCACAACTAAAAATTCAGTCTTGATCTTGCATGCTTTAGAATATGGGGAAAAAGTGTGTGCACAGAGCTAAATCCATTGTATTGTCATAAAATCTTCAAACTGACAAAACTGTTATCTCTTAAAACTTGAATCAAACTACAGGCAGAGGAAAAAAATGGTGAAACTGAACATTAATAAGACCATATCTATCTAGTCTGCTTCAGCACTTTCCATGGAACTTTAGCAAACACAAAACCATTAGGATAAAGGTTTTCCATTTCTCACAGGGTACACTCTTGTCAATTTTCCATTTATATTTTACTTCCAGGGAGAAAATTGAACTGAAGTATCATTTGAAGTTTTCTACAGTGACTTGTAAATTCAAAGTTGTGCTTTTACTTCCTTTTGCTGATACAGTCTATCATGAGACTGGAAGATACTAAATACTGTTAGCTAATCAAAACAATTTCTATGATAACATTCCATTTCCTCAAGAAAAAAGCTAACCCTTTCTTCTCAAATGTGAAATGCTAATACAGACCATAAATTAGTCATTCTCAGGGAAGAATGTAGTCTCTGAAATGTGTTTTAGCAGATACTGACAATAATCTTGAAGTTATCAATTACGTACATAAAGAAATTGAAATGATTCTCATAAGAACGGGACTGCCATCCCAATCCACAAAAAAGCACTATAAAAATTTGCACCATCAACACTAAGCATCATTTGACCATCCATCTCTCACCACAGCCAGCTCTGCTGGGCATGAAGGCAAGTGGCAATGCAACAGATTCCCTCCAGACCCTTCCTTTTTCCTGAATGGCTTCATCATTTCAATACAACCTTCAGCATCTTTCAGCAGCAAACAGCCCTTACTACTGCATGCCTTAGCGTCTCTCCATGCATCCATCAGCTGCAGTGGTCTAGTTAGGTAGCATAGCTTCATGTAATACAGTGCACAGGCAGCAGGCTCTCCAAGTCCCCTGCATTTTAACTCTCAGTATTTCTCATCTGCATTTTGTGTCTCTCTCGTACTTGGTTACACTCTTTTTCTTCATTCTTTACCTTAAATATTGCATTATAAAGGGTCTTACAAAGCTGGAACAAAGAAAAAAAAAGGTAATAATCTTTTTTCTTGATTCATTATTCTCATCATTATCCTGCCTGATCACTCACTAGCAGCTTTTGCCACTTGCAGAAAAAGGTTGGGCTTTTGTTGTATCTTAATATCTCCTCTTTAAATTTTTGGCTGTTGGTTTATACAACACTAAATGACTTTGCAGATACTTTTTTGAATAGTTTACTTTGGCCATTACATATATTCTTTTAATAAAGTGTCTTATGTTCTCATGTTTAGAAAGCTGGATAAGTATTTTTCAGCTTTGACATGAGTCTTCATTTCAAGCTGTGGAAACCCTATCTTAGGTGTAGTTTCAATAAACACTTACTTTGATGCTCTGAAGTGATGACAGGTGCTAAGCAGGTGTCGCCTTTGATCTACCCTCTTGAAAGGGAGACACAGGAGCCACTTCTTTATCTTCAAGTTAAAATAAGAAATTTACTCTTTGTTCAGTAATTAAACAGTAGCAGTTACCACCCAAGTGATTGACAAACTAGATTTATCTGGCAGAATAGAAAGTGAGCAGGTAAGAATGTTCCTACAGGATCAACTGCAAAAAAACCCACCATAGAACACTTCCTTCTGCTGGTCCTCCCACCTGGGTTGTGGGAAATGCACTGTTGGCTGCATTTCTATAGGCAGAGAGGGTTGTGCAGAAGATGTACTTGAATCTTTCAAGAATTTATATTCCAAGGAAAACCTTTCCAACAAGGCCCTGATTATTTTGTGCCAACTGGCAGCACTTTCATCCATCATGCACAGCTGATACCATTTTGCATGAAAGGAGGCCACTAGGATGATGTTTCCAAACATCACCAAAAAAAGTTAATGTTCTCTGTGAGGAAGCAGAAACAACTTTTACATGGCTATATTGATTTTTACAGAATATTAATTTTCCTTTTCAGAACACCCTAACAGAAAACAATACAGAAATTCTATATTAACTATTTTCACATAGAATCATAGAATCACTGAGGTTGGAGAAGACCTCCAGATTCATCGAGTCCAACACCACCAAGTGCCATGTCTTGAATATCTCCAGGGTTGGTGACTCCACCTCCCTGGGTAGCCTGTTTCAATGCTTAACCACCCTTTCAGGAAACAAATTCTTCGTGATGTCCAGGCCTGTAATTCTCTCAATCCTCCCTCTTCCTCTTCTTGTAGGTGAGCTGATGCTCACGTTAGCTAATCTCCAGATGTAGCAATGAACTTGCCATATGCAGTGTGGAAAAAGTCCTGTCAGAGATGGACTGGTGAGGAAAACAGCTCAAACCCTATGGAAACAGAAGGTTTTACTGTAGTTTAAACATGTCTCAACATGTTTGTGTATTTTCTGCAGTGTCACTGTCTCCCTCTTTCGTCCGTCCCTCCCAGGTGGTCTGTGTGTGCTCCTTGCGGGGTCACCGGGCCACGTGCAGGGGTGGGGGGAAGGGCATTAACCTCGCAGGTAATGGGGCAAGCAGCATAAGGCCTGGAGGTCTCCCCCAATATCCCCAATCTGCCGTATCCAGTCATCTGTGACCCCTCCCATTAACCAAGACTGATGATAAGTGATGGAAAGTGGCTCGATGAGCTCTTCTGCCAAGTACCTCAGTACCCTCAGGTGAATCCCATCCTGCCCCATAGACTTGTGAGTGTCTAAGTGGCACAGCAGGTTACTAACTACTTCCTCCGAGATTGCAGGGGGTCTGTTCTGCTTCCCACCCCTGTGTACCAGTTCAGCAGTGTGGTTGCTCTGAGGATAACCGGTCTTTCTGTTAAAGACTGGGGCAAAGGCAGCATTAAGTACCTCAGCCTTTTCCTCATCTTTGGTTGCAATGTTCCCCTCCATATCCAATAAAGGATGGAGATTTTTCTTAGCCCTCATTTTATTGCTAATGTATTTATAAAAATACTTTTTATTATTTTTCACAGCCCTCTTCTCTTCCCTCCACTTGCTGGCCCAGACAACCAGAAGTGGATAATAATCAGAAATCTGAATCAGTCTAGAGAGTCTTCTAGTAATATCTCTTCCCCAAGCAGGCAGCAAACTTCCCGGTGGGATGGATCCAGCTGGCATTCAGGGCCCTCAGTTTCCCTAAGAAGGCAGTCACCTACAAGAATCACCCTTCTTTCTTAACAGTTATAGTTGTAATGCACGGAGTTGACTGACTCGCTCTGGGCAACCCCAAGACAGACTTTTACTATCATTTGTCTGACCCTCAAGTTCAAGAGATTCGTATCTATTCCCACACTGGGATGGCGAGGGAGGCCAAGAGGGCATAGCTATGGTGAAAGTAATTTGGTAGTGACTATCCCAATCCTTGAGACCTAGAGGAAATGTGTATCAAGCAGATTAGGGCCAAAGACAACAGAAGGAAGCAATGTAATACAGTGGG